>NC_090750.1:75636464-75653964 GCF_036898095.1 Palaemon carinicauda
TTACCTGGTATGTATAAAGCTGGAATTGATTAAATTTTGGAAGGTCAAGTTGAAAGGTCAAGGTCACGTTCAAGCAAAATGCCCAAATCACATAATCAGCCATAGGTTTGGACTTCGTTGCCACAGAGACTTCAAACTTGGTTCATATTTGAGTGCATAAAAATCCCCGTCAGTTAATACATGTTGAGGTCGAAGGTCAAGGTGGAGTCCAAGGTCAAGCAAAAGGTAAGATTCCGGGGTTTTAAAACTGTTATGTAAAGAGTTGGAAATGATTAATTGATTCTGGGAAGGGCACGCTGGTTTTAAGAAATAAGCTGCCGTGGCGGAGGTCTGCACTCAGTGCTTTTCTAGTTGATATTATTATTATTATTATTATTATTATTATTATTCTCTTCTAAAAAGTTCAGTTATCTTTTGATTTCCATCTCACCTGATCACGAGAAGTCTGGAAATGAAACCTTCCAGTTGACTGTATTTTGTTCGACGTCTTCCAATATAAGATTATTATTATTATTATTATTATTATTATTATTATTATTATTATTATTATTATTAATCCTCTCTTCTAAAAAGTTGTTATCTTTTGATTTCCATCTCTCCAGATCACGAGAAGACTCGAAAGGAAACTTTCCGGTCGGCTGTATTTTGTTCGACATCTTCCATTATAAGATTAGCAAGCAGTGTCGATCACTCCTGAATCGATCGTCGTATAATTATGGATATTTTTGCATTTTTCGCGCTCTGATTTACCTCCGCTCGCGTGTCTATTTGAGCGGGATTTATTGATCGAGTTTTATTCTTAGTCTTCGCGTAATCGTCTGGCTCATCAACATAATCATTTAGTTCGTCTTTATTATAATCTCGTAGTTGATGCCTTCAACATCCATCGGCAAGTTTTTTTTTTTTTTTTTTTTTTTTGTGAGATTATGTACATTTCGTCAATCTCAGCATCTTGTTTCAAGATTAATTCACGTATTATTTAAGTGGTCTCATTCCTCACTGTTATCCGGCTCGCATTCTTCTCCCCTTCCCCCCCCTCATTTTCCTTCTTCTTCTTCTTCTTCTTCTTCTTCTTCTTCCTGGAATCGAAATATTTTAAAATGTTGAAAAGCATCTTCGTTCATGTCAAAAGGGAGTCTTCGTTTCCTTAACTGCGATGCGCACATACGTTTTCCTAAGCGTCCAAAGGAGGAGAGAGATCGAGAGAGGAGTAGTAGGAGGAGGAGAAGGATGAAGAGGAAGAAGGAGGGGGGAGGGGTGATGTTAGGGTGAATAGTGACACCCATTGGGGAGGGGAAGAGGGGGATGGGGACCAAAAAAAAAAAAAGACGGGCTTTTGCAACTGAACAACAGTCGTAAAATTCCTTGTAATCCTATTTGATTTGAAATTGTAAATCTGCGTTTTTGCTCGTCTCGGGACATTTTTCCCGAATTAAGTTTTACATTAGAAACACGCCTCTTCCTCCCCCCTCCCTAGCAGATACACGCGGTGCCTCAGACATTCATACAAGAGAGGGGGAACTTAATACACATATACATACGCTTATATACACAAATACTCCTCTCTCTTTTTTTTTTTAGATCTTCCTCATCCTTTTCTTTTATCTTCTCTTTCCCCCTTGTAACATGATGTTGACTTGTATTTTGAAAAAAAAAAAAAAAAAAAAAAGATTGGTCCGGGACAGCCAGAGAACAACACGGCAAGGTACAACACTGTGTGACCTGATGGCTGGCAGAGACACAAAGACCTGGAATTCATAAAGTCCATTTTGCGTGCGATCCCAAAGACATTCTAAACCTTATGGCATCATGGAATAACAACTTCTTCCCCTTTTTTTCCCCCCTGAACGAGAGGGAGGGGGCTGAGACGAGTTGGGATGGTGGGGGGTAGGGGGTTTTAAGGGGGAAGAGGCCCGATACCAATACAGCTACTAAAGTATCCCCTCGTAATGCGAATCCAATATCCCTCCACCAAAATTCTCCTCCTCCTCCCCCTATTCCTTCTCCTCCTCCTCCTCTCCCCTCCTCCCTCCTCTCCCCCTCTCCCTCTTTTTCCTTCCCGTTTTCCCCCTTCCCCCGTCAAAGGCACCCGAAATGGTCAGCTCCAAAACCGCTTAGACTGTGTAGTTAACGACGTCGATTACTCGTTTTGGTGTTTATGGTAGTCACCGCTTGCGGCTAACAACACCACCCAGCCTTCGGTGGGGAGGGGGAGGTGGGGGAAGGGGGGGGGGGTGATGCTGAAGAAGAAGGAGGAAGGTGTGGGGGGGGGAGCACCTCTCCCTGTGGCCTTTTTGCCTCTATGCTTCCATCATGCGCAACTGGACTATTCCGAAATACTAATGGCGCCGTTAAATCGATTTAAAGGAAATTCGAATTTGCAAAGATACAAAAAATAAGTGGATATCTTAATACTAGTGTATGCGACCCGTCAAAAAGGTTAGCTTAATATTTAGATATGCACACACACGCAACTTCCCCCCCCCCCTCTCAATGGGGTATGAATACTCAACCTTTCCCTTACCTGATGGACTGGGAGACCTCAGTGTTACCGAAATATATATATATATATATATATGCATACACACTCATATATATTCATATATATATATATATATATATATGTATATATATATGCATGCATATACACTCTCATATATATATATATATATATATACATATATATATATATATATATATGTGTGTATATATATATGTATGTATATATTATGTAGGGGAGATCATACGTTTAAAAACTCGCAGATTATTTTTTTCTCCAAAACTTATTTAGACGATTTTATATATATATATATATATATATATATATTTATATATATATATATATATATATATATTTATATATATATATATATATATATATATAGCCCAGTACAATATTAATTCACAATCAAATAACCTTTTCTTAAACAGCTGAAGTGTTCTTTTGGTTATTGTATTTACTCCTATTTGACTTTTTTGGGGATAGATATTTTTGTTGACTGTGGTTCTGATAGTTTAATTACAAAAATCATCACTATTGCTGTATCATTAATTTTATGGATAGGTTATTGGCTGCGGTTTTGATAATCTTATTATAAGATTATTACAATTTCTGTATAATCAAATTTTTGGATATATTTTTATTGGCTGTGGTTCTGATGATCTTATTACAAAATCATTACAGTTTCTGTATTATTAATTCTTTATATAGACATTTTTTATTAGCTGTGGCTCTGGTGAACTACTTATAGAATCATCACAATTTCTGTATCATTAATTTTTTGGATAAATATTCCTTATTTGCTGAGGTTCTGATGATATAATTACAAAATCATTACTATACCTGTATCATTACTCTTTTTGAATAGACAGTTTATTTGCTGTGGCTCTGATGATCTAATTACAAAATCATCACAATTTCTGTATTATTAATTCTTTAGTTATATCGTTTTAATTGGCTCTGGTTCTGATGATCTAAATACACAATCATCACAAATTCTGTATCAACAAATGTTTGGATAAACAATCTAATTTCAAAATCATCACAATTATCTGTATCATTAATTCTTTGGATAAACATTTCTTATTGGCTGAGGTTCTGATGATATAATTACAAAATAATTACAATACCCGTATCGTTACTTCTTTGGATAGACATTGTTAATTTGTTGTGGATCTGATGATCTAATTACAAAATCATCACAATTTCTGTATCATTAATTCTTTAGTTAGACCATTTTTATTGGCTGTGGTTTTGATGATCTAATTACAAAATTATTACAATTTCTGTATTATTGATTTTTATTTTCTATTTTTTTTTCCAGTGGCTTTGATGATCTCATTACAAAATCATCACAATTTCTCTATTATTAATTTTTTTTTTCCTGTGGCTTTGATGATCTCATTACAAAATCATCACAATTTCTGTATTATTGATTTTTATTTTTATTTTTATATTTTTTTTCCTGTGGCTTTGATGATTGCATTACAAAATCATCACAATTTCTGTATCATTAATTCTTTAGTTAGACCATTTTAATTTGCTCTTGATCTAATGATCTAATTACAAAATCACCACAATTTCTGTATTATTAATTTTTATTTTTATTTTCATTTTTTTTTTTTCCTGTGACTTTGATGATCTCATTACAAAATCATCACAATTTCTGTATCATTAATTCTTTAGTTAGACCATTTTTATTTGCGGTGGTTCTGATGATCCAATTACGAAATCACCACAATAGTTATATCATTAATATTTCATAAACTGTTAGGTAACACGGGGCCGCCGCTATATACACAAGCACAGCTAATAACATTCTTCGCGGGGCCTCACGGCGATCGTGTATGTGGATGCATCTCGCGCACATTCATATACAACATTAATAAACAAGGTAACGAATGACTGACTCCAACGATATGATACGCTTTACTTACACTTTATGAAAATTGGGTAGCCGAAGGCAGTTAGTATGGCGTGGTCTTATGTGTAACCCAGATATACACACGCACCCACTCCTAGGTACACATACCCAGCTATGTGAGTTTTGGGTCATGTAAAATACAGATATGAGTATTTTCATTTTTTTATTTATAATCAACTATGCTGGTTTATGTATAGCCCAGATATACACACGTATGCACACGCACCCACTCCTAGGTACACATACCCCAGCTATGTGAGTTTTAGGTCATGTAAAATACAGCTATGAATATTTTCATTTTTTATTATTAATTGACTATGCTGGTTTTGGTATTTTTTAACTGTTTGTATTTCCTTGCGTCAATGAGATTAGGATAAGGTGTAGAAAATGAAATAAAAAATTATATTGGAGGATAAAAAATTTTGAGTTAATCCTTTGGATTTTGGTTATTGTGTAACCCAGATATACACACGCACCCTAGGTACACATACCCAGCTATGTGAGTTTTAGGTCATGAAAAATACAGCTATGAGTATTTTTATCCTTTTATTTATAATTAACTATGCATTTTTGGTGTTTTTTTTAACTGTTTGTATTTCGTTGCATCTATGAGATTAAGATAAGGTGTATGAAAGAAAATAAAAATAAACAATATTGGTGAGTTTTAGGTCATGAAAAATACAGCTATGAGTATTTTTATCCTTTTATTTATAATTAACTATGCAATTTGGTATTTTTAACTGTTTGTATTTCGTTGCACTTATGAGGTTAAGATAAGGTTTAGAAAATGAAATAAAAAATTATATTGGAGGATAAAAAATTTTGAGTTAATCCTTTGGATTTTGGTTATTGTGTAACCCAGATATACACACGCACCCACTCCTAGGTGCACATACCCAGCTATGTGAGTTTTAGGTTATGTAAAATACAGCTATGAATATTTTCATTTTTTGTTATTAATTGACTATGCTGGTTTTTGGTATTTTTTTAACTGTTTGTATTTCGTTGCATCTATGAGATTAAGATAAGGTGTATGAAAGAAAATCAAAATAAACAATATTGGAAAATCGAAAATTTTGAGTTAATCCTTTGGATTTTGGTTATAATTAGAAACAAGGAATGTTTTGTAATGCTCTTCTTTTTATATTTAAATTTTTGTACCAATGTGAATCATAGAATTTATTTTTTTTCTCTTATATAAATCAAATTATGAATGAAAACATTATGTATTGAATCCATACAGTATTTGTTTGGAACTTTTTATGTTTTTACCAAATATTTCAGTATTGTATAACAAGAATATTGAAAAAGTTTCAGAAGTCTCTTGCAAAGGTTGTCACTAATTGAATGATACTCGAATAATTTCTTTAGAATTTTTTATCCGATAACTAATCAGTATTAGAAATTTATTATTGTCGTAAATGTATGCATATAGGCTGTTTACGATTAGCATTTTATAATAGTTATTTGAATCCTCAACAATGGTTTCTCACATATGTTAGATATAGACATAGTTCGTATATTTTATAGGGAGTTTTGTCACATATTTTGTAAGCTTTTTCATTTACCCGGTTGTAATATTCCTATTGTATTATTATTATTATTATTATTTTTTTTTTTTTTTTTGACGAGCCGAAAAGGGCATCAATCTTCTTAGAATGTTTCCTCAATATAAAATGCTTTATCTGCAAAAAAAAAAAAAAAAAAAAAAAAAAAGACAAGAACTGAAGGTGAATGATGATAAAGCTACTATATAGAACGTAATATATATCCATTCATACCCCATTCTGACTGGGGATACTTTAACGTGGTGAAAGGGTTTCTGTATCGCCATGATCAGCAAAGCTGTACTAGTCAGATCCACCAGGTTAGTTTGCTGTGAGCGATCAGACAAAAATCTCCCACCATCACCAATCCGCAGTTGGCCAGCGTGGTGTTGAAAATTGGATAAATCCCAGATACGAATAAGGACATACATCTGTTGTTGTCATTGTTGTTGTTGCTATTGTTGTTGTACATCCAAACATTTTTTCCAGTTTTTAAAACTTTTAACAGTAGTGCCTACATATGTCTTTGGCCTAACTTAAGCTTGACATTATTTTTCTTTGATCAGTCTGTGATAAATCGCTACCTCATTGCAAGAGGGTCGTAACTCCAAATTTGCTAGTTTTGAGTTATATGGTGTACAAGATTGCCGAATTGATTCTGCATCTTTTGGTAAAAGAGTCGTAAATCTAGGTGAATTAGCGGCCGAGAGATGGCACTAAGAAGATTGTGAAACATGATCAAATTCATAGGACTTAGCAACTTTCAAATGCGTCTCCTGAAAAATCAGGAATTTGGAGTTACGACCCTCTTGCAATGAGGTAGCGAAATTAGAGTTCATGCTAGAATACCAGTTTTGTTTCCCTTTTACAGGTCCATCATTATTGCCAGAGAAAAGGAAGAGGGAGAATGCCCTGGCTAGCGGGGCAATGTCCTAGAGACTGACTACTTATACATATGATGAGCGCCCGAGGGCCCCCCCCCCCAACAAGGTAGGATCAGTGAGGGTCAGGCAATGGCTGCTGATGATTCGGTAGGTAGTGATTAATATGAATAAATTTAAAAAGATTTATTTAAATATTTGTGTATATATATATATATATATATATACACACAGTATATATGTATGTATGTATGTATGTGTATATATATATATATATATATATGTATGTATATATATACAGTATATATATATATGTATATATATATACGTATATATATAAATATATATATATTTATATATATATATATATATATGTGTGTGTGTGTATATGTGTGTGTGTGTGTATTTATAGACACACACACACACACACATATGTATATATATATATATATATATATAAATGTGTGTATGATATATCAAAATTTTCATTTGATGTAATATATTTTACAACAAAAGAATAATTCGGTTAATTGGAATATTAGAGATATACGAGTATACCTTTTCGAGCCTCCTGGAAAAGGAAAATAGTTTGAATTTTAAGTAATACCTAATTTATTGCAATTTATGCTCGAGTGTTTGCAAGAATTTGAACTTAGTTTGGTAAATGAAAACTCTTTAATTAAACTCCCTCCGACTTTCTTACTCCGTCTCTTTGATTGGGATGTGTAAAGTGAACATTAATGTTAGAATACTGGCATTATTATAATTTGCGCAGTGCGTTGAAATTATTAAATAAGATTACTAATAACATCTAAATGAGATATTGAAGTGGGCTAACACCAAAAGTGTATATACTTCGCCATTAAGATCTGCGCCAAATGAAAAGTAATTGAACATTTTTGCTTTAATGCAAAATTACTACTTTAATAGATCGATTCTTTAAGAAATTAAGAAAAAGGAAAACAAATACCTAAGGATAGTGCACTCGAGTCTACGAGTAGTGTCATGCAAGGTAACTCAAAACCTAAAACGTTTAAAGGTCACTCATGAATGGCAGAGGCAAGGGACGGGGACAATGTCCCCAGCAGGTCAATGCCCTAGATACTGACCATATATACATATGATTAGCGCCAAACTAGAACCAGGGAAGATCAGGCAATGGCTACTGATAACTGAGCGGCGTTCCGATTAAATTGACTTGTAATTTTGCAGAGAAAATCTAAGTTTTTTTTTTTTTATGAGAATATTCATGTAGATAACTGGGACTAGACAGAGATACTCTCTATCTCTCTCTCTCTCGATACGACCATATATAGAAATTGATATTCAGTTTATCATTTTATAGATATATGAATTTTGATGTTTTTGGATGATAAGATTTATAATTGGACAGAAGTTTGATGTTTTAATAACATTTATGTAATCACTTTTATTTATAATTTTATTTCTTTTAACGTTTGCTTATTTTCACCCTTTTATATCTTCATTTTCATGTTGATAGATTTTCAAGCTATTTTTCGTGTGAATAGAATTAGGAACTGTCATTGATATCGTTTTTACCTCCGCCAACGAAGTTGGGAGGAGGTTATTTTTTCGCTTTTTCGCCCCATGTTTGTTTGTGAACAACTTCCTGGTCACAATTTTACTCATAGAGTAGTGAAACTTTCAGGGACCAGTTGTTATGTTGAGACGGAAGTGATTCAGTTTTGAAAGTCCTAGGTCAAAGGTCAAGGTCAAGCAAAAGGTCGACCTATTTAACCCTAACCTCGAGAAATAAGCTGCCGTGATGGAGTTCTGCATTCTCAGAGTGCTTTTCTAGATTTGCTATTTTTATTTTGATTTCTCTACAGTATATCTGTTTTCGTTCCCATTATTCTCGTAAGTGTTGACCATTGAAAGTCCTAGGTCAAAGGTCAAGGTCAGGGAAAAGGTCGACCTATTTAACCCTAACCTCGAGAAATAAGCTGCCGTGATGGAGTTCTGCATTCTCAGAGTGCTTTTCTAGATTTGCTATTTTGCTATTGATTGCTCTGTATCTGTTTTCGTTCCCATTATTCTCGCAAGTGTTGTTCATTGTCTCGTTTCCTTTGTCTAATCGGCATTAGTACTAGGTCAAAGGTCAAGCATAAGGTCGACCTAATTAACATTAACCTCGAGATATGGTCTGCCGTGATGGAGGTCTGCATTCTCAGAGGGCTTTTCTAGTTTTGCTATTTTGCTATTGATTACTCTGTATCTTTTTCGTTCCCATTATTCTCGTAAGTGTTGACCATTGTCCTATTTCCTTTGTCTATTCAGCATTATCTTCTGTCTCTGAGTCAAGCGCAGAATCAGCGCCAGAAGAAGCTCCTCCGCACCACCTGCGCATCGTCTGAAGCTATCAGCTATCTTCATCTTTCATCCCCACCCCGTCGTGTTCATCAACATTACCTCCTGCTGCTAATTATCGCGTCCTTTGTAATTAATGCGTTTCCCTCTCTCATTAACTCCTGTATTTAGCTGTAATGTTGCTTTTACCAATATCTCTCCCCTCTCCTTGGTCCCCGCCCCCGTTGCTTGTCCTCTACCCTCATTTCAACTCCCTGCCCCTCCACCTCCCTCTTTTTCTAAACCCTAAAAATTCACAGCCCTCTTTCCCCCCTCCCCCCCGCCTACATCATCTTCTCCCTCACCCCCTCGTCCATCATATCCACAGACACCCCTCCTCCTCCCCCTCCCCTCCCCCTCCTCCTCCCCCTCCTCACAGATCTGATTTTACTGCGGTTTACCTGAAATATCCCCAACATTTTTTTTTTTAACCAGGTTTTTTGCTCTTATTTTCTTTGCTGCGTTTCTCGTTCCCCCTTCTGCTTTCATCTACGTTCATCAGGCTTTCCTGAATCCGTTTTAACGTTTGATTAGAAAACTTAATTACAGGGTTGAAGTCAAATGTAATAAGCGATGGGGATGCGTAATGAATACGGTTATGCGTAATGCAATGCATAACGTAATGCATAATGCAACGGAGTATGTCTGTAGTGTAATCATATTCAATAATCTGGCGTAATTCAGGACTACGGTTTGCCCAGAGCATATTACACAACTGGTTATTACGGCATGTTATGGAGCATTACGGTGGAGCATACTCCCACTGGATATTCGAGGAGCATGTTCCCCTGATATGTTATCAGTTTGTTTTTAGTGAAAGTTAAATGGCCAATTAGGGAATTGAATGGAAGGAGTTTGATTGAAATTAAACAAGTGGTTGCTGTTTGGGTTTACGATTTAAGATCTAGTAGATTTTTTTTTTTACATGTCATTGAAATAATCTCATGTAGGTTTGAAGTCTTTGGTGATTCAAAATTGCAGGAAAAAGGATATGAGAGAGAGAGAGAGAGAGAGAGAGAGAGAGAGAGAGAGAGAGAGAGAGAGAGAGAGAGTTACAAGATCAGTAATGCACATTTATGGATTTTTAGGTTTGAAAGTTTATATCTTAAACCCAGGTCTTTGATATTATAATCGTCAAGAAAAAATGTTGAGAGAGAGAGAGAGAGAGAGAGAGAGAGAGAGAGAGAGAGATGAGAGAGAGAGAGAGAGTGAGAGAGAGAGTTACAAGATCAGTGATATACATTTATGGGTTTTTTCTTTGAAAATTTATATTTTAAACCCAGGTCTTTGGTATTAAAATTGTCGAGATGAAGAGGTTGAGAGAGAGAGAGAGAGAGAGAGAGAGAGAGAGAGAGAGAGAGAGAGAGAGAGAGAGAGAGTTACAAGATCAGTGATATACATTTATGGGTTTTTTCCTTCGAAATTTCATATTCTAAACCCAGGTCGAGAGAGAGAGAGAGAGAGAGAGAGAGTGAGAGAGAGAGAGAGAGAGATTTACAAGATCAGCAATATGCATTTATGATGTTTTCCTTTGATATTTTATATTTTAAACCCAAGTTCTTTGGTATTAAAATTAGCAAGATGAAAATGTTGAGAGAGAGAGAGAGAGAGAGAGAGAGAGAGAGAGAGAAGAGAGAGAGAGAGAGAGTCGTGATTTGTGATTTCAGAGTCTCTTAAAATTCGCAAAGGAAATTGAGTTAGAAAACCAAAAAAACAATTTAGGTTAGGAGATTGAAATAGAGATGTAGGATTCAAAATTGAATAATAATGGTGTATTGACAAAAAGGAAACTAGTGACCTATAGAAGGCTGATTAAGGGAAGATAATAACAACTTAATTGGCGATAGGGGAAAGTAATGAGAGGAAGACAGAAATATGAGATGATAATGTAAGATAAGTGGAAACATGAGGAAATAGCTGTGGGGAAGTAGGGAAGATATTAATGGTGAATGGGGAATAGGAAGATAATAGCGTTATAGGATTATGGGAAGACAAACTTGAGTTGATAGAAAAACCGAATCTTGAAAATATGTGAGTAACAAAGTTGTAATAAGGGGTGACAGGAATGATGAAACATGATGAGAAAATATGAGAAGTAATTATAAGATGGTAAGAGCAAAAAAAAAAATAAATAAAAAAAATGGATGAAATAGAATAAAAGCGGATGTGGAAAGTCATTAAAGGAAGATGGGGAATTTCGGTATAAATAGAAGAAGAAAGTTACTTAAAGAACGACTTTCACAATTAATAAGAAAAATTACCACATGTAAAAAATTTGAGTAAGATCTCTATAAGAATTATAAGGCATAGAAATATCATGATGATAAGGATGATAAACTGAAAAGGGCTTAAATGTAAAGCATATAATGTAAATATGACGTTTCATACAAAAGAAAATTAATTAATAAATAGTCAAAAGAAAACCAAGAGAAAATATAGTGAAAGTATGGAAAGAAAGTAACACGTGAAGGAGAAAGGGCGGATAATAGAGAAGCTGGAAGAACCCCAGACTTCGTATGAGGAAATGGACATTTAATAAAGAACGAAGGAGTCTGTACAAAATATACACGCACACACTCACATACACACACGAATGTAATTACAAAAGACGTTTCTTCTCCATCATCTTCTTCTCCTCTACGTAAGAAAGAGTGTAATAAGAATTTTCTCAAAAGAGCGCCTTGCACAGATTTCACAGCAAACTAACCCGTTTTTACGAAGGAAAAAAATATAGAAATATCTATAACCAAACTATATGCAGCAATAAGTTTTACAATATGTCAGCGTGATGGCCTCTTACTTGCAGACGCGTCACAACAAATGATCGTCGTATCTCAGTAGGATCTCATAACATGCCAACATTAAAGTGATAAATAAAGTTCAACAGCTTAAATATGATCGACCAAGCCCTGGGTAATGTACCTCAATTTAGGCCGTATGATGCCTTCCTTGCTCGTGGAAGGATAATGGTGTAGATGCAGTGAGAGAGAGAGAGAGAGAGAGAGAGAGAGAGAGAGAGAGAGAGAGAAGATAGCTGGATGGTATTGTGCCGGTATAGTAGTGTAAAGGGAGCAAAAGAAGGCTTCCCAGAAAGCCTTTACGTCTATGTGTATTTGTGCCCCTTTTTTCTTCCTCTCCTTCTCCTCTTTGAATGGAGAGCGAGATCTTTTGAGTTTAGAAATGTTTCTTTGTTTAATTGTTTTGAAATGGTTATTTACCAGGTTTGAACCTTTCTTTTATGAAGTGTTATTCCTAATGCGGAAGCCATTTGAGCGTCCTAGAATCAATGGTACATCTGGATTATATTTTCTTACTCTGCCATCTATTGGTGATGGAAGAAACTATCGTCGATATGCATTTGATTACAGTCTTTATTCTTCATCTTTTCATTCATCTTGTCCACTTTTCATTCACACAATTAGAGACAACAACTGTAAGGTTGTAGTATTAAAATTTTAATCATTAGTCTGTCTTCTTACACTGTTCTTAAGATAGTGATAATGATTGTTTTTTAACAGAAGACTCCTCAATGTTCTAAGTTAGTTGTATTGAATTGATCAAAGCCATTAGTTGACCATTACAGAAATTTCAAGTCGCTGAGATTTCCGAAGAATTGGATTTAAAACACAAGGAGTACAAGAAGAATGTACATTTTGAATGAAAAGTTGATTATTTAAGAAAATGAAGTAGAGGACAAGGAATGTCTTAAAAAACTGGTATTTGAATTAATTTTTATTTTGTTAAAAGAATGAAATAACGTTAAATCCTAATTCCTCAATAAATTTAATTATAATTTTTCTTTATGCATATAAGCTGATCTCATCTTTTGGGTACATAAATGGTATTAGAATGTTACCAGCAATCTCGTCAACATAAAAAAAAAAAAAATCTTTCGACATTCTTTGTAAACAGAAATAAATGTATTGAGAATGAAAAAGATATCCGTGGAGGGCAGGTATATATCTAAAATGATTAAACCAAATAAAACAAATTAAATAAATGTGAGTATTTATAATGATTTTGTCTGAAATAAACATTTTAGCTATAGCCTTTCCCAGATAATTTTCCTTACATTTTTAATGTCTCCAGTAATATTTTCATGGATTTATGTAAAATTGTGAATTTTGTTTTTCTTGTATATTTTCTAATTTTCCTTTATGTGAATGTCATACCATTATATAAAGATTGTGACATCTTTATAAGTATGCCCGAATAATGACCATCAATTATGGGTCTAAACAGCTGTCAGCGAATGTTAAACAGCAGTGATAAATTTTTCCTTTTCTTTGAAAATGTCTAACCTTGGAAAAAAAACAAATGAATGAAAATTAGGAAAATCTGATCATGAAAAGATTAAAGCCACAAATGCTTAAGCATTTATTGATTTTTTTTTCTATACAAGTTCCACGCTCATTATCAACTAGAGATCGGGAAGATGGTCCGTGGGAGTTGATTATGTCTACAATCTGACAATGGATTTTCTATTGGACTACAGGATTTTTTTAGAATAATAACAATAATAAGGTAATTAGCTTTTATGAATCTTATTTCACTCTAGATCAATATTTCCCAAAGTGGGTGTTCGGGGGAGGGAAGGGCGGTTGAATTTGAAGCTACCAGGGTGAAAATAATTATACTCCCTAGTAATTTAGTAATAAAAAAAATCTCAGGTGAACTTTTTCATGTGTGGGAGAGTATGCTTATTTTAGATGTAAATATTGTATATGTGTATCTCTATATAATATATACAGTGTATATATATATATATATATATATATATACATATATAAATATATAAATATATATATATATATATATATATATATATATATAAATTATACATATACACACATGTATATATATATATATATATATATATATATATATATATATAAATTTTTTAAATAGATTACTAAATGGCCATTGTGTATTTTGACTGTATTCTCCCTCATACCCATGAAGGGAGAAACTGGGTGCAGGAGCAAATGACAAAAAAAAAAAAAAATGTTTGGGAACCACTACTCTGTAGTATATAAGTAAAATTCCAGAACAGTTCGTCGTCTTGAATTTACTGATAGTTCTTATGAACAGCTACGGAAGATGGACTTAACTAATAATCTTTATTCTTTACACTGTGGGCGGAATAATACAGTGCTAGTTCAGATGCTGTCTTCTCTCAAAACTAGTTGCAGCTTAACGGGGGTTTCATGTAAGCTTATGGAAGATTTTTGTGTAATGCAAGTATTTTCACAAAATACACTAATTTGTAGATTTTAAAAATCAAGTTTATGAAAGGACAACTTCTGTGTTTAATTCATCTGTAGTTTAGTGATTTCGATTATTAAAATTTTGGATTTCTCAACTTTGACGAAAATTTTTATTTGCTCACAAAGGCCATAATGCATGAGTATTGCAAAGATTTTATCTCCTGAATACCATTGAATGTTTAATCAAAACACGATATATTGCTTTCTGTTGTCTAGTGATCCACTCGCACTATGCATTAAAATATCTCCGTTCTAGCAGTAATTGCCTTTTATTATAGACTGATTCCAATTTCCGATATGACACAAAATCGATTATATATCCTTCATTTAAAACGTGCTGTACAAGAAAATATTTCTAATTTCATATAGAATTTCCATATAGTGTTTGAATTATCTACTGTTACATTAAATTTACACGATTCTTTTCCTTAATTAATCGTGGTTTGGTTCTTCTTGATCTTCTTTAGGAACTTCGGGGTCCGTCTGGATTCTTATCTATTATCAAGTTTTAAATTTCATATTAATTCTATTATTTCGAGTACCGATGTGATTTCCATAAGTGTAATTTGCATAAATGTTGGATTTATCATGAATAACTAATGGCTCACTTCCATGAATATATATGTGTATATATATATACAGTATATATATATATATATATATATATATATATATATATACTATGTGCTATATATATATATATATATATATATATATATATATATATGGTTTAACCAACTGCAGTATTAATACACTCTCTCTCTCTCTCTCTCTCTCTCTCTCTCTCTCTCTCTCTCTCTCTCTCTCTCTCTCTCTCTCTCTCTCTCTCTCTCTCTGTATATATATATATATATATATATATGTATATATATATATATATATATATATATATATATATATATACACACACATCTTCCCTAAGTTTGTGCACTATATAACCTCATCTGTATCCTACCCTGAATCCTACCAGAAACCCTAATAAAATCATCAAGTCGATTAAGGCATCACAAGAGACAAGGACTGTTGAGCTATGGAGGGAAGGCGAAAGAGACAGAGAAAGAGAGAGAGATGAAGTGGAAGACAGA
The DNA here is from genome assembly GCF_036898095.1 of Palaemon carinicauda. Lineage (NCBI taxonomy): Eukaryota > Metazoa > Arthropoda > Malacostraca > Decapoda > Palaemonidae > Palaemon > Palaemon carinicauda. The sequence continues at coordinate 75,652,036 of NC_090750.1, forward strand.
GACGGAGTGAGTGACTGAGTGCGAAAGAGCTCTGTAATAGAAACATATGGCCTTATAACAGGATAAATTGTTTTGTATGGGTGTGTGGCTTTCGCGTCGCATCCAGGCTCGTTGGGGTTAATTTGCGACAGACTGACGAGAACAAATGACACATAATAAGAGGCATTTTGCTGTGCCAGGGCCACATGAAGATGGTGGGTCAGTTTGGTTGGAGGTTTGCACGTGTTGGCCTGCGTGGGATATGTGGCAGTGACTTCACGGTTTAGATGTTTTGGTACATTTTGTTTTATTGTACTGCGTGACATTTTATTTTTTATATAATAATATTTTTATGAATTATCGATTTTATCTTTTCTCGCCTTAAAGCAGAATAGAATATTCTTTTTGTTAATACAAATGTTTCGGTAATTTGATCCTTATTAATTTTCCTGATGTTTGACGCTGTGACTTCACGGTTCAGATGTTTTGGTACATTTTATTTTATTGTACTGCGTGACATTTTATTTCTTATATAATAATATTTTTATGAATTATTGATTTTATATTCTCTCGCCTTAAAGTAGGATAGAATATTCTTTTTGTTAATACAAATGTTTCGGTAATTTGATCCTTATTAATTTTCCTGATGTTGGACGCACTTTTTTTCTGGTGGGAAGGGAAATTAGTCATAATGTCAGATAATTCAGTATCAATCAATCCATCAATCAATCAATCAATCAATTCTAAATTACCGTATTGCAATACATATGGATGTTGGTCTGAATATTGGTGCCGATGACTTAGCTGATGTTCCAGCTCGACGAATATATTCAGTATTTAAATCAGAATTCAATCATAGGAGTGAATGCAGGTCGTTGGGACAGGCGTAGACATTCTTATTATTTGTCAAATTGATTGTATTTAAGGGGGGAGTTATTTATATATAGGGATTAAATATATATATATATATATATATATATATATATATATATATGTATATATATATATATATATATTTATATATATATGTACATATATATATATATATATATATATATATATATACATATATATATATATATATATATGCATATAAATATATATGTATATAGATATATATGTATATAAATATATATGTATATAAATATATATGTATAAATATATATATATATATATATATATATATATATATATATATATATATATATATATATATAATAAATGTATATAAATATATCTAGTTTTACGATTTCAGAAATACGATTTAGTATTAAGTTGCTAGGAGAGAAGCGATTGGGAAGCAAAAACAGAGATGAGACTTAGTTTTAGTGTAATCTAAGCTTTAGGTAGGACCCGAAAGGATACGACCAGTGTTGCCAGGTATGGGGTTTTATCCCTAGATTTGGGAATTTTGGGTGTCTGATGGGGATATTCTGTACAAATTTCAATGAAGAAACAAAGACGAGTAAACCTTTATATTGTTGCAATTAGTTTGCTTTCTCTCACATGAAATATATTGAGTAATTTCTATATTAGTAAAGCCTACGTGATCAAGACAGAAGAGAATATATTTGTGGAAATGGGGAATTTTAGCTTAATTTGGGGATTTTTTATCATGAGTTTTGGGGATTTTTAGACTTACCCATCTGGCAACACTGGATACGACCGTGCTTTAAACTTTTAAGGTAATTACCCTAGTGTGAGGTAATTTGCATTTTTTCAAGGTAATTTTTAAGGTAAGGATATTTGTAAGGTAATTTCGGTTTTACTAGCTTATAATTTAAGGAAGTTGGAAAATATTTTAGGCAATCTTGGGTAAAAAGCAGCATCATCTAAGGTAATAGCTACATGTTCAAGTTTAAACCCTGGATACGACTCCTAGGTTAGGTTGGGACCGTTAGGTTAGGTAGTGTTCTAGTGTTTGTTTCCCTATTAAAATGTGATTTTCTA
>NC_090750.1:75658964-75668964 GCF_036898095.1 Palaemon carinicauda
TATCTTTGGATTTAATTCTCCTGGTTTTGGTATTATTTCGTTGGTATTATTTCGTTTTTATCATTTTTTGTATTTGTAATGTTTTTGTTATCTTTGGATTTAATTCTGTTTTTATTATTATTTGTACTCTTTTTTTTTATTATTATTATTATCGTTATGTTTGTGTATTTTGATAAACATATGTTAAAAACTTTTGTTGTGTACTTTATTTTGATTATGATACCTTTCAGGAAATTATTTTTTTATTTGCTATTATTTCTCGATTATGCAAACAAGTGAATGATAGTTGTTTATTGGTTTAATGATACCTCTCAGGAATGTTATTTCTTCATTTTCTATTAGTTTTCGACTAAGCAAACAAGTGAATTATAGCTTATTATTGATTTATCTATTACATATCACTAGACGAATGAAAGACGTAAACATTACCTTATTCATTCTTTCATTCTTCTCCTTTTAATTTGTTCTGCAGGTACTATGCTTTTAGCTGGAAAAATATTTTTTTTTTTAACTAGATATATTACAATTAATGTTGATATATGTGTAGAAAAGACGTAAGGCTTTGCAGATCTCACTGGAAAAAGTAGTAGTAACGTAAATATTTCAAACATAGTTTGATCGATTAGTTTATAATCGCCAAATAGGACTTTTGTTCATAATTTTCGAAAAAAAAAACAGCCTGGTTGAATCAGCGTCATGCATTTGGTGTGTCTCTCTCTCTCTCTCTCTCCCTCTCTCTCTCTCTCTCTCTCTCTCTCTCTCTCTCTCTCTCTCTCTCTCTCTCTCTCTCTCTCTTTTTTTTTTTTACAAAGGTGTTCTGATATACTGTTCTTTCTTTATTTTTTTTTTACTGAATTTATCTACGTCACATAAGGCAGATTTATAGTGAACTAGTGGTTTATTAAGTCGAGTTGTTTGAGTAACTTGTTGTGTTGGGCTACTGGACACGATCTGCTGGACTAAGGATCGCTACCCTCTCAAGTCCGATAGTTTCTTGCAGTGTCTGCAACCTCACCATCCTTGTGAGCTATGGTTGGTTGGGGGTGAAACCCTAAGTCTACCTGCTGAATCATCAACAGCCATTACCTGGATCTCCCTGGTACTAGCTTGGGTGGAGAGGGGCTTGGGCGTTGATTATATGTATATATGATCAGTCTTTAGGGCATTGTCACTGTCCCTTGCCTCTGCTATCCGTGAGTGACCCTTACACCTTTTAAGTGTAAACTATTTACAGTGAATCGAACTTATAAATATCGCATAGTGTTTATTGCATTGTTAGACTTCATAAAAATTCCATTGCGTGATGAATTAATTTGCCTGATGTAGCATTGCCACAATTATAATAAACGTACAAGTGTATTTCTTCAGTGAATTGCATTATTGATTTAAATAACCTTTGCGTAACTTCTACCAGAAACATAATCTTAGAAAGCTATTCATCAAAATTAGAATAAAAATTCTCTTAATCCCGTCTTAAGTGGGTATTTCGGAGATGGTTCTACTGACCAATAGTGAATATATCATGGGCATATATGCTTCTAAGGACTATTTTAGTTAACTGCAGGATGCGAAAATCAATCTTACGGTCTTCAATTTGCGATGGGTATCGAGTTCCTAATGATGGACATTAATTTCGGACTGGGTTGATACGAAGTTAAGTACTATCAGGGATAACACAATTATGTTTGTTTAAACGGCATCACGTGTCTGTGTTTTTTTTTTTTTTTTCCAAAGCTTACAAAAAATATATGTTAGAAATATAAAAAAGAGAAAAGCTAGTATGACTGTGCCGTCAAAAATTCACTGTCAAATTTGAATAGTTCTGCAATTTAATAGGAATTGTCATGAATCAAGTATCTAATACATGACTTTTATGTTTACTGAATGTTAATATATGTGCGTAGAATGTCAAGTGAAGTTATATCGCATACTTTATCCAGTGATTATATATATATATATATATATATATATATATATATATATATATATATATATATATATAAAACATATGCATTTATGAATTATCTTTATACATATCCATAAATATATATATATATATATATATATATATATATATATATATAGATTTATATATATATATATATATATAGATTTATATATATATATATATATATATATATATATATATATATATATATATATATATCTATATATATATATATATATATATATAAATACTAGTTACGTTTTATATTGCTCTAGAATTTAGAATACTAGAAATTACAAAAATTTAGGTTTATCAATAGGAATAAGAAATACCACAAAACAAGTATTTAAGATAATAAATAAAGCACAAAAGTAGAGTACAATTTTTATTCGCAAACTTAACGAGAACCAACAGCATGTTCGCAGCAGTAAGTATTCTGAACTATTTCCTTGAGCGGCGTCATCAAAATACTGAATGGACTATAAATCATTCAAATGATTCCCCCCCTCACTGATGAACCACCATTTAAACATCCCCCATCAGCTCCTGAGCGAAACTAACTTGTAGATCAAGTGGGGATGCTGTTGGGATGCTGGTGGAAGGAGATGGTGCTGTTGGGATGCTGTGGGAAGGAGATGGTGCTGTTGGGATGCTGTGGGAAGGAGATGGTGCTGTTGGGATGCTGTGGGAAGGAGATGGTGCTGTGGGGATGCTGTGGGATGGAGATGGTGCTGTTGGGATGCTGTGGGAAGGAGATGGTGCTGTCGGGATGCTGTGGGAAGGAGATGGTGCTGTTGGGATGCTGTGGGAAGGAGATGGTGCTGTTGGGATGCTGTGGGAAGGAGATGGTGCTGTGGGGATGCTGTGGGAAGGAGATGGTGCTGTTGGGATGCTGTGGGAAGGAGATGGTGCTGTTGGGATGCTGTGGGAAGGAGATGGTGCTTTTGGGATGCTGTGGGAAGGAGATGGTGCTTTTGGGATGCTGTGGGAAGGAGATGGTGCTGTTGGGATGCTGTGGGAAGGAGATGGTGCTGTTGGGATGCCGTGGGAACGAGATGGTGCTGTTGGGATGCCGTGGGAAGGAGATGGTGCTGTTGGGATGCTGTGGGAAGGAGATGGTGCTGTGGGGATGCTGTGGGAAGGAGATGGTGCTGTTGGGATGCTGTAGGAAGGAGATGGTGCTGTTGGGATGCCGTGGGAAGGAGATGGTGCTGTTGGGATGCTGTGGGAAGGAGATGGTGCTGTTGGGATGCTGTGGGAAGGAGATGGTGCTGTTGGGATGCTGTGGGAAGGAGATGGTGCTGTTGGGATGCTGTGGGAAGGAGATGGTGCTGTTGGGATGCTGTGGGAAGCAGATGGTGCTGTTGGGATGCGGTGCTGTGGGGATGCTGTGGGAAGGAGATGGTGCTGTGGGGGTTGGACATCATCTGAGGGGTTCTGTGGGCGTTACGGAACTCCTCAAACTAATTTGGATTCATGAGATGGTGATTTTCAAGGTCGGTGTGTTTTATCACGTTCGGTTTGGGTAGTGCCATAGCCTCTGTACCATGGTCTTCTACTGTCTTGGGTTAGAGTTCTCTTGCTTGAGGGTACACTCGGGCTCACTATTCTATCTCGTTTCTCTTCCTCTTGTTTTGTTAAAGTTTTCATAGTTTATATAGGAAATGTTTATTTAAATGTCATTGTTCTTAAAATATATTATTTTTTCTTGTTTCCTTTCCTCACTGGGATATTTTCCCTGTTGGGGCCCCTGGTCTTATAGCATCTTGCTTTTCCAACTTGGGTTTGTTGCTTAGCAGGTAGTAATAATAATAATAATAAAATGTTATTTATAAAATTCTTTTTTTTTACATTTTAATTGTTTAAAGGTCGCTCATGAATGGCAGAGGCAAAGGACAGTGATAATGTCCTAGAGTCAAGGGCCTAGACGTTGATCAAATATACAGTTGAACACGTGAATTCCAGGTACACCTCCGTCTGAAGAAGTGCATCCTGCCACACCCTTACTGTGTGGCAAGTTCCTGTGTTTAATCCCGCCCACCTCCTACGCTTAAAAATTTGCCGTAAAAACGTTAAAAATCCTGGAGTAAATGTGTCCAGACATTTACTGTTTTATAAACGGATATATTGACGTAAACGAGTGATATTACGGTCACCAACCCGTAAAAAATAATAGCAAGGTGAGGTAAAATTACGTGTTTTTTTTTTCTTTTTTTTTTTCTTTACTGAAATGCGTCTGAGAGCAGTATATTTTTACGGAGAATTTCCGATTAACATTACAGTTGTTTCTTAACAGTGTATGCCATCTCTGCTAAACTATATGTTTAGTGACTCACAGCGAAGTAATGGTATGACAAGGTGCACTTCTTCGGAGTGAGATGTGGCAGGAACTCTTGTGTCTAACTATACATAATGTTCAGCACCCAAGCCTCGCTCCACCCAAGCTAGGCCCAGGGAGGGTCATGCAATGGCTGCTGATGACTCAGCAGGTAGGGGACGTTGCAGACACAACAAGAAACTATCAAGCTTCAACGGGTCTCGAATCCAAGTCCATCACATAGCCATACAGGGACGTTTCTAAAAGGCTGCCACAAACATGTCAAGAGAATCGTCTATGTATTTTTATTCTACATATTTGAATAGAAGATTGAATTATTTTAAGTGGAAAATCATAGTAGGTTTTTAGAACACGTCACGGACATTTTTTTTTTAGATCTATAATAATCTTTAACGAGCAATTCAATTATTTCTTCTATTTATAGGTAGTGTTTTGTAAGGAGGAGAGTTTACTAACTAAAATTATACTCCGAGAAATTTATCTGTTGATTTGGGGTACTCGGCACTCGGCATACATCCTTTCCATTACATTTTATGTAGTTTATTAGAGTTCCATAGGTGAATTACAAATAATAATAATAATAATAATAATAATAATAATAATAAACTTTATAACTACTTTCGGTGGATTTAGAATTCCAATTGATGGTGAAGATCGTTCTGAATATTCTACAGGAGAAACTGGTGGGCTTATTTTAATATCTTTTAGTGCCAGCTGGATCATCCTTTAAGCCACATTTAGTTTACACCGTATAATGGCCATATACATTATATTCTGAAACCATAGTGTGTGTCATGGCCCTTAAACGATCTTGAATTCATGTTCCCCTATTTGAGGTCATATTTAGATCCTTATTCCATTATTTTTTATTTATAATTGGCATCATCATCATTTATTTATTTGTTATACTGTTTATCAGTCGTATTGCTTATATTATTTATTTATTTATTTATTATTATTATTATTATTATTATTATTATTATTATTATTATTATTAATATTATTATTATTACTTGCTAAGCCACAACCCTAGTTGGAAAAGCAGGATGCTATAAGCCCAGGAGCCCCAACAGGGAAAATAGCTCAGTGAAGAAAGAAAAAAAGGAAAAATAAAATATTTTAAGAATAGAAATAATATTAAAATGAATATTTCCTATATAAACTATAAAAATTATAACAAAACGAGAAAGAGAGAAATTAGATAGAATAGCGTGGCCGAGTGTACCCTCAAGCAAGAGAACTCTAGCCCAAGACAGTGGAAGACCATGGTAGAGAGGCTATGGTACTACCCAAGACTAGAGAACACTGGTTTGATTTTGGAGTGTCCTTCTCCTAGAAGAGCTGCTTAGTAAGGGTAGAAGAGATTCTTTAGCTATGGTAAGCAGCTCATTTATTATTATTATTATTATTATTATTATTACTTGCTAAGCTACAACCCTAGTTGGAAAAGCAGAATGCTATAAGCCCAGGGGCTCCAACAGGGAAAATAGCTCAGTGAGGAAAGGAAAAAAGGAAAATAAAATATTTCAGGAAGAGTAAACATTAAAATAAATATCGCCTATATAAACTATAAAAACTTTAACTTCATTTGTGTATTGCTGTGTTTTGATAAAAATGTCGCCAGATTTATTGCCTCTCAGGTTAAACTATTTAAATTTTAGAGACATTTTGAAACTAAGTTTCATTGGTACTGTGCTCTTGCCTTTAAAGCATTTTATTTGCGATGGCACTGATATTCATTTGGCACTGATAAGGTTAAAATAAACCTTCCTGTAGGATTTAAGAAAATTATTACAAGGGGGGACTGATTTTGGAGCTGTAAGCAGATAGCTTAAATTGATATAATAATCGTTTTCAAGATAACCTGACTTGAAATATTACAAAATAGTTTTTGGATATTTCCTGTATCTTTTTTTTTCTTTTTTTTCTCTTTTTTTTTTGTTACGTGATGTACATTTAATTAACTCCAGCTTGTTTTTTTCCCAAGTTTTATTGTGGAAGTGGATGGAAGAGGGAGGGGGCGGGGAAGTGGTGTCCATTGATACCCCCAATTGTAAAACATTTGTTCATTCTTCCTAAGGATCTTTTGTCTCCACACGAATCACAGTCAGCCTCCCCTCCCAAGCGCCCCTCCTCAACCTCCTCCCCCCCCCCTCCAAAAAGGGATTTCTTAAAGGGAAGTTGGACCTTCAAAGCCCTCCGTCATAGGGCCTCCCTTAGTCATTTTGAAAAATATTGTGTTCAAACGTAGACTGCACACAAACTCGGTACATAGAAATCTGAGATTGAAATAAAAAAAGATTCGAGATGGAGGAAAAAGAAGAAGTCGACGACTCGCGTTGCAAATCCACCTGAGGCGCTGGACACGGGAATAAACACCGGATGAAATGTTTCCGAAGGCGGGACAAAGGATCTTTTCAACATTGGGGTCTTGTCCTTTGCTCTACGACCTTTGTTCAAAGTTAGGCCCACAGAGTGGCTTTCAATTTAATGAAAAGGGCTTCCTTGGAATACCTCCTCCTTTCCTCCCTGTCCAACCCCACTCCCTTAATCTCCTAACAACCTCCTCCTCCTCTTCCTCCTCCTCCCCTAGTGCCCTTGTACCCCGGGGGCCTCAGCCGGAAAGACTAACTTTTTCCTGTTTTCAACTTTTTTTTTTTTTGACTCTGGACTGGTCCTTGCAATCTGGAAAGATTAAGTCTTCAGATTGGATTGTTTTCCCTTCAGGTGAGCTCCCTCCAGAGAGGCTTTGTTCTAGGCTACCTGACGGAGGTGTGGTCGGGTACCTGGTGGTGATAGAGCGTAAGGTTCTCGAGGCGTTGTGTGAGGCGGCCAGCGACAATGGTGGTGATCCTTTTAATAACTAAATTGGGTAAACGTTAATAGCTACTGTACGTTAAATGTCCAAAGTCTAAATAGATAATCTTTTTATAATGTATCCTGTTTTGTTTTCATTCGTTAAAGTAATTGTAAAATATAAGATATCTAAATAAGAAATGAGATATTACCAATCGCCCACAATCATTATGTCTCCTGTTTTGTTTTCATTCGTTAAAGTAATTGCAAAATATAAAAATAAGAAATGAGATATTGCCAATCGCCTACAATCATCATTAATGAATATGTGCACTCGCTGTTTAAAGACCCCAAAACTGAATAAAGTTAATTGTCCTTGTAGTACACTAACGATTTTTTTTCTGTTGTATTAAGGGTATCCAACGAAAACGCTCATTACAGAATTTTCTTATATGTGCAATGGGTCTTTTTCTCTTCAGCACTACTCTCCAGAGAGAGAGAGAGAGAGAGAGAGAGAGAGAGAGAGAGAGAGAGAGAGAGAGAGAGAGAGAGATTCATATTATATAAAAATACCAAGCTGTATTCTTCAGCAGATGATGTTTCGAAGAAAATCGGTGACTCGTCTGAGAGAGAGAGAGAGAGAGAGAGAGAGAGAGAGAGAGAGAGAGAGAGAGAGAGAGAGAGAGAGAGAGAGAGATCATGTTATATGAAAATACCAAGCTGTAGTCTTCAGCAGATGATGTTTCGAAGAAAATCGGTGACTCGTCTGAGAGAGAGAGAGAGAGAGAGAGAGAGAGAGAGAGAGAGAGAGAGAGAGAGAGAGAGAGAGAGAGAGAGAGAGGAGCATCATTTGCGGAAACCCTTAAGCGTCTCCTATGGTGTCGACAGAATAGGTTTAACAATTCTCAAGCTTTTTATATAAGCGATTAACTTTACGCTCTCCGTTATCGCTGGACATCCGACCAAGCGTCCCTGTTTCGCCCGGCGACAAAGATATGTAAGAGATAACGTCTAAGTAAATAAATATGTAGAAGCATGGCGTGTTATCAGCCGGAAAAATTAACGTCTTCAGTTCGCAGGTGTTTTTCAGTCAGTTTCTCGTCGCTGTTCTTTTACAACTGTCGGTATCAGCAGCTTAGGCTGACGACTCTGTCCGTTGTTCATGTCAGCAATCGAAGGGTTTTCGAGATGGCTCCGTATATAAAAACTTGTACAATTAAGGCCAAGTGTTTTTTGTTTTTTCTCAACTCTGTTTTTGGGATGTGCTTCAGTTTAGTTAACTTTCGGGAATTGTTTGTTTCTGGAAATGCAATTAATTTCTAAAATATGTGGATTTATATTTTTTTTGTCTGTACTGCATTAAATTTACTTAGTCTTATTTTTATTAATTAGGGCCAAGTTTTTTTTTTTTCAGCTCTGTTTTTGGGATGTGCTTCAGTTTAGTTAACTTTGGGAAATTGTTTCTGGAAATGTAATTAATTTCTAAAATATGTGGATTTATATTTTTTTTTGTCTGTACTGCATTAAATTTACTTAGTCTTATTTTTTATTAAAAGTCTGTTTTTTGAAATATGCTTCTCTGAATTAACCTTGGAAAATTGTTTGTTTCTGGAAATGTATTTTATTTCTATAATTTATAGGGTTTATGCATTTCATCAGCACTGTATTCAATTTACTGAGCCTTATTTTTTATTAAGGCCAAGTTAATTTCTCAGTTAATTTTGGAATATGCTTCGATGAGTTAACTTTGGAAAATTGTTTGTTTCTGGAAATGCAATTTATTTCTAAAATAGATTTTATTTATGTATTTTTTCTGCACTGCATTCTATTTACTGGGTTTCTTATTTTCAATTATTAAGACCAAGTTAATTTCTCAGGTTAGTTTTGGAATATGCTTCGATGAGTTAACTTTGGAAAATTGTTTGTTTCTGGAAATGCAATTTAATTCTAAAATAGATTTCATATATGTATTTTGTCTGCACTGCATTCTATTTACTGGGTTTCTTATTTTCATTAATTAAGTGTAAGTTTTCTTCAGAAGCTTTTTGGGATATGCTTCGATGAGTTAACTTTGGAAAATTGTTTCTGGAAATGCAGTTTATTTCTAAAATATATGGGATTTATGTATTTTTTCTGAACTGCATTCAATCTATAGTCCATTTCTTTTAGCGAGTCATATTTGCACCGACTCGCAACGGTGCCCTTTTAGCTCAGAAAAGTTTCCTGGTCGATGATTGGTCAGAATTATCTTGTCCAACTAATCAGCGATCAGGAAACTTTTCCGAGCTAAAAGGGCACCGTTGCGAGTCGGTGCAAATCTGCATCGCTAAAAGAAATGGACAGTAGTGAGTATTATTTGCATGCTATTAGGGTTATTGTTATCATTAGAATATAAAAACTTCCATAATTATGACCATTTTATTCTCAGCTCTATTTTATATACTTCGATGAGTTAAATTTTGGAAAACTATTTCTTGAAATGTAATTTATTTTTAAAATAGACGAGATTTATATATCTTTAGACTGCACAGCATTCAATTCAGTGATAGCCTTATTTTCATGTCATGAAATTTATCATTATAATTATTCCTCTTATCGTGTTCCAATTGTCCTCATATGAGTCATTAAGGAACACATGGCTGAACGCATAAATAAACCCATTATAAGTCAAATAAGGAGTTGGTTTAAATAAAATAAAAATAGTATAAGATCATCTAACAGTTTTTCTCTATCTGTGGAGTATGGACAAATCTTGCAATTTGTACGTCAGATTACTGATGCAAAATTGACTCTTTAGTTGGATATTCAGCGCTAAATAATGCCGATTTCATCGCGAACCCCTGCCCCCACCTTATAGAAAAAAAATCTGCCCCAATAAAGTTAAGGATATTGCAACATATAAATGTTTGGTACATTAT
>NC_090750.1:75671464-75677739 GCF_036898095.1 Palaemon carinicauda
ATATTTACTGAAACTGGTTTGTGAATTCTTCTCTACTCTAGATCATCACTAGTTTGTAATATTTATCTATTTATTTATCTCTTTTTATCGTTTTTATTAGTATTTTTAAATTGGTCATATTAATGTCTTAAGAAATGTTTCTTGTCTTATTGTATTTTCTTAAGGGAGTTTTCAGGTGATTTTTTGTTATGAATTAGATTTTAATTGCAATATTTACATCGAATTTCAGAAATGTCTTTCTCATTTCATTGGTTTTCCACTAGTATATAGATATTAATAATCTATCCAATGTTTAGATCTCTTGCTGTTATTAAACTTTCTCGAAAAACATTTCATCATGAAATTCAAGAACTTTGAAGTCACTTAAAATTACCTTTTTATTGTGACCGAGTTAATGTTATAATTTAATATACCATACATCAGCATATGTGAATATTTTTTTAATTTACATTTAAATAAAATATCTACTATTAAAAGGATCATTTATAAGATTTTAACTTGGCAATTTGAATTTAGACTTCTGACTAAAAGGCAAAGATTTTTTATTTTAGAAATCACCCTTGAATCTGAGGATTTTTAGTCAATTCTATTTATTTTTAATTCGTGCTCTTTTAATGTTTGAAATATTTTAACATAACTAGCAATCTGTACGTATGTCAATCTACCGCAATGATTTGCTTTATTACCATCTTCTTTCTTGCGGGGTATGTTTACACTTCTAAACTTTAATCATCCTCATTACATTGCATGAATAGCAATGACATGAGTCTTTTTATAGTTTATTTATGACATATTTGTTTTTGATGTTGTTAATTGTTTATATATGACATGTCTGTTTTGACGTTGTTACTTATTTTAGAATGATTTATTGTTAATTTATTCATTTATTTATTTCCTTATTTCCTTTCCTCACTGGGCTATTTTTCCCTGTTGGAGCCCCTGGGCTTATAGCATCTTGCTTTTCCAACTAGGGTTGTAGCTTGGATAGTAATAATAATAATAGCAATGAATTACTCTATTTTCTTCCTCTAGGATTAAAACTTTTTTCATAACTATTCAACTATAACTATATATGATTTATATTGATTATACATTAGTTCTATTATAGTTTGTTTATTTATTTCCTTATTTCTTTTCCTCACTTGGCTATTTTCCTCTGTTGGACCCCTTTTGGGCTTATAGGATCCTGCTTTTCCAACTAGGGTTGTAGCTTAGCTAGTAATGATAATAATGATAATAATAATAATAATAATAATAATAATAATAATACTTGTCTTCCTTTTTATTTGACCCCACTTCAGTGGTCCATGTACTTCCGAATAGTTAAATTTTCTACTGTCCTCTCTTCTTTTTATAGAATTTCGCTAAACGGCGATTTGATTTAATCATTTATGTCTTTCAGAAACTTATTGATTAGATATATTTACCTGTTTTATAATTCGAGTTCATCAAGAAATATAGGTTAGAGTACTTAACTGTATACACATTCAGGTGTGTTTCTTGACTCATGTTTGGTTTTATTATGGCATAATTTCTAAATAAATCTTACAAGCATTTCAGAAGACGGATTTAATAACGAAGTGTGTGTTTTATCGCCAATGATAGAACAAAAGACTCAATTACTAATTTTATCTTCAGGTAACAAAACCTATCATGGGATTTCCTTATAAACATTTCATTTCTGATTTTGTTTTAGACTTTAATCTTAAATTAATTATCCTTTATTAATCATACAACAATCGGCATCAATGACCGTTGATGTTAAATGATGCCAGACAATTAAAAATCTATCTAATTTCTCTTCCTCTTGTTTTGTTAAAGTTTTTATAGTTTATATATGATAGATTTATGCTAATGTTGTTACTGTTCTTAAAATATTTTTCCTTGTTTCCTTTCCTCACTGGGCTATTTTCCCTGTTGGGGCCCCTGGGCTTATAGCATCCAGCTTTTCCAACTAGGGTTGCAGCTTAGCAAGCGATGATAATAATAATAATAATAATAATAATAATAATAATAATAATAATAATAATAATAAAAATCCCTGTAAACATGTTACGATTATGATTAGGGATCAACCTATTTCCCTTCGACTAATCAAAACATAAAAGAATTCAACTATTGCTAGTCCCTTCAGGGAGGAGGTAGAGGTGAGGCACCGGAGTGCCAGGGGCCAACATTGACGGGGAGGACGGGTGAAGGGATGGAGGAGGTGGTTGATGGGAGGAGACTATGGTCGTCGACGCGAGAGATAAGGATGAGGGTCCATAAGGAGACAGGAAAGAATTTCAGAAAGAAATGGGAATAACGAAGAAATGATGACGCAGACAATAGTTTATGAGCGAGTGATCTAAGAAAGAGAGGCTTAAAGGGGAGATATTCTTTGCCCTTCGAAAGGCCTTTTCCCCCCCTTACATCCTGCCGCCACCTTTCCCCTCTAGGGGAGGGAGGGGGGTGATGAAAAAGGAAAAGGTAGTTATGTGGACGCATGAGACTTATAGAAGTGGAGAAAGGACAGGTGTATGAGAGACGAGGAAGAGGAAAGTCATCGCATGAAGCAAGAGTGAGGAGGGAAGAGGAAGGAATATGGATAAAAGAGATAGATGCAACGGAAGGGAGATAATAGTAGTAGTAATAATAATGGTAAAAGGAGAGGGGGACTTTGACGGAAAGGCAGTTCAGCTGGGACGTTATGGGAATTGTAGGACTAAGAAAAACAAGTGAGAAAGGAAGGTGGGAATAAATGGCGAGGTAGGATACGAGGTTAATAGGGAATATGACATAACAGATATATAGGGGAGATTAAGAAACGCGAAGAAGAATGGAAGGGGGAAAAGGACCAAAAAGAAAAGGCGAGAAATGGACTTAGAGAAAAAGGGGGCGAATGGAAGGTTACAGATAGGATTTCTTAAAGCGTAAGAAAATGGCTGGGATAAAGTAAGGACATAGTAAAGTTTTTGACACAGAAAAGGAAAATGTAAACGCCCTGGAAAAAGAAGGACATTGTTTTTAGCCGGTGTCATAGAAAGTAAGGGGGCTGACGAAGGAAACATATCTCTATTGCCGAAATAAAGTGTTTTCTTTTGGGGTGATGCTGTGGGAAGGCCGCTGAATGCCCATAAATCGGGTGGGAATTTCTTCGCCTGGGATAATGGCAGTTTATAGAATGTGTTGTCTGGATTCGCTAGTAAATATTATAGATTGTGTTTAGGGGGGAGTCTCTTTGATTTATGAACTGGAATATGGAATTTTTTTTTTTAAATAGAAATTCATCAAAAAAAGTTATTGTTTGTCTGCTGTCGTGGTTTGGATAAGGCTTACCTATATACAATACATTGTATGTATTTTATATATACAGTACATATATATGTACATGTACACTATATATAAACTAACTAAACTAACTGTATGCATGTACACAAAATTTATATATATATATATATATATGTATATATATATATATATATTTATATATATATATATATATATATATATATATATATATATATATATATATACAATAATAATAAAATCCACATTCATGAAAGGTGAATTTTATTTTTAGTTTTGTAAGGAACCATCTCCTTACCTCTTCAGAATACAAATAGTTATAAATTTCAAGAGTAGATACAAAAAATGCTGTTTTTATAACAATAGAAGAACTTTCACAGCCTTTGCGAAACCCAAAAACAACAACAGTTCGTATGGTTCGTTTACATCTTTTAATAGAGTATTGATACTTATAAGATAATCTGCATCCTTCCATTAATTTCAAAGTTGAAAATGATAATACATTACCCTCCTTTCATACGCTTGAAATCCCTTAAATTAAGGGTCTTTTCAAATTAAAATTTTAAGGGATTATTATATTTAGTAAATGATTTAAGTTATCTGTAAGAGGGTTTTAGAAAACATGGGTGTGACTCTGAGTTTATTGATAAGGCATATCTTAATATTTATTATATAATTTATCTTGAGGAGATTTTAGAAAACATGGGTATGATTCAGAGTTTGTTGATAAGGAACATCTTGATATTTATTATATAATTTATCTTGAGGAGATTTTAGAAAACATGGGTATGATTTTGAGTAAATTGATAAGGCACATCTTTATATTTATTATATTATTTATCTTGAGGAGATTTTAGAAAACATGGGTATGATCCTGAGTTTATTGATAAGGCTCATCTTTATATTTATTATATTATTTATCTTGAGGAGATTTTAGAAAAGATGGGTATGATTTTGAGTAAATTGATAGGGCTCATCTTTATATTTATTATATTATTTATCTTGCGGAGATGATTTTAGAAAACATGGGTATGATTCTAAGTGCACTGATAAGGCACACCTTAATATTTATCATATAAGCTATCTTGAGGTTTTTAGAAAACATGAGTATGATTCTGAATTCATCGATAAGGGACATCTTAAAGCAAGACAATCTTCATATGCAGTAAAAATAATATATATATATATATATATATATATATATATATATATATATATATATAAATATATATTATATATATATATATATATATATATATATATATATATATATATATATATATATATTCGAAAAGATAATGAATATCTTCTTAATATTCCACAAACATGCCAAGACATCACTTGACACCTTCCTGAAGAAGTGTTGTTAACAAAAATAACATGACGGTTAAAAAAATGTTAGTTAAATCTGAAGATACAACAGTTGATAAAGCACGTATATGTAAATTACTACGTGGGACATGTGAAAATGCATATAAAGCATTATAAGGTAATTATATACATTAATCATAATCGTTTGTATATTAACAGCGGTTTGAAGTATACGAGCGTATATATTTAATCTCTTTAGATGAAACGTAAAATCTTTAAGATGATCTTAGTGAATGTCTCAGACCGTAACGCCGCCATCTTTAAGTAGTTTAGACGTTGCTTAGACAGTGTTGCCAGATTTTCTAAATGAGAAAAGGCCAACTTCTAATCAACAGAAGCTTTAAAAGGTCAGCCCATTAGTAGAAAAAGGCCAAATATATAGTATTTAAGGCCCGCCTTTTTTCATATTACTTAAGGCCAACCAATTTTTAAAAAAGGCCAAATTTGAGGTTTTTTTGGCCTGAAAAAAGGCCAAACTGGCAACTCTGCGTTGCTAAGTCTGTTACTTCTGTTACTTATGACGTTGAGTTTATCTAATGACTAAGTTCTATTATGAATATTTAATCTCTCACCAGCCCTATCTATGGCACCAACAAATAATCCAAAAGAAAAATTGTTTCGGAAAGACTTTTATTCCCAAAGAAAACTTTCGAAAAGAAAAATTGGGGAGGGCGGGAAACATTTTGATATAAGGGAAATATATTAAGGAAAGAGAGAGAGATCGGAAAAATATTTTTCGATTAGGATATTGTTTTAAATGGAAAAGAGAAAAAAAATCGGCCTCTGTTAATGAGTATACAAGTTCTGATGCGAGTCGGAATATATTTCTTTTAAAAACAAAAATGAAAAAAAAAAAAACTTCTATAAAAAAAACAAATTGTAAAAAAAAAAAATACGGCTTTTGATGTAAAGTGAAACGTTTTATTTGATGAACAGGATCAAATAGAAAAGGCAGTAAGAAATATTCTATTGTTGATGAAATGGGAGTGACGCTTTTTAATGTTTTTTTTTTCTTTTTATGTTAATTACTGGAAAAATCTAAAATTATCTCTGATAAAAACTCACTAACGAGTGTTGGAGCTAATTTCTACAGCCAGCAGTTTCGAAAAGAAACCCGTCACGTTCAGATCACTGGACGGAGTTTTTTCTTTCGTTATGATTTTGTTTTTTCATTTAAACGACGTACTTCAAATATGCTCTGGAAGAGAAAAATTACAGATTAGTCAAACGAAACCAAAGGCGAATGTTTGATGTTATACACATTAGTGAAAATAATATATCACATATCTCTTAATTTTACAGATTATTATTATTATTATTATTACTATCCAAGCTACAACCCTAATTGGAAAGCAGGATGCTATAAGCCCAGGGCTCCAATAGGGAAAAATAGCCCAGGGAGGAAAGGAAATAAGGAAATAAATAACTGAAGAGAACAAATTAACAATAAATCATTCTAAAAAAAGTAATGTCAAAAGAGATATGTCATATATAAACTATTAACAACGTCAAAAACAAATATGAATATGAGAATAATCTCATTGTTGAAGGTATTCGTAAATTATAGAATTGAAAGAGATATATTTCTTATTGTTAAAGTGTTTGTTGTTTTGATT
>NC_090750.1:75678239-75700739 GCF_036898095.1 Palaemon carinicauda
GAGGATTTACTGCTGTATATTTGAGTACGATATTATTCATATTTTTTTTTTTCATTGACATCAATTCCAGATCAATGTAATTCCAGGCTAACCGGTTGTTGTTGAGTATTGCAGAAAACATACATTAATTTTATAAAAATAATTTGCCTGCGGGATGAACTAGTGGTACAACGTTAAGAAAAATGAATGTTTGACATGTCATCAGTGCCTTATTTCAAAAAGAAAAAGTAAAGTTTTTAAACTTAAATCCTCTTCATTTTCATTTCTTCGACTTTTATTACTTTTAGTATCTGGATGGAAGCATGAAAATTTTCTTTGATCATTCAAAAAATTTATTTCGGTTGAAGTTTCATTTATAATGATTGGAAACTTTTAGAAAATTATTTTGATGGGGAGAGAGTTGCATATATGATTTGTACGGTGGGGGAAATTAAATGATATTCAGAATCAATGATTTTTTTTTTGCCACAAAGGCATATAACACACGTAGTTTCCCGTTAAGACACTTGAACTGCCTTTCATAAACATGTCATAGACGTCTGTCTAAATATCAAAGCACCACAGATTTGCATCATGTTTGCAAAACGCACAGAAAATATCCAAGCCTCTTGAAAAGAACTCCGGTTGAATAAATACTTCCACAGTTGAAAATTCCAACAGAAGTAAATTCAAGGGTCATTATTTTCTTTCTTTTATATTACGTTTATGGATGGAATCAATGCTGAAAAGACTTGAGGTAGTAACGTTAAGAAATTTGACAGCGAAATACCTTTTGCGATCGCAAATCACCATGGAGCTCAGTTGCCTTCATCTAGAAAGCAATTCTTCTCAGAGGCGAGGATTAAATTTTTCCCCCCCATTTCGGAGTGGGTGGAAAACATCGAGTCGGTTGAGATACGCGCGATAAAAATGAAGCCGTATTGTGGAACAATATGACCCTTTCCAGAGAACGAGGACAATAAATCTATCATAACTTTATCCCTGCGGACATTCGGTGACGTAAGTATTACCTTCTACATCTTTTCTTCTTTTCTGGTACCTTTCGTATTCTTCCTTCTCTTTACCATTTTTCCCTTTTTTTATATTCTTTTTTCGCTCGTCCTCTTCTTTAACTCCCAGAGGACAAGAATGGAGAAGCCTTGAGCACCACGCTGTGTCCTCGCCGCTCCCCCGATATAATTAAAGTTATCACATTAGAGTCAGAGTCCCCGACTAGTGACAACTGTCCAAGCGCCTCGTACGAGACTTTTTTTTTCCCATCCAAAATGGACGCCGTTTTCGACTTTCCGCCCAAGGACCCAAGTGCCCATAATGGCATGTTTTTCCAGATGAGGAGGAGAGTCTTGAGGGGGTTGGAGGTGGAGGAAGACGAGCAGGTCTGTAGGCTTTGGTTGGGGGAAGGGGGTCTGTGCTCCCCTCTATTCCTCCTATCAAACTATCACAAAGTTTTTGCATATTGAGTCATAGAATTGTATGTTTATGGAGGGCCTTAGCATAAGGCGAGACCAGACCTGAATTTTGCCTGGAATTCCAGTGCCGTATCTTGACGTGGCGGATTAAGGCTGGGGCGGGGGGCGACGACCCACCTTGGGAAAAAGGGAGAGGGGACAGTGGTAGTGATGGCAGTAGTAAGCGTAAGGGAAAAGGGGGGCGGGAGGTGGCTATTCTTAAATGTGTGATGCGGAGAAATATCGTATAAGACTTCACTCGACCAGTTGACTTGTACGACGCCCTTGTTTGTATCTCCTGGAATTCGGTCCGTATATCTCAAGGTGTTCTTCCAGCTTTCTTCCAGCTTTCTTCCAGCATTCCCAAGCCTGAATAAGCAGCAATGTTTCCTTCATATCTTTTCACTCTTGTGTTCTTGTTTTCCCCTAGGTCCATTTTGAGATAGTCTCGGACGCTTGAGAGGCTGGCTCTGAGTCGAGCTTGATTCATTGGGCTGGATAATCTCTTCCCCTCTGATAGTAAAACGGACACTTGAAAAACCGCCGCTGTAATCAGAATTTACAAACTTAAGCTCAAAGCATCCGCGAAAGGTCATAAACCGAAGGTCAAATTGATGACTTGTAACGTCATATTTCCTTCGAACTTTGCTTTTTTAGAATATTCGAGATAATTGTTCATGGGTGCGAGGTGAAGGCTTATGAGTTACTAGTTTGATACCGAAGCGGTTTTGACAGCGGATTCTTGCGCCCTTTCATTACAGTAGCCGAGGCCTTCTGTGGTTTACGTAAAGCAGTTTCGATCATGAGTAAATTCTCTTAACAATGCTTACATATTTCATTTCGAGATGCAAGCCGGTTCTTCTCTGGCCTGCTTGCAATCGGCCATAATTATTCTACGTGAATGTTGGAAGTCTGTTCGGGACATGATTATGTGGTTGAATGTATGTTTTTTTTTCTTTATTAATCTTTCAATTAAAAATATGTAATTTTCTAATACATAACGTAATTAGTTATTACATTCTTGCCCTTGCGTTATTTTATAAGGCAGACACCTCCGAACTCTTACCAAGACATAAACAAAATATGTTTTATCACAAAGGATTTCCTCTGAGCGTTTCACAAGTTTATAGGTATACTTCCCCAAGTGGCAGGTTTCATAACACATTTTCCGAGGCTTACGTTTAAGATAAGTCAAGTTTTAAGTTAGTAGAAATTTACTTCGTTTCGCTGAATAAGGTTGTGTAATAAGGCTGGGCGTCATTACCTGAGAAAAATTGCCTGATTTAGCTTATATCTCACTTTTAAGCCTAACACTTCCTCCAAAATTATGCAGAGCATCATGTCTGGTACAAAGTGAAGCAAGAGGATTATTCTGGATTTCTTCCTCTTCTCTCTACCATTTCTTTATTTGAATTCCTTAATATGATTGCGAATTAATTCTTAGACTTGTTCGAGTTAAATTACTGGAAGTAATTTAACGTAATAATATGTATGATTTTGGGAATGAACGCTAATATCAATAGAAAGAAATTATGTAAATTTATTCATTAAATAGATCATGTTTTCTAATACTCATGAGATATTGCAAGGTTAGGAAGGGACTTTGGAACGGTGACAGGGTACATATTATTATTATTATTATTATTATTATTATTATTATTATTATTATCATTATTATTATTATTACTATTATTATTATTATTATTATTATTACAAGCTAAATTACAACACCAGCTGGAAAAGCAGAATGATATAAGCCCAAAGGTTCTAACATGGAAAATTAGCCCAATGAGGAAAGGAAACCAGGCAATAAACGAAAAGAGAAGTTATAAACATCCAAAATTGAATATTTAAAGAACAATAACAACATTAAATTAGATCTTTCATGAAGTGAATGATGGATTATATTAGCAAGAGCATACACAGACACATACAAACACACACATGAAGACGCTAAGTTAAACATGTGAAACCGGCTGTTACTATGCTAAGTTAAACTCGTGAAAGCGGCTGGTGCTATCTTCTTCATTATATTCTCCACAAGGCACTAGAAGAGTAGGAAGACCAGGCCTACATGGCTGAGGACTAAGAAGCGTGAAGTCGGATATGATGAATGGAGACGTATTAAATTAAATGAGAGACGACTGGCGATATCTAACCGAGGCCTCGCGTCAATAGGCGTAGGAGGAGATGATTGATATACGGTATATATATATATATATATATACACATATTATATGTATACATATATATGTATATATATATGTATATTATATATATATATATATGTGTGTGTGTGTGTGTGTGTGTGTGTGTGTGTGTATGACAGTATGAAGGTTTCGCTGGATTTACAAGTTTAAAACTTCAGTTATAGAAATAGTATCTGGTGGAGAGAGAGAGAGAGAGAGAGAGAGAAGAGAGAGAGAGAGAGTAATTAATCAGAAAATTGCCTGATAGTGAAGTCAGTATTTGAGTGGCAAAAGAATCATCTCAGGTGTATGAGCAATATACTGCAGAGGAAGAAATAATTTATGAAATTGTTTTTAGGTAAAATCGGGAGGAGAATTTACGTCATTTAAACAGTACACCGAAAATCTTTAAAAGTGGAAATGTGCTTCCAAATCAAAATGAAAAATAATGTTTAATTATCGACTTTACTTGCTTGTAACGATATTCAACTATATCAGTGTATATTCATACAGCAATGTATGAGAGTGTACATTTTCCCATAACAAAAATAGATATTGAGATGTGTGCATACGTGTACGTATGTGAGCTAAAATGGGGGAATTTTCGGCTATAGTTTTTAGTAACAAAATTCAACCATATCAGTTTATATTTATACATTAACGTATAAGTGTACCTTTTTCCCAAAGAAATGAGATATTGAGATATGTGCATACATGTACAGTATGTATGTGCGTCAAAAAGGGCGAATAATAATACCAATTTGGTTTTGTAGTATTTTATGAATAAATCTTAGTGATACGAACTGGCTCAAGTAACATACATGGAGTTAATTAGTCTCGCAAGGAAACGGGAAGACATCAACCTTTTTTTTTTTTTTTTTAATTTTCTTAAACAATTTCATGTTTTCCATTATTGTTAACGCCTGGGGCAAGACATCACACTTCAACGTCTCTCTTTTAATGGACATTTCCAGTTTCGTTGTTTTCATAATATATTTTTTTCCCGTCAAAAAAAAAAAAAAAAAAAAAAAAAAAAAAAAAAAACCAAGTTGCAAAACTGGTATCTCATTAAGAGATTCGTAATCTGTTATACGAGATGAACCTCTCAGCGGCTTGATAATAGTTTACCCAAAGGTTTTGTTTATCTTGGTCATTTGTTTATTTATTTATTTACAGAATTACTTGAGATAAAGCGCTTCAGTATTTTAGAAAAAAAAAAAAAACTTTGCTTTTAATAGTGATGAACCTCTCAGCGGCTTGATAATAGTTTACCCAAAGGTTTTGTTTATCTTGATCATTTGTTTATTTGTTTATTTACAGAATTACTTGCGATTAAAGCGCTTAAGTATTTTAGAAGAAGTGTAAAAAAAGCTTTGCTTTCAAGAGTTTACTCACATTGCTTATCTCGGAATAATCTGGTCTTACTAAGTAATAATTTGGCTTTAGGTGATTATCTGAGGTGATGATCAACTTTGTTTATGTTTACAAATTGTTGTAATCTATTCGAATTAAGTCTTTGACATTTTAACTTTATCTCTCATAAGTAAGTTGTATTATACATAAGTTTAAAGTGAAAAGTTTCTAATCTACTTGCTTTCTGTTTAGATATTTTTACGTTGATTCTCATTATCATTTTTGAAACTGTAATAGTTAATCCATTTCCATTTAATTATTGATTTAATAACTTTAATTATCATAATTAGATTTTTAATAATAAATCATCTCTCTCTCTCTCTCTCTCTCTCTCTCTCTCTCTCTCTCCTCTCTATATATATATATATATATATATGTATATGTGTGTGTGTGTATGTGTGTGTGTCTTTCTTTCAAGTGTAATCGAACAGTTTACCATGTTCCTTCAAAAAGGCCCATCAAAGAAACAATTGAAATAAAAATAAATCACTATATTCCGACCAATACATATTGGCCCTCTTCAAAGTGTACAAAAGAAGGGCCAATGTACATTGGTCGAAATGTAGAGATTTATTTTTATTTCCATTGTTTCTTTTATGGGTCTTCTTGAAGAAACACACACACATACATACATACATACATACATATGTACGTATATATATATATATATATATATGTGTGTGTGTGTGTGTGTGTGTCCAGACCATTGCAACGGTGCTTTATACCAGAATACCTATCAAGGATTCAAGGCTTTCGATGGTATACAAAATTAAGGGATTTTTCTGAATCACTTTAGAACGGTTGACAGATGAATATTTTATTTTCTATTTATATGTGCATAGACATCTAAATAACACTTGTGTTTTTATATGTCTTTAGGGCAGCTTCGAAGAGTGATGCTTACTGCACTCTTGTCTTTTTCTTATCTGGACTCATTTTCTTTGAGGGTTGCGAATATCTCTATTTGATATGACTCATTTCTTCATGAAAAGAAAGAACCTAACCGAACGTTTGCATGCTAACCACTACAGGATCTGAATGAACACCGACGAGGTATATGTACGAAGGTATAGCAGTCGAGCTGCAACTGAGTATGTCGAAAGACTTCATAATGGTGCCCTGGCATATCTCTCTCTCTCTCTCTCTCTCTCTCTCTCTCTCTCTCTCATCAGATCATATATCCAGATGATTAAATTATGATATGCAAATTATACATAACTCAAGACTCGTACACACCAGTACCCTATTGGGTGCTTCGCCCACATGAAATGCCTGGTGTATAGCTAGTAAGTTATGACGTCAGACGTAGAACGGTTTTTACCCCCCCTCCCCCGTAAGAAAAAAAAAGTAGTACTTGCCATGGAAGATGTGGTATATGACTAATCTTTCGAAGGATCCGTTCCTTGCCTATTCTCTGCCGAGGTTTTAATTCCGATAAAGTCGCGTTGCTTTTTATTTCCTCAGTTTCTGTTCCCGTTGTAGCATCCATAATGGAAGGGGTTTTTCAAGAGTATTTTTTCGAGGAATATTCTCTGCAATTTCAAGATGGGCATCTCAGATAGGACGATGGAAATACGGTTTGTTCATTTCGATTTGCGAAATTATATAAAAAAAAATTTATTTTGAACTTTCTTGCCGCGGGTGTCTTGGAACGGGAAGGTATAATTCATGTTTTTTTATATGCTAGTGTACGCAACCAGTAAATAATGACAGCTAAGTATACTGTATATGCCTAAACACGCACTGCCCATCTCACCATGGTATGGCTACTCCCATCTTTCCCCTACCCGAGGCATGGGAGTGCTTAGAGTGACCGGATATATATATATATATATGTGTGTGTGTGTGTGTGTATATATATATATATATATATATACATATATATATACATATATATATATATATATATATATACTCTATATATATGTGTGTGTGTGCGATTCATACACACATATATATGTATATATATACATACATACATATATATACCCAGACACTTGCTTTTTATCATATAGGAAAGATTTCACATTCCAAAACCAAAAAAACCACAATAAAGAGTCCTACAATAACTAAGGATCTTCAGTGCACAATCTATTTCGCGAAAAGACAACAAAACGAATGAAAAGGTAACATTGAAGGAATTCGCGCCTCCAAGAAAAAACTCTCGTTCTTCTGCTTTTAACGAATCAGTGGCCACCTGCTCTACCGACGTCTAGTACATGCATATCCATTCAGAGAACATGGCTTAATAGGTGGGTGCTGGAATGGGTGATGGATGGATGAGGGAGGCTATGGTTGCTTAAAAGGGAGAGTGAAGTTACAGAGATGCGAATCAAATGGAAGTTCTTCTTAGCGGTGATTCACTTCAGGAGATTAGAAAATGACGAGTGATGTTAGTGAATGTTTTTTTTTTATTTAATGTTAGAGAGAGAGAGAGAGAGAGAGAGAGAGAGAGAGAGGATGATTGTCTGAAATAAGTAGTTTGTCATTTTTATAGGTTTATATCATTTATCAATGGGAAAAGGACAGGGGGGTTTTAGATCATTTGTAGAAGGAAGTTATAGAATACAGTTAGAAAGCTTCAGGTGGAAATGAAATTGTCAAATTATTCGTGATATCAGTTTGATAATTAATCTGTTTGTGTAGGCTAGTATTTAACAAGAGGAGGGCTGACTTCCTTATTTGAATGGAACAGAAAACAACGTATCTGTCTTTAGATAGTTTTGACATAACAGTGTTGAACCTCTGTACACTCTTCAAAATCTATCGGCGCATATTTTCTCTCAAAGATATTAAGACCAGTGACGATAGGTATTGGTAAACGAGATTTGTTCACTCCAACATCATTTCGTATTTGACAATCATAACGTGCAGATAGTTTTTGGAGTAAGTGCGCAATTTTTTTTTTTTTTTTTTTTTTTTTTTTTTTTTTTTGAAACCTAATTGAGAAGGCTACCAAAGATATCAATCTCTCAAGAAGAATATGACACGCATTACTTCTGCTAGCTCGTCTTTGTTCCACACACCAGGCTACGTAATCTTACAGATGATGTGTGGAAGTTGCTCTCAAGGAAAGGTTATTAAGAGCGCTCTCTCTCTCTCTCTCATCTCTCTCTCTCTCTCTCTCTCTCTCATATATTCTATATATATATATATATATATACATAGACATGACTCTCAGATGGCCGCATACGTACCCATATATTCATACACACATATACTTACACACCACACATATATATATATATATGATATATATAATATATATAAATATTATATATATATATATATATATAATATATATGTGTATATGTGTACACTCACACACACACACACACACACACACATATATATATATATATATAATATATACATGTGTGTGTGAGTGTATGGGTACGCTATGTGGCCATCTGATAGTTATGTATATGCATACAATTTTTTTTAAAGGAGAATGTCATCATACAAAATACCTGAACGGGTACTTGATGTTGCTTCGGTATCAGAGAGGCAGAAGGGTGAAACTTCATTTACGATAATATCCTTGAAGTCGTTCAAGAAAGACGAGGTAATTTTTTCCTTGGTCTTTAAGAAAGTATGGTCTCATCTCTCTCTCTCTCTCTCTGCTCTCTCTCTCTCTCTCTCTCTCTCTCTCGTACTATTGTTTCTATTTCCTATTATTTAATTTCCTCAAAGGGCTATTTTTCCCCTGTTGGAACCCAGGGGCTTATAGCATCCTGCCCCCTTTCCAATTGGGACTGTAGCATGAGTTAATAATAATAATTAATAATAATAATAATAATAATAATAATAATAAGATTGTTCGTTTGTGTACATGTTTGGGATAGATAGAAAATATAAATAAGAGCGTGTGTTTTGTTTCAGTTTAAATCGGAATAATTTAATGAATGAGGCAAAGTTTATTATTATTATTTATTATTTTGAAATTAAGTGAAAATATATAAAGTAACTCACAGAAATTATTATCTGTCTCTTCCAATGATCAAAACGCTTTAAAACTTCTAATACTTTGTGTTTCAAATAAGGTAGAACTTAAATGTTCCTATAGTCCATTTCTTTTAGCGATGCACATTTGCACCGACTCGCGGCGGTGCTCTTTTAGCTCGGAAAAGTTTCCTGATCGCTGATTGGTTAGAATTATCTTGTCCAACCAATCAGCGAACCGGAAACTTTTCCGAGCTAAAAGGGCACCTCTGCGAGTCGGTGCAAATATGCATCGCTAAAAGAAATGGACTATAGTAATGTGATTTTATGAAATATCCATCAGAGGTTTGGAAACTTATTTATGTTAACAATGGAGAAAGTTATTTCATTTAAAGATACAGAAATAATTGGTTCAAGTGCCTCATACACAAAATATTGGAAGAAATATATATCTATAAAGAATAAATTCACTTTTGAGAGAGAGAGAGAGAGAGAGAGAGAGAGAGAGAGAGAGAGAGAGAGATGGTTATTTTAGAGGTAATTTAGGGTTATTAAAAAGCATAGAATTTCAGCAAGACATATCTATTACATTTTTCAATTGACAACACAACTTTACTCATAACATTGTTTGTTTACATTATTATAGTGTGATTTACATTAACATACTTTAATCATATTTTTGATTGACGTAGTGTTATTTATTTGAGGTTTGTTTGTCAATTGGCTATTTTCTCTCTCTCTCTCTCTCTCTCTCTCTCTCTCTCTCTCTCTCTCTCTATATATATATATATAATATATATATATATATATGTATATGATGTATATATATGTAATATATGATATATATAGTATATATATACTGTATATATATGTATATATATATATATATATATATACAGAGAGAGAGAGAGAGAGAGAGAGAGAGAGAGAGAGAGAGAGAGAATATAAATAGGTTTGTGTAAAGTCTTCCCAACGACGATTGCTGCTTCTACTGTGAGTGAGGCTGGGAAGAGCACTGGTGGTAGAGGTGTGGTTCTTTGACGTGGGGATGACCGTTTTGCTGAATTATCGCTACCCCTGGAACTCACGATCGTTCTAACCCCCCCTGCCCCCTCCCCCCCCCCTTGCCCCCCTCTTCAATGCCATTCCATCCCTCCCTTTGCCTATCTCTAAAAAAACTATTCCTCTCGCCCCTTTTCTCTTACTCCTCTTTATTCACCTCTTCCTTGCCCTTTCTCACCATTCGTAACTATCCAATGACCTCATTTTCCTTCACCTTATTTAATCTTTAACTGTTATTCCCTCCATAATTATTGCTTTTTATCATATATCTTTCTTATACTTTATTTTCTTAACCTGTTACAACTCACATCTGATATTGCTCTTCAGAATCTTCGGTCAAAATTTCAATAAGTCTCTTTTGTACTATATACTGTATATATATATATATATATATATATATATATATATATATATGAAAAATATATTTTAATGTTGTTACTGTTCCTAAAATATGTTATTTTAGTTGTTCATTACTTCTCCTGTAGTTTATTTGCTTCCTTGTTTCCTTTCCTCACTGGGCTATATTTTCACATTGGAGCTCATGAGCTTATAGCATCCTGCTTTTCGAACTAGGGCTGTAGGTCACGTAATAACAACAACCACAACAACAACAATAATAATAATAACAATGATAATAACAACAACAACAACAACATTTATTTTGGTGAATAGCTTTTCTTTCATGAATGTATTTGAATATTGCATGCAATATGCAGTTTATATTTTCGATATGTATGTTGGTAAGCATAACCTAGCTGAGTACATACCTTCATACAAATTTTTATTCTAGTAGTCATACTTGAATCTCCCCCCCCCCCCTCACTTTCCTCAAGCATGTTATTTATAGCCAATGTTCCTCACTGTATTTTTCCCAATGAGTTGTGAGTTTAGCTGTCACGATTTATACTTCTTACTTTTGAAGGCAAGTATAAATGAATAAATAATTTTTCCTTTACTTTCCCTTTAATTTTCACTGTCTTTAACATCCTTGCTAATATATATATATATATATATATACATATATAATATATATATATATATATATATACATATGTATATATATACATATATATATATATATATATATATACATATGTAGATATACATATATATATATATATATATATATACATGTGTATATATATACATATATATAAGTATATACATATATATATATATATATATATATCGTATATATGTATGTATGTATGTATGTATATATTTAATGGTGTCTCTTTATCCCCAGTGCTTTAACAACAACTTAGCTAATCTTTATTTTTTCTTCTTTTTTTTCAACGAGCTTTCAGTTTATTTCATATTTGGCGATAGCATTTCAAAAGTGCGATTGTTATGTTTAATACTTATTTGTCATTCTTTATTTTATCAAGATGTTTGACATAATAATTTTCCTTTGTTTCGTTATTATGTTCAACCTTGTAATTGGTCTTTAAAGGTAATTTTGTAACATCTTTTATTGCCTGTAGTTGAGGAAAATATATATTGGGTATCTATTAATATAACAATTTGCACTACATCTTTTTTATAAAAGATCATTCGCATCTCTCTCTCTCTCTCTCTCTCTCTCTCTCTCTCTCTCTCTCTGTTAGGAAATTACTAACTAGATCACCTATTTATACAGAGAATTTATCGATATTTATTCAAACAACTTCAAAATGAATTACCTTAGCCCCTCTCTCTCTCTCTCTCTCTCTCTTCTCTCTCTCTCTCTCCCTGTTATTTATACTAGGAAATTACTAACTAGATCACCTATTTATATAAAGACTTTATCGATACTTATTCAAACAACTTTAATATGAATTACCTTAGCCTCTAGCAGAGCAGGTTGTCCACAAATAAGCCCAGCCATTTCTCTACACTTCTGTTCAAATATTCTTACAATAATAACTAAAATAAGAAGTAGATATAACATACGGTCTATCGATTCTCCCCCTTATCCTCGACGTGTGGAATTATTTCCAAATTACCCTCTTTATATCGACGAATATATTACATGCAATTGTATTGAAAATGAAAAGTATTTATGATCGCCATTAGAAGGTAAAATACAAAGGGTTTTCTTCACTCTATAACTTCTGCCTGGTTCTTCATATTATAGGATATATAAACGATATCTCCAAACACTCATTATTAGCTAATAACCATGTTTTAGGGGCAAATAAAGCATTCCCCTTCTTTTACCCAAATCATATGATTGTCCGTACGGACGCCATATGCCGTTGTCGATAAGGATCCGTTCAGGGCCGCCCTCCGGGCGGATGCATGCTGCGGTCCTCCGTTTGGCAGCCCTCAATCATTTCCAGTTTTCGAAAAATTACCAAACCTCTGTTTGGAAAGAGCTGCTCTTATTTTGGGACTCCAAAATTGACTTCGGAAATACTTTACGCCGTTTATTTATTTGCTAGTGTTCGCGACCCGTCAAAATTGAGGTCTAAATGTTGATAGATATGCATCCACACGCGCGCGCGCACACATTCATCCCCTACCACCCCTCCCCCTTTCCTAACTATGGAAAGAGTTGCTCTTATTTTGGGACTCCAAAATTGACTTCGGAAATACTTTACGCCGTTTATTTATTTGCTAGTGTACGCGACCCGTCAAAATTGATGTCTAAATGTTGATAGATATGCATCCACACGCGCACACATTCACGCATTCATCCCTTACCACCCCCCTTCCTCCCCCTTTCCTAACTACAACGCGGCAGTGTAGTTTCCGAGTGTACCTATCGGGGTTGCCCCTTCTCACCAGGGTTTGACTAAGCCCTCTTCTCCTTGCCCAAGGGAAGGGAAGAGACCGAATAGTTATACGTTTGGCAATGCCGGTCAGCGTGACAGGAAAGAAACATATATATAATTATGTAAATAGCCAGACACTTGCTCTTTGTTATATATGGGAGATTTTCAAAATTCACTGTGATGATATTAATCTCGTTTCGATATCTAAGGATATGATATTGTTCTTCCTAAGATGACTAACTAGGTAAAGATATCTGTATCCTTCTGAATATGTCTGTTCTTTCAAAGGTACCTGCGTTCATTCATAGATATGTGTATCCTTAAGGATATATTTATATCTTTCCAAAGATATCCGTGTTTTTATTTGAGATATCTTGCCGACCGAAGATTCCTGTGTCTTTTCAAAGACATATATGTCTTTCGGAATATATCAGTGTTCTTACAAAGATATCGGTGTCCTTCAGTAGATGCTTTTATTTTTCCAAAGATATCTGTGACCTTCTGAGGGTACGTGCCCTTCCAAAGATAACCATATCCTCCAGGAGATATCTTTGTCCTTCCAAAGATAACCATGTCCTCCAGGAGATATCTTTGTCCTTCCAAAGATAACCATGTCCTCCAGGAGATATCTTTGTCCTTCCAAAGATAACCATGTCCTCCAGGAGATATCTTTGTCCTTCCAAAGAAAACCATGTCCTCCAGGAGATATCTTTGTCCTTCCAAAGATAACCATGTCCTCCAGGAGATATCTTTGTCCTTCCAAAGATAACCATGTCCTCCAGGAGATATCTTTGTCCTTCCAAAGATAACCATGTCCTCCAGGAGATATCTTTGTCCTTCGAAAGATAACCATGTCCTCCAGGAGATATCTTTGTCCTTCCAAAGATAACCATGTCCTCCAGGAGATATCTTTGTCCTTCCAAAGAAAACCATGTCCTCCAGGAGATATCTTTGTCCTTCCAAAGATAACCATGTCCTCCAGGAGATATCTTTGTCCTTCCAAAGATAACCATGTCCTCCAGGAGATATCTTTGTCCTTCCAAAGATAACCATGTCCTCCAGGAGATATCTTTGTCCTTCCAAAGAAAACCATGTCCTCCAGGAGATATCTTTGTCCTTCCAAAGATATCGGTGTCCTTCAGTAGATGTTTTTATTTTTCCAAAGATATCTGTGACCTTCTGAGGGTACGTGCCCTTCCAAAGATAACCATATCCTCCAGGAGATATCTTTGTCCTTCCAAAGATAACCATGTCCTCCAGGAGATATCTTTGTCCTTCCAAAGATAACCATGTCCTCCAGGAGATATCTTTGTCCTTCCAAAGAAAACCATGTCCTCCAGGAGATATCTTTGTCCTTCCAAAGATAACCATGTCCTCCAGGAGATATCTTTGTCCTTCCAAAGATAACCATGTCCTCCAGGAGATATCTTTGTCCTTCCAAAGATAACCATGTCCTCCAGGAGATATCTTTGTCCTTCCAAAGATAACCATGTCCTCCAGGAGATATCTTTGTCCTTCCAAAGATAACCATGTCCTCCAGGAGATATCTTTGTCCTTCCAAAGATAACCATGTCCTCCAGGAGATATCTTTGTCCTTCCAAAGAAAACCATGTCCTCCAGGAGATATCTTTGTCCTTCCAAAGATAACCATGTCCTCCAGGAGATATCTTTGTCCTTCCAAAGATAACCATGTCCTCCAGGAGATATCTTTGTCCTTCCTAAGATAACCATGTCCTCCAGGAGATATCTTTGTCCTTCCAAAGATAGCTTTGTCTTCCCATATACCAGAATCATCTCTGAAGATACACCATCCCTTAAAAATATTTACAACATTCCAGCTGCCATGTTGGATTGAGAATATATGCCTAATTCATTTATTATCCTAATTCGTTTTGAAAACCTGGATCAGATCATTTGAGTAAATAAAGTGTACCTTGGGAACATCTGGATGTTTTGTGTTCAAATAGTATCTGATATATTCAGATATGATTTTTTATAGCTTATGAATATAGGATTTCATGGAGTTTTACAAAATCTGCCCATGAAAAATGCACTTCATTTCAAGGCTATAAAATAACAATGAAAAATCTAAGATATTTTTATCGTTTAAAGATGATAGAGCACAATCGCCTTGAAATAATTTTCATCTTGTGCTATCAAATTTCTTAAAGAATATGTACATAATTTCACGTAAATGAAATGTGTGTGTTTTTTTTTTTTTTTTTTTTTTTTTTTTTTTATTTTTTTTTTTTTTTTACACACATCTGTATGAATTGGTATATAACATGAGCATCTTATGTAGCAACAAATATCCTCTTTCATATTCACATATTTCTAAGTTACTTGGTATGCGTTCAAGAACGTGCATGCTTTTGACATACAGAGTTCAACTTAATCGAATCTTTACCAAAAAATGAAAAAAAAAAAAGATTGGAAATTCATAGCATCCTTTTATGCAACTAAAACTCGACCTGTGAAGAGTTTCTTCATTCGAATTAACAAAACCTTCTCTTGAATTATTTGCATCATTGATCGCGATGATTGACGGAATCTGGACATGGTATCGCTGCCCACATCCTATTATACCCATTCACCATTTACCTTCGACAATCTTCTGGCCCCTTTTTGCGTGCGCTCACTTTCCCCTATACCCACCAAACCCCTCACCTTCTCACCCCCCCCCATATCCCCCCCATCTATAGTTATAGTAGTATCCTTCTTCTCACCCCCCCCCCCCATATCCCCTCAATCTATAGTTATAGCAGTATCCTTAATTCCGTCTCCTTTCAATGCATCCATTCACTCCTTAGTCCTTACCCCCTATCATCCGTGCTATCCAACATGGCCGCGCCCACCTGTGTGCCTTCCACGACCCACCTGTGCCCCTCCCATGACCCACCTGTGCCCCTCCCATGACCCACCTGTGCCCCCCTCCCATGACCCACCTGTGCCCCTCCCATGACCCACCTGTGCCCCTTCCACGACCCACCTGTGCCCCCCTCCCATGACCCACTTGTGCCCCTCGCATGACCCACCTGTGCCCCACCCTTGACCCACCTGTGCCCCTTCCAGGACCCACCTGTGCCCCTCCCATGACCCACCTGTGTTCCCCTTCCAGGACCCACCTGTGCCCCTCCCAAGACCCACCTGTGCCCCCCTCCCATGACCCACCTGTGCCCCACCCTACCCTATACCTTTTGAGAACCAGAATGCACACTCCGTCAATCGGGCAGCTAATAGCCCCGAGATAATCGAACAAGGCAAGAGTTCCAAACGGAGATTAAACCTGGATTAAGGGTCGATTAGAGACCCAATTATAGCCCTGAAAATGTGCACTTCAATTGTATAATCGCTCATTACTCTTGAATCTTATGACATCCGAACATGGACAGAAGAAGGCGAGAGAAGGGTGGTGAAGGGGTGAAGGGTAGGGGACTGGCTATAGCTGGCTAGTGACTGCTATGATTGCTGGCTTTGCATCCCCCAAAAATAGCCATTTGCCTGCCATCCATTAAGGTCAAGGGGAAGAGAGGAAAATAATATTAGTGGTGAAATCAAATTTAAGGTGGTTCCTTTCACATTTTCTCTCTCCCTTCTGAATATGCGATTCGTTATATCTTTTCTTTTCATTTTCTTGCGTATTTTTTTTTTTACTTTTCTTTTCGTTTTCTTGCTTATCTTTTTACTTTTCTTGTCATTTTCTTGCGTATCTTTTTATTTTATTTTCATTGGCTTGCGTATCTTTTTACTTTTCTTTTCATTTTCTTACGTGTCTTTTTAATTTCCTTATCATTTTCTTAACTATCTTTTTACTTTTCTTTCCATTTTCTTACGTATCTTTTTTACTTTTCTTTTCATTTTCTTATACATTTTTTTTTTACCTTTCTTTTCATTTTCTTACGGATGTTTTTACTTTTAACTATGTTGTTCGTCTTCAAGATGTAAACTGATCGTAATCGGTGTAACATTGACAGGTTTGCGTTCTTCTATTTTCTGTGACTTTTTGTTTTCGTGCACCAGAATTGGTCTGAAAAGATTCACAATAGTTTTTACCTTTATTATGTATGATAGAAATAAGTATTTGAATATTTATTTAGGATTTTATCTTCTTTTTACTTTATCATTTTGCTTCTAATATATGTTTTAATAATGAAGCACTGAATAGGTAGTTTTATTATTTGATTAATTGAGTCTTATTTGGTGGCCTTGCTTAGATGAGTATGGTTATACAGTATAGCCAAGAACGTACTGAATTATATCATCTCTCTCTCTCTCGCTCTCTCTCTCTCTCTCTCTCTCTCTCTCTCTCTCTCTCTCTCTCTCAACTGACTAACTTTTTAAAGAGCCTTATACTTCAATTGGAACGATAATTTAGTTATGTATATTTTTATTTCTATTCAATATTAGAGTTCGTTTGGAATAAAATAAATTGAGGTTTTGAAGGCAGTTTTAATTGTTATTTTACACGCTCCTTTACAAGCGTTTTGAAACGAATAGTACATAATAGATATCATGAAATTTATTACAAAACTTTTAATATGTTGGTAAATCCACGATTCTAACCGAGAGTAGAATTCTTCAAACAGCGCAGTAATACATACATACATATGATGTATGTATGTATGTATGTATGTATGTATATATATATATATATATATATATGTGTGTGTGTGTGTGTGTGTGTGTGTGTTTGTTTGTGTATAATATGGTTTTGTAATCTTCAAACAAATGATTTCCTAATTCTTTGAAGTAGTGTTTATTGTATTATAAAGAACAATTCAAACATTGAACTTTAGCTTTTTAATCTATTCTGAAGACGTTCACAAAAGTTATTATTCGAGAGAGAAACAAATGCGAATCGTAAAAGTAGATTGCACAACGTAAATAGAATAACGAATGTTATTGATATTTTTTTTGTAATATAATGAATAATTTTCAAACGAGTATATGCGTTGTGAAATATGAATGAATCCGATATATTTATTGATTTCCAATTATTTATTCTGATTTATTATTGAGGCCCTTTGCGTCAATAGGCGTAGGAGGAGAAGATGATGATGATCATAATCATAATTTATTATTACTCACCCCAAGATGAAGTACAAAGGTTACATACACGTCGAAGAGAACAGCGCGTAATCTCTCTTTGAGCGAAGCTGAAAGAAGGGAAACAGCTCGACTACAGCGATGATCGCTCGCATTGGCCCAACCTGGCGAAAAAGACCTGTTTTGTCGGCGGCAGTAAAACCTTGGCTAGAGGGTGAAATCAGACAGGGGAGATATGTATCGGAGGATAATTTGCACCTTGTGTTTACACGAGGTATAAATCTTTAGATCCTTTTGTTAGCTTGACGGCTATATTTCTTAGTACATGTCTTGTGACTGATGCCGGGAGACGTTGATGGTTGGCGGGGTGCGGTGGTCGCCTCTGGTCTGTGTGTTGGTCAGCGCTCCAGAAGAAGGCCATCATCGCCGGGGATCGCATTGGGAGAAGAATTCGATCAGAAACCATGTCGCTTCACCTGCCTGCACTTTTAACTAGGCTGGAGCACGGAAGCCTTATGGAAGGGTGGAGGAGGAAGGGGTGTGTTTGATTATCTTTCGATACCTTGTTTTTTTTTATACTGTCATTAACTGGTTGGAATTTCTGTATTTGCAATTGATTAATTTTCTATTCTTTTCTGTAAAGCAATACCATGGCTTTAATGTTTTCTTAGAAAAAAAAAAACGAAAGATTTTTTTACTTCATTAACTGGTTGGAATTTCTGGATTTGCAATTGATTAAATTTCTATTCTTTTCTGTAAAGCTTTAATGTTTTCTTAGAAAAAAAAAAAAACGAAAGATTTTTTGACTTCATTAACTGGTTGGAATTTCTGGATTTGCAATTGATTAATATTCTATTCTTTTCTGTAAAGCAATAACATAGCTTTAACGTTTTATTTGGATGGAAACGAGAGAGATTTACTGTCATTAGCTGTGGAATTTCTGGATTTGCAATTGATTAATTTTCTATTCTTTTCTGTAAAGCAATACCATAGCTTTAACGTTTTATTTGGAAGGAAACGAGATAGTTTTACTGTCATTAGCTGTGGAATTTCTGGATTTGCAATTGATTAATTTTCTATTCTTTTCTGTAAAGCATTGCCATGTCTTTAATGTTTTATTTGGAAAAAAAGGCGAGAATTGTTACTGTCTAACTGGTTGGACTCTGGATTTCCAGTTGATTAATTTTCTATTCTTTACTGTAAAGCAATACCATGGCTTTAATGTTTGATTCGGAAAGAAACGACATATTTTTACTGCCATTAACTGGTTGGAATTTCTGGTGTTGCGATTGATGAATTTTCTATTCTTTACTCTAAAGCAGTACCGTGACTTTAATGTTTTATTTGGAAGGAAACGAGATTTTTCACTGTCATTAATAGATTGGAAATTCTGTATTTGTAATTGATTAATTTTCTGTACTTTTCTGTAAAGAAGTACTATGGCTTTGTTTTATTTGGAAAGAAACGAGGTATTGTTACTGTCATTAACTGGTTGGAAATTCTGGATTTGCAATTGATTAATTTTCTGTACATTTCTGTAAAGTAATA
Source organism: Palaemon carinicauda (assembly GCF_036898095.1). NCBI lineage: Eukaryota > Metazoa > Arthropoda > Malacostraca > Decapoda > Palaemonidae > Palaemon > Palaemon carinicauda. Next base: position 75,697,644 of record NC_090750.1, read on the forward strand.
CTATGGCTTTAACGTTTTATTTGGAAAGAAACGAGGTATTGTTACTGTCATTAACCGGTTGGAATTTCTGGATATGCAATTGATTAATTTTCTATTCTTTACTATTAGACAATACTATGGCTTTAATGTTTTATTTGGAAAGAAACGAGAAATTTTTACTGTTATTAACTAGTTGGAATTTTTGGATTTGCAATTGCTTAATTTTCTGTTTTTACTGTAAAGCAATACCATGGCTTTAATGTTTTCTTTGGAAAAATACTATTTTTTTATTGTTATTAAGTGACTGGAAATTCTGTATTTGCAATGCCTTAACTTTCTCTTCTTTACTTTAAACCAATACCAATGGTTTTAATGTTCTTTTGATAAAAAGAACGAAAAATGTATCAGACAGTTCGTCGCAAGCATTTTTTTTTTTCATATTTTTACTTTTTTCTCTTTATCGACTAAAAGGTGGTTGTTCTCAGACTCCCAGCAGAGCAGAACAATATCATGCTAGAGTCATGATATCACGGCAAGATAAATAATACACGACGTGTTCAAGAGGGAGTTTTATTACTCGTCTCCCTCTCGAGGGGCCCCAAGATCCTTCGGAGGGGACCCTCGTTCTTCGGGCCCCGGTTTTACAGAACTTTTATGAATCATTTCTCGGAGTTAAATTAATAGTTTCCCCCGCTGATTACCGCCGATACACCCAATTCCCCAACACCTCAGTCGTGCATAGTCCATCACGACACGGCTGTTGTGACATGTAGTTTTAGTCGCACTTGTAAACCCAGTCGTTTTACGGCGCCCCGAACGATGATTTATGGGCCATTTCCTCAGGAAGCTCCGGTTTAAAGAGAAGGAACCCTGATTTCGGGGGTGGGGAGGGGGTGTTTGCTTATGGGAACAAGGAGATCTTGTTCCTGAAATTAAAAAAAAAGTTTAATTAGGATGATATTATGGAGTTTTCACGTGTGTAAAAAATGAACACAATATTTCAGAGGTTTGGTAGTTTTAAGCACCTTTTTGCTGATATATTTCGCACTAAGATCAATAAAGAGCAGCTTTGTTCATCAGTGTTCAGTTTTTCTACATGGATCTTGTTCCTGAAATACATTTTTTTTTTTATTTAGGATGATATTAAGGAGTTTTCACATGTGTAAAAAATGAACACAATATTTCAAAGGTTTGGTGGTTTTAAGCACCTTTTTGCTGATATATTTCGCACTAAGATCAATAAAGAGCAGCTTTGTTCATCAGTGTTCAGTTTTTCTACATGGATCTTGTTCCTGAAATAAAAAAAAAGTTTAATTAGGATGATATTAAGGAGTTTTCACATGTGTAAAAAATGAACACAATATTTCAGAGGTTTAGTAGTTTTAAGCACCTTTTTGCTGATATATTTCGCACTAAGATCAATAAAGAGCAGCTTTGTTCATCAGTGTTCAGTTATTCTACATGGGCTTTGTTATTTGTTAAAATGTGTTTAGGATGATATTAAAGAGTTTTCACATGTGTAAAAAATGAACACAATATTTCAGAGGTTTAGTAGTTTTAAGCACCTTTTTGCTGATATATTTCGCACTAAGATCAATAAAGAGCAGCTTTGTTCATCAGTGTTCAGTTATTCTACATGGGCTTTGTTATTTGTTAAAATGTGTTTAGGATGATATTAAAGAGTTTTCACATGTGTAAAAAATGAACACAATATTTCAGAGGTTTAGTAGTTTTAAGCACCTTTTTGCTGATATATTTCGCACTAAGATCAATAAAGAGCAGCTTTGTTCATCAGTGTTCAGTTATTCTACATGGGCTTTGTTATTTGTTAAAATGTGTTTAGGATGATATTAAAGAGTTTTCACATGTGTAAAAAATGAACACAATATTTCAGAGGTTTAGTAGTTTTAAGCACCTTTTTGCTGATATATTTCGCACTAAGATCAATAAAGAGCAGCTTTGTTCATCAGTGTTCAGTTATTCTACATGGGCTTTGTTATTTGTTAAAATGTGTTTAGGATGATATTAAAGAGTTTTCACATGTGTAAAAAATGAACACAATATTTCAGAGGTTTAGTAGTTTTAAGCACCTTTTTGCTGATATATTTTCGCACTAAGATCAATAAAGAGCAGCTTTGTTCATCAGTGTTCAGTTTTTCTACATGGGCTTTGTTATTTGTTAAAATGTGTTGTATATCCTTCGGCTAGATTTCTTGCAAGAAGTGGATAGATTAAGTTGAACTAGAGGAAAAAAATCGGACAATTTATGATGAACTTTCAAACAACTCTAGATGGTCTCTAGGTGGATTGGATACACATTTTATCTGATGAAAATAATTATAAATAAATCGATAGAATGTTAACTGAAGCTGGAGAGAGAGAGAGAGAGAGAGAGAGAGAGAGAGAGAGAGAGAGAGAGAGAGAGAGAGAGAGAGAGAGAGAGAGAGTGATGAAAGATTTCATATTTTTACTTTATATCATTAATTATTGTCTCATTAATTTTAAATTGGCTCTTTTGAGTTTTGCAACATAATTTTCAAGGCAACATAGAAACGTATATTTACTACACTATTTCAAAATTGCACGGAATATTTATTTTAATGTTGTTACTGTTCTTAATATTTTATTTTTCCTTGTTTCCTTTCCTCACTGGGCTATTTTCCCTGTTGGAGCCCCTGGGCTTATAGCATCTTGCTTTTCCAACTAGGGTTGTAGCTTAGCAAATAATAATAATAATAATAATAATAATAATAATAATAATAATAATAATAATAATAATATCTAAAGAAAACCGATGTCTTCATTTGATGACCAGTGCACCTCCTTTTTGCAAATTACTTCCTGAAGTAATTTCTGTCTTCTTATATTGCTATGTTAAATCTCAAGCAATTGAACATGAAGCAGGCTATTTATTGTTATTTTTAGTGAAGACTTCAGGTCGAGTAAATTAAGAACACTTGATATAAGATTCTTTATTATTCAATACAGTTATAGGAAACTAATATAACTTTTTTTATGCATACTAACATAGAAAAAAAATTGTGAAACGTGAATATCTTATGTATTATTTTTCGTAACGAGATATTTCATCTTTCCATGTACCGCGAAGTTACACTC
>NC_090750.1:75705739-75720739 GCF_036898095.1 Palaemon carinicauda
ATAGTTTATATATGAAATATATTTTATTTTAATTGTTAGTTACTTCTCTTATTTCCTTTCCTCAGTGGGCTATTTTCCCTGTTGGGGCCCTTGTGCTTATAGCATCCTGCCTTTTTAACTAGGGTTGTAGCTTAGCAAGTAATAATAATAATAATAATAATAATAATAATAATAATAATAATAATAATAATAAAAACTTTAAAAAAACAAGAGTAAGAGAAATTATATAGAATAGTGTGCCCGAATGTACCCTCAACTTAAGAAAAGTAGAATATAATATACAACGGAGGGTGGGGTTAGAAGATGATTATCAGTATTCCTGCAATTCTGTGTACACCTAAGGGGAAAATCAACTCCCATTGAACGATGGTTTCCGTGTCTGTCAATATATATTCCTCTACAAAATCCGCCACCCTTGATTATTCATTAATCTCTTTATTAATTTGTGACGGGAATGTAAATAAGAAAACGATTACTTACAGCCTCGTAAAAGAGAAATCCGACAATAAGAAGCAGCTGGAGTTCCTTTTTTTCCCCCTTCCTATCCCACCCCGTTATTTATCAAAATTTATCTGAATATTCTGTTCGTGAACTTTGGTTTAGCCTGAGCTAATATACCTTTGGTGACCTTATGAAGCGGGGACATTTGTTACCTTAGATTTACGCCGTTTTCGTGTTTATTCCGTCACGGAACGCCTAATAATAATAATAATAATAATAATAATAATAATAATAATAATAATAATAATAATAATAATAATAATAATAATAATAATGATAATGATATTGATAATAATAATAATAATAATAATAGTAATAGTAAAAAGCTTGAGATGTTCCCATTTTAGTATAAATATATACATATGTACACATATACTAGTGTATGCGACGTCTTAATAATTATATAGATATGCACGCACCCCTTTCATCAGGGTATGGCTACTTCTCCCCCCCCCCCAATCCGAGGGACGGGAAGAGCTGAGCGGGACTGAATATATATGTTGCCAGATACCTGTTTTTTATTATATAAAGGAGATATGATATACTCACAAGTACACACATACAGAGTATATACAGATAGAGTATAATATATATATATATATATATATATATATATATATATATATATATATATATATATATATATATATATATGCCTGTTAGGCTTGTAGCATTCTGGTTCGTTAATTATGATTACTGCTTAGGTTATAGTAATAGTAATAAAGCGTAGGCCTATATTTATTTATTAGCAACGGAAGCTGTTGTTATTGAGAAACAATTGCTTTAATTCATAGTTTCGCTATTATCTGGTTCAGTCTGAAGTGTTTACCTAGCGAGAATCCAATATGTTCTACCAATCGTCCTATTTTAGTCTGTTGTCTCATTTCGTAGCCTAACGTAAGGCTAATAATTATTTGTTTATAGATTATAAAAGAAATACACTACTGACTAAATCTTCAACACCCATCTTGCCTTTTAAAAGTTCTAAACAACGGAAAATTTACACTCTTGAAGCCTTGTGTGATAAGTTGTATTCTTAGACCTTTATGGGAAATTGTTAAAAAGGCCTCTTTATAAACTATATGCTTCAATTATTTAGTTTATATGGGACATATCTGTTATGGTGTTGTTACTGTTTTAGAATGATTTATTGTTAACTTGGTCTCATCATTTATTTATTTCCTTATTTCCTTTCCTCTCTGGGCTATTTTTCCAAATTGGAGTCCTTGGGCTTATAGCATCTTGCTTTTCCAACTGGGGTTGTAGCTTGGCTAGTAATAATAATAATAATAATAATAATAATAATAATAATAATAATGCGTAAGTGTATTTTTAAGATTAGATTCTTTAAATACGTATTCATAAGTGTGTTTTTAAGACTATATGCTTGAAATACGTATTCATAAGTGTGTTTTTAAGACTATATGCTTGAAATATGCATGCATAATTGTTTTATAAGACTCGAAAAGTTTTCTTAAGTCGTGTATAAAATTGGGTCTTTGTCATTTTGTCCTTGCCTTCAATGAAGAGCTTAATTATCAATAAATTGAAATGAACATCCTAGCGGGATCCGATATTCATCTTTATGTTAAGGAATTGCATATTTTGATCTTTTGTGGTTTTAAATGTAATGATATTCATCTTTTTGTAGCTGCTCCGTGTCTTCAAGTTTCGTCCTTCATTCCTAATGTGTAAGATACGACGACTGATTAAGTATGTACAAACAGAGAGAGAGAGAGAGAGAGAGAGAGAGAGAGAGAGAGAGAGAGATGACTTCTTAAGTACTTACAATCAGAGAGAGAGAGAGAGAGAAAGCTGTGACACTGATAAAGTACGTATGAGAGAGAGAGAGAGAGAGAGAGAGAGAGAGAGAGAGAGAGAGAGAGAGAGAGAGAGAGAGACTTCTTAAGTACTTACAATCAGGGAGAGAGAAAGCTGTGACGACCGATAAAGTACGTACAATGAGAGAGAGAGAGAGAGAGAGAGAGAGAGAGAGAGAGAGAGAGAGAGAGAGAGAGAGAGAGATTGTGAGTAAAATGATTGATGAAAACGAAATTTCGTTATACATTTTATGTATACAAATAAGGCTTTTTCATCATACACATTATTCGATATTAGCGAAGGTTATTGTTCAATACAGTATAGGCTGGCACAAGCGCAGCCTAAGCTGCCAGAGTATACTATGCCGGTAAATTGTGCATTTTTCCTCCGCATGCACCTTTTGCAAGAGTGCATGACGACGAAGGTGTACCGCTTGGTGTACCGCACGGCGTTAATCACTTCTATGCTAATTACCGTCGCGTCCATAACGCTAACTGTACACCTCCGTGCTTTAATAGTTCTTGTTTACATTTACCTATGAGAAACTTAATTTGTTTCGGGAAGCGATTTATCTCGTCATTAATAACGGCTAATTGTTGGCTCTAATTTCCCTATCCATAAAATTCAAGCGGAAGTAATTAGGCCAGCTGAGATGTGTATGTTTGTGTGTGTGTGTGTGTGTATTCTCCGGTCATTCGTTTTGCCCTTAAAGAGGACTTCCTAAGTTCCACCCCGCTCTGACGTTGGGAGAAGAGCGAAAAAATAAAGAGGAAGAAAAGGCGATGATTATGAGTAAGAAGGGAATAAAAGAAAAGGGGCTTGATAAATAGGTGGAAGAGATGGCGGCGATGTTTGGGTTAAGGGGAACGGTGGATGAAATGGAAAAAAAAAAAAGCAAAGAGGGAGACGCAATGATTATCATAATTATGGTAAAATGTACAAATGGTGATATTGATAAGGAAAAACTATCTGGGAATAGACCAAAGGCAAGAAAACTGATCAAGTGAAATGAAGAAAAGTAAGAATTGAAGGATAAAAACTCTCTTTATAACATGGAAAGGGAAAGGCGATTAAATTAGAATTAGCATAGAAAAAGTTTGTAAAACCAACTACTATTGATGTCGGAATGTAAGTTTTTAAGGGAGAGACGTTGAATAGGGAATGCGAGAAACGAGAAAAATAACTCTTTCTCAGATTAGAAAATTAACATAGAATGTGTTTTAAGAATTATTGATGCGAATCCTTATAATTTTTTTTAATTACATGTAATAGGAAATCGTTTTTATCCTCTAGTCTTGTTTTACATCTTCATCAATTACTTTATTTATTACGGGGTAATTTATATAAACTTCTTTAATGGTTATAGGGTATTTTATATAAACTTCCTTATTTATTATGGGGTAAATTATACACACTTCCTTGTTTATTGTTGTGTTATTTATATAAACTTCCTTATTTAATATTGGGTAATTTATATAAACTTCTTTAATTGTTATACGGTAATTTATATAAACTTCCTTATTTATTATTGGGTAATTTATATAAAATTCCTTATTTGTTATAAGGCTATTTATATAAACTTCCTTATTTAATATTGGGTAATTTATATAAACTTCTTTATTTGTTATAGGGTATTTTTTTTTAAACTTCTTTATTTTTATAGAGTAATTTATATGAACTTCTTTATTTTTTATAGGGTAATTTATATAAACTTCTTTATTTGTTATAAGGTAATTTATATAAACTTCTTTATTTGTTATAGGGTAATTTATATAAATTTCCTTAAGCATTTTACGTTGCAGTAACCTAGTGAGTTTGATTTCAATGTTTTTCTACAATTTTGAAATGTATTTTAGTTTTTCTTTATTCAAAATTTTGCATGTCTATTATTTTATTCCAACAGTAATTGATTTTTAATTATAATTATATTTTATTATAATTTTTATTATTATTGTTATTATTATCATTATTATTATTACTATTATTATTATTATTATTATTATTATTATTATTATTGTTGTTGTTATTATCAAAATTATTATTATTATTATTATTATTATTATTATTGTTATTATTATTATTATTATTATTATTGTTATTATTATTATTATTATTATTATTATTATTATTATTATTATTATTATTATTATTATTATTATTAGGATGGTTACTTTAGGGGATACACAAGCTATAATTCACTGCCCTATTCATCTTTTAATTGCTTATTCATTGATGACCGCTGTAATTTCATAAGAATAATACACAATCTCACAGCTGGTTACAAGTAAATATATCAATGTTTATGTAATTAGTTTTCTCAGCATGAAAATTATAATATACTCTAATTAATCGTCAGTGTGTTGAATGGAATCTCATGTCGGTCTTTTACAAGAATCAACGTCTTAATACTCCTATTAGATTATTATTATTATTATTATTATTATTATTATTATTATTATTATTATTATTACTATTATTATTATTATTATTATTATTATTATTATTATTATTATTATTGTGGTAGGAGACCCTCTTTTAGGCAGGTTGAGTTAAAAGTAATGGCTGCATCGGCAGAGTTTATTTTCTTATCCAATTTTTCTATTTTCCGGATAAGAAAATAAACTCTGCCGATGCAGCCATTACTATTATTATTATTATTATTATTACTATCCAAGCTACAACCCTAGTTGGAAAAGCAAGATGCTATAAGCCCAGGGGCTCCAACAGGGAAAAATAGCCCAGTGAGGAAAGGAAATAAGGAAATAAATAAACGAAGAGAACAAATTAACAATAAATCATTCTAAAATAAGTAACAACGTCAAAAAAGACATTGGTAGATATTACAGAACTCATAGTTTCAAGTAATTAATTATTTATATAGGTTTTGTCATCCCTATTCGTTCAGGTAAATGCAATTTTTTTCACATGCAGGTAGACGCTTATTAATGAGCTAGCTATTTGTAATTATGGCTTTACATGTATCTGCTGGATAAAGCATTCATCTGGTAAAATTAGAGTAAAATTGTATTATAGATTTAAAATGGTTGATTTTCTTTCGTAGGAATATTTATCCACTTAATTAGCAAAATAAAATGTTATTCCCTTTTTATTATTACTATCCAAGCTACAACCCTAGTTGGAAAAGCAAGATGCCATAAGCCCAGGGGCTCCAACAGGGAAAAATAGCCCAGTGAGGAAAGGAAATAAGGAAATAAATAAATGAAGAGAACAAATTAACAATAAATCATTCTAAAATAAGTAACAACGTCAAAAAAGACATGTCATATATAAACTATTAACAACATCAAAAACAAATATGTCATAAATAAACTATAAAAAGACTCATGTCCGCCTGGTCAACAAAAAAGCATTTGCTCCAACTTTGAACTTTTGAAGTTCTACTGATTCAACCACCCGATTAGGAAGATCATTCCACAACTTGGTCACAGCTGGAATAAAACTTCTAGAGTACTGCGTAGTATTGAGCCTCGTGATGGAGAAGGCCTGGCCATACCCGGTCTTACCCGGACTTTGTCCCTGAATACTATTCCTGTGCCATTGCATACCTACACATGAGTTGTGTGTCCACACTTTCAGGTATTTGGGTCACTCCCGCTTGTTTAGGTGAACCGCAGGTGTACTGTTGATGTGTAACTTACTTTGTGCATGAAATATTTTGTCAGGAACACAATAATGTATATTTTGTTCGGCTTTGATAAAACTGTGTGTATATTACTCGCAAAAGCTGACCTAAATATACTTTTGATAATTATCTTGATTTTTTATAAGCTATATTTTTCGTTTTCATGGGGAAAATATAAGGAAATGTATAATTCTTTTGCGAGTTTTAACTTTCTGTACACTAAGTTTATCGTATTTTTCCGAATGCGAGAAATTCTTGCATTTTCTTTAATAAAGATTCTATCATATTGAATAGATGCAAAGGATATTTTGCTTATTTGGATTTATATATTTGTCAAAAACAAAAATTATTTTTTTTTAAAGAAATCGGACTGCCGATTTTTAAACGTATGTAAAATAAGTTTCTTTACCAACAAGGTATCAAAAATCGATACAAAGTTAATAATAATGTCGGTAGAAAAGAATCTATTTCGATGAATCGTAAATATAAACTTCAACGTTAACATGAAAGTTAGATGTGTTTAGTACAAATAAAGGGAAAGGACTTGCTTGCGCGCGCGCATGCCCTTCAAAGCAAGATTCCGCCATCGTCCTTCTAATTAATTTTATTATGAGACGGCTGGAGATCCTAAAGAGCGGCGAGATTGGTCAAGCGATAAAAGTACACTCATAAAGGTAATTTTTACAATACGCTCAGAATGTGATGTATGCAGATTGCCTCTTTCTCTTGCTGTTTGTTTGGCATTTGCTTGTTGTTTGTGTTTGGCAAAAGAGCATATCTTTGTCTTGTATCTCTACGCTCCTCGATCTTGTGATTAACTTATCTCTGCTTCCCAACACGAAGAAAGTATGATATGTGCGCTATTAAATGTTTATGGGTTGGTGTTCCGTGGTGATTTGAGACCTCGAATAAGGCTTTATTTCACTTAACGGTAATAATCATTGTTCGTGGCAAGTTTCCCTCATTGTTGTAGGATTTTGGTTTTGTAAAACACGGAGACGAAATTCTAAACGACAATAATAATGTCCCCCTTAATTCTTAAATTGTACAATGAGTGCCATAAGTAGAATTTCTCCTGCAACGGACCGCCCATTTAGCGTAGTCTATGCGAGAAAAATAAAAGAAAACGGGTCCCTTTTGCCAACAGCTGCCTTTCCTGTATTGAAACCAACCAGACCCGAGCGTAGTAGTGCATGTATGTTCAATGCTACTCAACAGAAAGCAAGAAAAAAAAGAGAGAAGAGAGGAATGGGGAAAAAAGAACGATATATGGCTTCAAATCCACGATTACACTGACGCATAGGTTGCTAATAAAAAAAAAAGGAAAAAAAGGGACAAAGCTAGGAATATATGTGTGCGCGCGTGTGTGGTGGGAGATTTAAAAGGGCTCGTAAATTCCTTAGCCCCCTCACCGAGCGCTCCTACTCGCTTGCCCATCGCCATACAGTAAACAAAACCTTAAAACCCTCGTAAATAAAGCGTAATGTATTAATAAATTCAACCTTAATGTAGTTACCTCTGGTACAGTGAAGACGAAGGATGATCTTAGTTAAGGCTATATGCAGACTACAAACCAGGTAGATTAGAACGTGTATAATTAGGGTTCTTTTCGAGCCTTGTGTTTAGTTTGGGGCAGGAAAAAAAAGTGGGGATTGGTTTGGTTAAACTGACGAAAATGGCAGAGGATCACAGAGAATTATCCTTGACTAAACAGAATTAGTGAAAATACGTCATTTGGATAGATATTTTTTTTTCCACCTTGTGATTATTATCATTGTTATTATTGCTAGTGTACCCGACCCGTCAAAAATGACTGCTAAATATTTGTGGCAGATTGTGGTTTCGGGGTAACCTTCTCACCAGAGTAGGACTATTCCTCTCCTCCCTACCCGAGAGACGGGGAGAGACCGTGTAGTCATACGTTTGGCAATGCCGCTCAGCGTGAAAGGAAAGTATATCTATCTATCTATCTATCTATCTATATATATATATATTTATATATATATAAATATATATATATATATATATATACAGTATATATATATATATATATATATATATATATATATATATATATATATATATATATATATAAGAGAGAGAGAGAGAGAGAGAGAGAGAGAGAGAGAGAGAGAGAGAGAGAGAGAGAGAGAGAGAGAGAGAGAGAGAGTCTTGCTATTTATTATACAGGGGGAGATTATTATTATTAATATTATTATTATTATTATTATTATTATTATGTATAACTTTCAGTTAATTGCTATGTAACTGTCTGTTTATAATCCAAAGTGTCTATCTTTCCTGACATAGAATGCGGGTGTGTGCGGACGTTCATGTTCACAAGGACTCTCACTAAAAAAAAAATATCCCTCTTTCAAAGTAAATTAAAGTAAAATTACAATTACATTCGCTCACGGGCTGGCAAGCAAGAGCCCGTGTCTTGCGTAAGACAGACAGACTAAAGAATGGCATGAATGACTGTTTCAGATTCTGTGTCCTCTTAGGTTTTCAAAGCTTTCAGAGGAAGCTGGAGAAATCAGCCCTTGCTTATAAAACTGCGGATAGAAGTCGGAGTCGAATATTAATCGCTGCCATCTAAGCTCAGATCTAGACGGGACATCTCTTTCCGCGATGCTTATCTTGAGTTTTGTGTGTTTAATTTTCTGAAGCCATTCTTTTGGATCCTCTATTTTTTTTTTTTTTTTTTTTTTTTTTTTTTTGCATTTAAAAAAATCGTCTTTGATTATGGAAACCTGCTTTGAAGCTGTGCATTTTTAGGGAGAACTTATGATCCTTTTATCTCGAACTTTGTGTTTAATTCTGTGAAGCCATTCTTGTAAAAGTTTTTTTTTTATGCATTAAAAGAAATCGTCTTTGATTATGGAAACCTTCTGCTTTGAAGCTGTGCATTTTTAGGGAGACCTTATGATCCTTTATCTCGAACTTTGTGTTTAATTCTCTGAAGCCATTCTTTTAAAGGTTTTTTTGTTTTTTTATGCATTAAAAAAATCGTCTTTGATTACGGAAACCTTCTGCTTTGAAGCTGTGCATTTTTAGGGAGGAATTATAATCCTCGATGCTTTCTCTTTTCTTTAGGAATATGTTCTTTAAATATTTTATTTTTCCTTGTATCCTTTACTCACTGGGCTAATTTCACTGTTGGAGCCCCTAGGCTTATAGCATTCTATTTTTCCAACTAGGGTTGTGGCTTGGCAATTAATAATAATAATAATAATAATAATAATAATAATAATAATAATAATAATAATAATAATAATAATAGTGGAATTGCAAAAGGTGATCGCAATGATATGAATATTCCTGTTATTTGTGATTTACTGGTTATGAGTTTTCATGTGATTTCTTACGTTAATAGATATGTTATTGAGATCTATCCGTGATTTCAAGACTTTGGTTTTCGAATGAATAGTACTTTAATGGTATAATGAAATATTGCTATGATTTATATTGTTATGAATTATGGAAAATATTATATGATGAATGAAAGAGAATTATGATTTATACGATTTGTTCTTAAAATATATTTTTTTTCCTTGTTTCCTTTCCTCACTGAGCTATTTTCCCAGTTGGGGCCCCTGGGCTTATAGCATCGTGCTTTTCCAACTAGTGTTGTAGCTTAGCAAGTAATAATAATAATAATAATAATAATAATAATAATAATAATAATAAAATGATTAATGATTAAATTGTTACAGTGTATGAATACCATATTAATGATTAATTTAATGACATTTCACTTCCTGAAATACAGTAAGTGTATGAAGATCTAATAATTATAATATGAATATAGATTTACTGGTATGGATGATAATTTACTAATTACGGTGCACTAATAATTTGCATGCTTTATTGACGATGGGGTTTGAAAATAATTAGTTGGAAAAGATGAATAGCCTTTTAGTCTGTTAGTGATAGCGTTTCCTTATACTAATGAGACATTCAACCAAGTCATTAGCTTGCAGTGAGAATATTATTTTTGAAATACAAAGATCAAGGTTATTTAAACCAGAGATTGGTTTTTATTCAAAGTCAAACCAGAGATCGGTTTTTATTCAAAGTCAAACCAGAGATTGTTTTTTATTCAAAGTCAAACCAGAGATTGGTTTTTATTCAAAGTCAAACCAGAGATTGGTTTTTATTCAAAGTCAAACCAGAGATCGGTTTTTATTCAAAGTCAAACCAGAGATTGATTTTTATTCAAAGTTGCAATATACGAACGCCATGCAATATTGCAAACATGTAGCATTTAGCCTTAGGATGGAGAAGGCATGGCGGTTAATTCTAATAGTTATGCCTTTTCCATCATAAGGCTCAATGCTACACAGTATTCTAGAAGTTTTATTCCAGCTGTGATCAGGTTGTGGAATGATCATCCAAATCAGGTAGTTGAATCGGTGGAACTTGGAAAGTTCAAAAGATGCAGTGAAGGTTTTTATGTTGAAATGGCTGACAAAAGTCTCCTTTTATATTTTATATAAGAAAGATCTATTTTAATGTTATTACTGTTCTGAAAGTGTTTTATTTTAATTGCCCATTACTTGTAGTTTATTTATTTCCTTATTTCCTTACCTCACAGGGCTATTTTTCCCTGTTGGAGTCCTTCGGCTTATAGCATCCTGCTTTTTCAACTAGGCTGTAGCTTAGCAGGTAATAATAATAATAATAATAATAATAATAATAATAATAATAATCATCATCATAGATGCGCATAACAAAATCGAATGCAATGCTTCTTGATCAGCCAGCAAAAATAATAGCTGGTTTCTGTCGTGGTCTCTAACTCGGCTCCTGTTAAAAAATCGATCTGTGTGGCAATTAAAGATGAAAAATAATGAAAGCGTTTTGCATTCTAAACTCATCGATTTTATCACGGCAAACTTGCAATGCAAATGGAACATCTAACGGCAGCTTCGTTGCAATTAGCATTATAAGTAAATCCACTACTTGCATTCAAAGTAGCACTGCTGGTCATGTCATAAAAAGAAACACCTCCCTCCTACTCTTCCTCCCACCCCCACCCCCCATTCCCTCCCCCTCCCCCTCCCTCTCCTTCCCCCACCCTCCTTCTCACAGAGTTGGGTGTTATTAGCCAAGCACTAATTAATTTGTTAGTGAGGAAGCCATTAGTTTTCACAAAACTGCAGATGGCCACTTGAGTGATACTTGCAAAAATTTGACGCCTTCGCAAATATATGAAATTCTTGAAACTTATTTTCTTTTACCGTTACTACTGCTGCTACTTATACTACTAAAGATTGTCTAATAAGGATAATAATCTAATGAAATGTAAATATTGCTTTGGTTTTATTTCTAAGTATGAGTTTATTATGAAGAGCAATGGCTATATATTGTTACAAAATGTAATGTCCCTCGCAAGTACATAAAATTCTTAAAACTTTTTTTTTTCTTTACCGTGACTACTGCTGTTACTTATACTAGTAAGATTGTCTAATAAGGATAATAATCTAATGACAGGTAAATATCGCTCTGGCATTATTCCTATAAGTAGGAGTTTATTATGATGAGAAATGGCTATATATTGTCACTTACAAAAATGCAATGTCCCTTGCAAGTTCATCAAATTCTTGAAACCTTTTATTTTTTTTTTTTTTGTACCGTCACCACTGCTGTTACTTATACTACTACATATGGTCTAATAAGGATAATGATCTAATGAAATGTAGATATCGCCTTGGCTTTACTCCTATAAGTAGGAGTTTATTATGATGAGAAATTGCTATATATTGTCACTTACAAAAATGTAACGCCCTCATAAGTATATAAATTTCTTGAAACTTTTTTTTTTCCTTTTACTGTCACTACTGCTGTTACTTATACTACTAAAGATTGTTTAATGAGGGTAATAATCTAATGAAAGGTAAATATCGCTCTGGCTTTATTCCTATAAGTAGGAGTTTATTATGAAGACTAATGGGTATACATTGTATATAATACTAACATCAAGTGAATTATAAGAGCGATCGTTAGGTCTGGCAATTAACAGATAATCAAAATTCGATTCTTATTTACGTTGTGAAGTTGACCGTGATTTTACGTGTATCACAGTGGAGTGAAGGATTTGCTAGTTTCATTTATTAGGAGTTCAAAGAAGAAATATTTATGTAACTTATGTTTGATGAATGTACTGGGTTAATATAAATTTAAATTACAGTAGAGGATTAATGTTATCATGTAAACTTAAAATTTTCTACAGCCTGTTTTACAGGTTTTTAGTTTTCCATTCTGAAACTTCATGTAAAAATTTAGAAATTATTTAATTATAATATTCTACTGTTAGAATCAAGTGATACCAAATATTCTTATTTGGGGCTTTGCATGGATAACAAGATCCAGAAATATTCCCGTAAAATTTCCTCTTTTTTTATAATAATGATTATGAGTTAAATATAAATATGTATATATATATATATATATATATATATAGTATATATATGTATATATATAGTGTGTGTGGATATATATATATATATATATATATATATATACATATATATAGTGTGTGTGTGTGTGCATATATATATATATATATATATATATATATATATATATATATATATATATATATATATATATATAAAACACCCGATACATTCCTCAGGAAAACAAATTAATTTTTGTCACGAACAAAATGTATATATTTAGGCCTAATGATATGCGGGAAAGGTGTATATCCACTTGGGTTATACAATAATTTCCAAAGGAAGTCCTCTTTTCTCTTCCATCAATTGTTTGAGATATATTCTTCTAATCTATTGTTCCTCTTTCGTTGGTTCTTTCTCACTTCTAAAGCTTCCAAATGAAACTGGTAAGATTGCGATATTCATCAACCTTGTTCATAAATCCACTATATTCCCAGTCGTAATTATAGGGTGGGGGATTCGATATGTTATTGGGGGGCAGCCTCCAAGTGCTTCGGGTCGCCGAATATGGCCAAAATGACTGTTCTAGCCCTGATTTATCGTCTTCTGGACATAGCGCGGACACACAGCGACTATGGTCTCTAAGCTCCGAGGCGCTCGCCGCACTGGAATCACTCTTGCGCGACCCGGTTTTAAGGCCGATAATCGCCGCGTCTTCGGGCTTAGTCACAGGATGGCATTAGCTCGAAAAGGATTGAAGCTAACCTTAAGATGAGAGGATGGAAGGATCTGTGATGGACACACCAGGATGAAGACAATGGTGCCACTCTTAAACCGAAAAAGTTTCTGGGTTGATTTTTTTCCCTCCGTCCACGAAAACCGCTGATTTAATACCGGGTGATTTTCGCACTGGCGATTGTGATGGAAAGGGTGTTAGGTACTTGAAGGATTGTCCCGTAATCCAGGTGGGTATCTCCTTTACCCTGTTATTCATAGGATTCGGTAGTTGCCAAAGGAATCAGTAAGTGGAGGAGGCACTAATGATGATAGGTGACGACCTGTTACGATCTTCTACCTTAATATTATGATCATCGAACCTGAAAAGCAACCTTATTTTTCCTCTCTCTTTTCTCTCGCTATTTCGGTTGCGCTCGGTGGGAGACTCGTACCGAGCTGGGATGGACCGTTCACGGGATCGATATTAGGAGGCTTGAGATATTTCGCCTCAGTTGAAATGTATTTATTGTATACATATACATCATATGAATATGCATATGATTATCGTATATTTCCGTTTTTAAAGAGTCGTGAAATTCAATTACATTATGTATTAACTAGTTTTATATTCTTACCTTTTTTTCAGAATTATAGGTATGACCACGTAGGCCTACTCGTTAAAAATGTATTTATAAATAAATTTATATATATACATTATGTATATATATACAGTATATATATATATATATATATATATTTATATATATATATTATGTGTATATATATGCATATATATAAATATATATATATGTGTATATATATGTATATATATATATATATATATATATATATATATATATATATATATATATATGTATATATATATATATATATATATATATATATATATATATATATATATATATATATATATATATATGGCGCATAGTCTCTCTCTCATGATTAATTTTCATCAAATGCTAAAGCACTTGTGGCATTATTCCTGTTCTTATAAGACACTTTCCTAGTTTTCTGTATCTTTTCTTGTGTTCAGGGATAGATTTTTTTTTAAGGAAAAGACGGAATTTTTCTATTGTGGTACTCCATTATTATTATTATTATTATTATTATTATTATTATTATTATTATTATTATTACTAGATAAGCTACAACCCTAGTTTGAAAAGGCTCCAATATTCATACAAATGAAAATTATAGAATCTAAAAATAAAAAAGTTAGGTAAAAGATATTTATATAAAAATCTTAAGATAATTTGTACTATTTATTATTTTATGAAAATACTACTGAGGATATCTAGATCTTGAATAAAGCTTCAAAATTGTTCTTGTTCTTAACATATTTTATTTTCATTGTTCATTACCTCTCCTGTAGTTTATTTATTTCCTTATTTCCTTTCCCCACTGGGCTATTTTTCCTGTGGAAGCCCTTGAGCTTATAGCATCCTGTTTTTCCAGCTACCGTTATAGCTTAGCTAGTAATAATAATAATAATAATAATATTAATAATAATAATAATAATAATAATAATAATAATAATAATAATGTTCATTACCTCTCCTGTAGTTTATTTATTTCCTTATTTCCTTTCCCTACTGGGCTATTTTTCCTGTGGAAGCCCTTGAGCTTATAGAATCCTGTTTTTCCAGCTACCGTTATAGCTTAGCTAGTAATAATAATAATAATAATAATATTAATAATAATAATAATAATAATAATAATAATAATGTTCATTACCTCTCCTGTAGTTTATTTATTTCCTTATTTCCTTTCCCTACTGGGCTATTTTTCCTGTGGAAGCCCTTGAGCTTATAGCATCCTGTTTTTCCAGCTACCGTTATAGCTTAGCTAGTAATAATAATAATAATAATAATATTAATAATAATAATAATAATAATA
>NC_090750.1:75733239-75745739 GCF_036898095.1 Palaemon carinicauda
CTGATTCTCTCTCTCTCTCTCTCTCTCTCTCTCTCCTCTCTCTCTCTCTCTCTCTCTCTCTCTCTGGAAAACTATTGTTTATTCAAATTAAATGCTGATGATTCTCTCTCTCTCTCTCTCTCTCTCTCTCTCTCTCTCTCTCTCTCTCTCTCTCTCTCTCTCTCTCTACTAAAAACTATTGTTTATTCAAATTAAAGGCTGACATGATTTCTCTCTCTCTCTCTCTCTCTCTCTCTCTCTCTCTCTCTCTCTCTCTCTCTCTACATATGTGGGTGTGATTGGAATAAGACCCCATAAATATGAGGCGGAGAATGAATATCTACTGAGATCTGGAATGAGTAAATGAGTACATCCCCCTGCCAGCTGAATGAAAGTGAGGAATCCGAGTTGAGGAGAGTGCTAAGCAGAGTAAGGCTTAAGAGGGTGAGAGATGAGAAGGAGGAGGAGGTTGTGGAGAAGGAGTTACGACTCCAAGTAAATTAGCAAAAGGATGAAGTGTGTGGGGGGAGGGGGTGTTAGATGGAGAGAATAAGGAAGGCCAGGTGGATGGGGGGGAGGATGGTATATAGTAAGAGAACTCTGTGATGGAGGGAAGATGGAAGGAGAGAACCAAGATGTGATAAAAGGAGGGATTAGAAGAGTTTAGAAGTTTGAAATGAAAACTTTAGTCTTTTATTTTTATTATAAGAAAAAAATAGTAAAGTTAAGATTGTTTTAAAAAATCACCATGATAAAACAGTCGATGAAGAATGAACGGGAAATATATCGTAATAAAGACATTAGTGGAAGTCTAGTAGTTTATATGAAACAAATGTTACTCGTTTCCATTGATTATTCGCCATTGTTGTTGTGGGTATTATATAAGATAACTGATTAAATTCATAGCCACAAGATTAAATGTGTTGGCAATGTAGGAGCGAGACGGCTGTCATATGTTAATGAAAATAAGATCTATAAAAACTTTAAAAGTATAATTAGAGGTTTTGATTACCGACTTCAAAAATTGGCTGAAAGAATAAACACACATGAGGAAGAAATATAATGATGATAAACAGAGAGAAATACAGATTGAAGGAGAGAAAGAGGAGATAGTTAAAGAAATAATGACGATAAACAGAGAGAAATACATATTGAAGGAGATGAAGAGGAGGTACTGAAAGAAAAAATAATGATGATAAACAGAGAGAAATACAGATTGAAGAAGAGGAAGAGGAGATAGTGAAAGAAAAAATACTGATGATAAATAGAGAGAAATACAGATTAAAGGAGAGGAAGAGGAGATAGTGAAAGAAAAAATAATGACGATAAACAGAGAGAAATATAGATTGAAGGAGAGGAAGAGGAGATAGTGAAAGAAAAAAGAAATGATAAACAAAGAGAAATACAGATTGAAGGAGAGGAAGGGGAGATGTGAAAGAAAAAAATAATGATGATAAACATAGAGAAATACAGATTGAAGGAGAGGAAGAGGAGATAGTGAAATAAATAAATTATTATGATAAATAGAGAGAAATACAGATTTAAGGGGAGGAAGAGGAGATAGTGAAAGAAAAAAATAGTGACGATAAACAGAGAGAAATACAGATTGAATGAGAGGAAGAGGAGATAGCTAAAACAATAATGACGATAAACAGAGAAATGCAGATTGAAGGAGAGGAAGAAGAGATATAGAAAGAAAAAATTATTATGATAAATAGAGAGAAATACAAATTGAAGGGGAGGAAGAAGAGATATAGAAAGAAAAAATTATTATGATAAATAGAGAGAAATACAAATTGAAGGGGAGGAAGAGGAGATAGTGAAAGAAAAAATAATGACGATAAACAGAGAGAAATACAGATTGAATGAGAGGAAGAGGAGATAGCTAAAACAATAATGACGATAAACAGAGAAATACAGATTGAGGAGAGGAAGAAGAGATACTGAAAGAAAAAATTATTATGATAAATAGAGAGAAATACAGATTGAAGGAGAGGAAGAAAAGATACTGAAAGAAAAATTATTATGATAAATAGAGAGAAAATTACAGATTAAAGGAGAGGAAGAGGAGATAGTGAAAGAAAAAAATAATGACGATAAACAGAGAAATACAGATTGAAGGAGAGGAAAGGAGATAGTGAAAGAAAAAAGTAATGATAAAGAGTAAAATACAGATTGAAGGAGAGGAAGAGGAGATAGTGAAAGAAAAAATAATGATGATAAACAGAGAGAAATACAGATTAAAGGAGAGGAAGAGGAGATAGTGAAAGAAAAAATAATGACGATAAAACAGAGAGAAATACAGATTGAAGGAGAGGAAGAGGAGATAGTGAAAGAAAAAAAATTATAAACAGAGAGAAATACAGATTGAAGGAGAGGAAGGGGAGATGTGAAAGAAAAATAATAACGATAAACAGAGAGAAATACAGATTGAAGGAGATGAAGAGGAGATACTGAAAGAAAAAAAATAATGATGATAAACAGAGAGAAATACATATTGAAGGAGAGGAAGAGGAGATAGTGAAAGAAAAAAATAATGATGATAAACAGAGAGAAATACAGATTGAAGGAGAGGAAGAAGAGATAGTGAAAGAAAAAAATAATGATGATAAACAGAGAGAAATACAGATTGAAGGAGAGGAAGAGGAGATAGTGAAAGAAAAAATAATGATGATAAACAGAGAAATACATATTGAAAGAGGAACAGGATATAGTGAAAGAAAAACAACAATGATGATAAAAGGAGAGAAATACCGAGTGAAGGAGAGAAAGATGATATAGTGAAAGAAAAAATAATGACGATAAACAGAAAAATATAGATTGAAGGAGAGGAAGAAGATATAATTAAAGAAAAAATAATGATGATAAACAGAGAAAAATACTGATTGAATGAGGAATAAGAAGAGGTAGTGAAAGACCTTTGGCGAAATAACACCTTTACAAGATCTCATAATAATTGAAACATTAGATGCAAATAAAATGATTAGACAACACAGCTTGACTGGATGACGATGGAAGACCCGACACTACGATTGCATAGAATGACACGACAGAAGACTCGACATTACGACTGCATAGAATGACACGACAGAAGACTCGACACTACGACTGCATAAAATGACACAACAGAAGACCTGCCACTACGACTGCATAGAATGACATGATACAAGACTCGACACTACGACTGCATAGAATGACACGACAGAAGACTCGACATACGACTGATAGAATTACACGACGGAAGACCCGACACTACGACTGCATAGAATGACACGACAGAAGACTCGACACTACGACTGTATAGAATGACACGACAGAAGACCTGACACTACGACTGCATAGAATGACATGATACAAGACTCGACACTACGACTGTATAGAATGACACGACAGAAGACCTGACACTACGATTGCATAGAAGGACACGACAGAAGACCCGACACTACAACTGCATAGAATGAAACGACAGAAGACCTAACACTACGACTGCATAGAATGACACGACAGAAGACCCGACACTACGAGTCCATAGAATGACACGACAGAAGACCTGACACTACGATTGCATAGAAGGACACGACAGAAGACCCAACACTACGAACTGCATAGAATGAAACGACAGAAGACTAACACTACGACTGCATAGAATGACACGACAGAAGACCGACACTACGAGTCCATAGAATGACACGACAGAAGACCCGACACTACAGTTGCATAGAATGACACGACAGAAGACCCACTATACGACTGCATAGAATGACACGACAGAAGACCCGACACTACGACTGCATAGAATGACACGATAGAAGACTCGACACTACGACTGTATAGAATGACACGACAGAAGACCCTACACTACGATTGCATAGAATGACACGACAGAAGACTCGACACTACGACTGCATAGAATGACATGACAGAAGACCTGACTCTAGGGACTGCATAAAATGTTACGAAAGAAGACTTGACACTACGGTTGCATAGAATGACACGGCAGAAGAGCTGACACTACGAGTACATAGAATGACACGACAGAAGATCCAACACTATGACTGCATAGAATGACATGACAGAAGACCCGACACTACGTCTGCATAGAATGACATGACAGAAGACCCGACACTACGACTGCATTGAATGACACGACAGAAGACCCGGCACTACGACTGCATAGAATGACACGACAGAAAACCCGACACTACGACTGCATAGAATGACACGACAGAAAACCTGACACTACGACTGCATAGAATGACCCGACAGATGACCCGACACTACGACTGCTTAGAATGACACGACAGAAGACCTGACACTATGACTGCATAAATTGTTACGACAGAAGACCCGACACTACGACTGCATAGAATGACACAACAGAAGACCCGACACTACGACTGCATAGTATGACACGACAGAAGACCTGACACTACAACTGCATAGAATGACACGACAGAAGACCTGACACTATGACTGCATAGAATGACACGACAGAAAACCCGACACTACGACTGCATAGAATGACCCGACACTACGACTGCATAAAATGTTACGACAGAAGACCGACACTACGACTGCATAGAATGACACGGCAGAAGACCCGACACTACGACTGCATATACATCTCGGAGGAGGGGATTGGCTAAAGAAATGTATGTATATGTTGGATAAATCAAAGGGTTTTGGCTAAAAGAGAAAAGGGGGTGAACGAGAGAAAATAAATATAAAAAAAGAGAGAGAGGAGTAAAGCGAGCGAAAGCGGAATATGCCAAGCGTTTGTTGTTATTCAGAGTGAAAGCAGAAGGGGATTGAAAATATGATAATAAAAGAAAAGAGTGTTAGAAGGAGTGATCCATAAGTTCATATGCAGTTTCCTCCAAAGACATTCAAATGCATAGATATCTCACCTTTTGTTCGCCGTGATACGGGTGCCATTTGAGCGAAGAGTCCGGGTAAATGAAAGGATATATGGGTGGTTCGCCTGAATGCCACAGGTAAAATGTTTTGAGTGATATCGCGCGCGACAAAAGCTCCTGTTCGAATTTCTTTTCTGTTTTTACACCTCCATCGTTGTCTCCTTTTTTTTATCTTTTTCATGCACTTTTTTTTTTATTATTCTCTCTCCTTCCCTCTAACTCTCGTGTGAATTTTTACTATTTCCCCTTTTTTTTTATTTATAGCCATCTATCCATTGATATGTATTGGGCTATATTTTTTTCACTTTGGGTTTTGATCGGAGTCTTGCACACCTCTTTTATGAAAGAAAAAGACAATTTGTAGTATCAGAAACGAACGTGACCACATTGTTGTGTGATAATCAATGAAAAGGGACTCGGCCAAGGGAAGGGAAAAATAAAAATATAAAAAAAATATTTCGTGAATATGAATCCATGTTATGTGTTTACATTGTGTACAATATAGCGCAAGTGTCTTTCTGAATCAAACTGTTTTTTGATCTGTTATAAGATATGCTGTATTGTAGGAATAAATCCTTTGGATTTGTAAAGCTGTGGGTTGGACTTTTCCCTTATGTTTTATATTTGCAATGATCTGGGAATTATTCATCCATTTACATGTGAACTAACTCGCAATTATCAAAGTCATTTAAGTTGCATATCATTGCAGGTATAGTGTAATTACATGGAACTATACATTGCATGCATTTTCATGAAAGTAGTTTATAAGATCTCCCTGGACAATTCTATCCTGTTCGTAATACTAGGCAGGCAGTTAATTCTAATAGCCAGGCCTTCTCCATCATAAGACTCAATACTACGCAGTACTCTAGAGTTTTATTCCAGCTGTTACCAAGTTGTGGAATGATCTTCCTAATCGGGTTGTTGAATCAGTAGAACTTCAAAAGTTCAAAGTTGGAGCAAATGCTTTTTTGGTTGACCAGACGGACATGAGTCTTTTTATAGTTTATATATGACATTTTTGTTGTTGACGTTGTTAATAGTTTATATATGATATATCTCTTTTGACATTACTTTTTTTAGAATGATTTATTGTTAATTTGTTCTCTTCAGTTATTTATTTCCTTATTTCCTTTCCTCACTGGGCTATTTTCCCTATTGGAGCCCCTGGGCTTATAGCATCTTGCTTTCCAATTAGGGTTGTAGCTTGGATAGTAATAATAATAATAATAATAATAATAATAGTAAATTACATGTATAAGTATATGTTTATTCAATTTAGGGTTTTACTCAACGAGGGTACTTCTTATCGGCAGTAAGAAATCTAACATCCGTTATTCTAGTTGTGGAATTAGTCATTTTTCAGAAACTTGAATTCTTTTATATAGGTATGTGACAAGTGAGAATTTTTATTAACGCCTAGAGCAGTTATTTATATTTCATAAATACTTAGAAGCTATATATATATATATATATATATATATATATATATATATATATATATATATATATATATATATATATATATATATATACATATACAGTATATGTACATACATATATAGATAAATATATATATATATATATATATATATATATATATATATATATATATATATATATATATATATACATACATACATATATATACAGTATATGTACATATATACATACATACATATATATATATATATATATATATATATATATATGTGTGTGTGTGTATATATATACATGTATAAATGTTTTATATATACATGTATAAATGTTCTATATATACATGTATTTATATTATATATACATACATATATATATATATATATATATATATATATATATATATATATATATATATATTATATATATATATATATATATATATATATATATAATATATATATATATATATATATATATATATATATATATGGTAGAGGTGTAGAAATACGAGCAACGTGCGTTCTACGTGTCATTGAAAGCGACTCATGCATGGTTCATCCTTTGGTGGTGGCTTTAGCCATCAACTTAACAGTCTAACTGCAGGAAAGCAGTCCCACAGTTATCGGCAGTGTGCCTAGTCTTTTTCTAAAAAGCAAGACTGCAAGGCAGTAACGGTTCTATTTATCGCTTTCTATGACACCCAAGAAGCACATTGCAAATATTATTTTGTTGCTTTCTTTGTTGCAGCGGCAATCTTATGGACATAGTATAGCAAATCAGAAGAACAATTTGATAGCAAGGTAAAGTAAAAGTGTAGCTAATATCTAGCGATGACACATTTTGACAGGTTGTCTGATCAGAAATGGCCTTTTTCAAAATGGAAATGGCACAGCAAAAAAGGATCCCCTCCCACAATTTGTTGTTGTTATTATTATTATTATTATTATTATTATTATTATTATTATTATTATTATTATTATTATTATTATTATTATTATTATAAGCTAAGCTACAACCCTAGTGGAAAAGCAGAATGCTTTAAGCCCAAGGGCTCTAACAGGGAAAAATATCCCAGTGAGTAAAGGAAATAAGGAGAACAATGATTTGATTTTGGAGTGTCCTTCTAGTATAGCTGCTTACCATAGCTACAGTCTCTTCTATCCTTGCCAAGAGGAAAGTAGCCTCTGAACAATTACAGTGCAATGTAGAGTTGTAATAAAGAAAAATTATGTTAAATATGATTTTTTTTTTCAGTGTTATAAAAATACTTAATTCGACCCTACCATTTTCCTCCGTTGCAATTCGATTTCCCAGTTGCCGACTGAGTGTCCTTCTAGCAGAGCTGCTTACCATAGCTACAGTCTCTTCTATCCTTGCCAAGATGAAAGTAGCCTCTGAACAATGACAGTGCAATGTAGAGTTGTAATAAAGAAAAACTATTTTATATATAATTTTTCTCAGTGTCAAAAATACTTGATTCGATCCTACCATTTTCCTCCGTTGCAATTCGATTTCCCAGTTACCGACTGAGTGTCCTTCTAGCAGAGATGCTTACCATAGCTACAGTCTCTTCTATCCTTGCTAAGAGGAAAGTAGCCTCTGAACAATTACAGTGCAATGTAGAGTTGTATTAAAGAAAAATTATGTTAAATATGATTTTTTTTTTTCAGTGTTATAAAAATACTTAATTCGACCCTACCATTTTCCTCCGTTACAATTCGATTTCCCAGTTACCGACTGAAGTCAGTGACAGGTCCAAGAGGAAAGTAGAGACTGACCAATTACAGTGCAGTGCAGAGTTGCATTATAGAAAAAAAATTATGTTAAATATAATTTTTTTCAGTGTCATAAAAAAATTCGATACTACCATTTTCCTCCGTTACAATTCGATTTCCCAGTTACCGACTGAAGTCAGTGACAGGTACATCACAGGTGTGTTTCAGTTTCAGGGGATGGAGGTGAAAAGGGGTGGTGGGGAGTAACGATAAATTCAAGTGCATGAAATGTTTATGTTTTGCAGCCAATTGGATTTGAGTTCGCCTTGAATTATGTAGTTCGCTTGTTTGTTGGCCGGTATATTTTCCCGCGAACCCGTAAATGGCTGTTTAGGGTATTAACTTACGCTATATATAAACATTTAGATATTTACAACCAAGGCTTTTGAAATGTTTATTATGGAGTCTCGTGCATTTTGCGTCAAAACATAAAGTATTGGATAATTGATTCAATCGGTTCGGATGTAGCTCTGCGATAGATGCCCGAAATAAATGAATACTCGAATGTATAGATAAACAAGTGAATTCGCCTACGCTGAATAACCGTTACTGAAACAACTGCTCGGTTTCTGTTGTCTGTGGAAGGTGCAAATACCTTTTATTTCGTTTTTCAAAAAAAAAAAAAAAAAAAAATGAATGGGGATAAGAAAATTTTTGTGGCAACGAGACAGACGTCTGAATGTGACGTTCTAGATAATCTTTTTTATTCTATTTCAATGAGTCAGTTTCATAAATAATAACCTGTGGTAGGGGTGTAAGTGTATTACCACCGTACGTCCTGTGTGTCTTAGAAAGCGAATAATGGGACAGCTGCTATCTTGCAATCATGCTTTTTAGCATAAGGTTGGGCACACGGCCCATAACTATGGATACTGCTGTTACGCAGTTGTTCTATTAAGCCAGAGGCTAGGCCCAACGCCAGTAACTGGGGTTGGTGACTGCAAGGGAATGTGATCGTAAAAACTCTTTATATTAAACCATGTCTGATGCTAGGCAACCGACCCGCAACCGACCCCTTAATGTAGGAGTAATTTTTTTTTCTCCTCCTTTTGTTTGCTGATATGTATGTTATCATCATTGTTAAGCGTTAATTCTATTGTGACTTTGTTATCCTGACCTTAGAACTCTGTGGTCAACCTGCTAATTGATGTTTATAATATATCACTGATATTATTGCATATCTCATCTTTCTTTTTTACCGATGTCAAAAGTGTAAGATCACTGTACCCTTATTGTAACTCTGTATATGGCTTTTGCTGAAATAAAGGTTATTATTATTATTATTATTATTATTATTATTATAATGGTGGGGAAGAAGAATGCAGTTCCATAGATCATAATTTGGTTCTAGTCTCTCCATTAACTATATATAATAAAATAGACTATGTGTGTGTTTGTTTGTGTGTGTGTGTGGGTGTGTGTGTGTTTATTACAGCGATTGTCGAGATTTCCTGCCATGCAGCTTAGGCCAGTTTATCATTGGCTCCTATTCATGTATACAAATTGAAAGTACAGTCAAACTGTCACCTTTTCATGTATGCAGATTAAAAGTACTGTCAAATTCAATAGTCCGCCGATACTGACGGGCCATTGCCTTAGCCAAGGTCTATATATACCAGGTCAGCCAACGCGCAGCTTAAGCTGTGAATCACCCATACTGTGACGTCAAGCTTCCCCGTCTCACACACGTGGGTAAACAAAACAAAGGACCGTTGCCTTAGTTAGCTACCTATAGAGGTAACGTAAACAATAGGAGACGCTGTGCCCATTATCATTTTATTCATTCATTCATTCCGTCACTAATAATGCCAAGTAACTGCGCAGTATTTGGCTGTTATAATAGACATGATAAAACTAAAAGCTCAAACATAAAATACCATCGCTTTCCAAAGAAAAACCATACATAGACCAGTGGATACATGCATGTTGCCGTGCAGACAGAATTAACGTTGTGAATGCTACTGTTTGCTCGATTCAGATCTGGACCGTGGCCTTAGCTATATGGAGATGCATTAGGTTCACCAACGCAAAAGTGTCGGCGGACTTTTAACTTGACTGTATAGGACCTTGAGCCCAAGGTACAGGAAAGCACATGACGTCCCTAGATTCTGGACGATTTTCATCATTATACCAACACTAATCATCATCATCTTCAACGCCTATTGACGCAAAGGGCCTCAGATTTCGGCAGCTGTCTTTCTTGAATCAATACTTCTCCATTCATCACCTAATTTGATTATATTTTCCACGTGGCTAAGTGTAGCCTACTGTGCTGTAACCTGATAGATTTATATTAGGACTAAAATTTCGGTAATAAACGTTGCAATCCAGTTTTTTTTTTCTGTACAGATGACCTACGAAGAAATTAAATGCATACGCGTATCGACCTATATATATAGTTATAAATATATTTTTGTATATATATATGTATATATACATACATACATATATATATATATATATATACAGTATATATATACATACATACATATATATATATATATATATATTTATATATATATATATATACATATATATATATATATACATATATATATATATATATATATCATCATCATCATCATCATCCTACGCATATTGACGCAAAGGGCCTCGGTTCGATTTCGCCAGTCGTCTCTATCTTGAGCTTTTAATTCAATACTTCCCCATTCATCAACTCCTACTTTGCGTTTCATAGTCCTCATACATGTAGGCCTGGGTCTTCCAACTCATCTATATATATATATATATATATATATATATGTGTGTGTGTGTGTGCGTGTGTGTTCACGCCCACTTATAATGTGTGCTTCTGCTGTTCCCTTTCAATTTCGTTTTTATATTTATTTTTTTTAACATAGTTCGTAAAATATCTTTATCTTTTTTTCATTTTACAACTTATTTATGAAATATTTTTTTTTTTTATTTTGTTAAACAAATTTTTATCAACAAAGATTATCGCTATAGTTTTAGGTTGGGTACAGGCTTTCTGTAATTCTACTTTATCGGTATGACGTCACCAATTTTTTTAATTTCCTTTATTTATACAAATTTGTTGTTGTACATGAAAGCAAGGTATAAGCAGGCAAATCTGCGCTTGTATGTTTAATGTGGAGAACCACAAAATCGATATATTATTCCTCTTGTTAAGAGAGAGAGAGAGGAGAGAGAGAGAGGAGAGAGAGAGAGAGAGAGAGGGGGGGGGGCTTGAGGTTTAACCCCGAAACAAGATAGAAGTTTGTCTCTAAAACAAAAGGACTTTATAAGGATAAAAGTAAACAAAACATTAATCTGTATAATAATATATAATTCCCGACATATGTTAAGAGAGAGAGAGAGAGAGAGAGAGAGAGAGAGAGAGAGAGAGAGAGAGAGAGAGGTGGGGGGCTTGAGGTTTAACCCCGAAGCAAGATAGAAGTTTGTCTTTAAAACAAAAGGACTTTATAAGGATAAAAGTAAACAAAACCTTAATCTGTATAATAATATATAATTCCCGTCATGAAGAAATTGGCTCCACTTCTAGTATCAACGTATTTGGTAAAATAATAAGATGCGTGTTTGAAACCATGTTGAAGAAGAAAAATCGACGTGAGTTGCAAGATGTGCCATTTATATAGCTAGTATTTTTATTTCATTTAATGGTTGGTCTTGTTTTTGAAAGGCGAAGAGGTGAAGTATTGTAAATATGTACATTCATAAACATTGTTTGGAATCATAAGATTTTTTTTTTCTCTCTCTCTCTCTCTCTCCTCTCTCTCTCTCTCTCTCTCCTCTCTCTGTATATATATATTATATATATATATATATATCTTGTCACATGCTTTACTTGGTTCTGTGGTATTGTGTAGAATATTACGCCCATGTCTTTTTGTATTTTATTTCTGTTTATAAACACAAAGTAAGATAATAGATACATTAGAGAGATGACCAGTAAAGCAGTGAGAGCAGAATAGCAGTAGCAGTAGCAACAGCAGCAGCAGGAGCAGCAGTAGGAGGAGGGAGGAGGAACAGAAGTAGCAGTAGGAGCCTCTGTCTGACTGACTCCCAGAGCGGGTTTGGCATCCATGACCGATGCTTTCCTTTAAACGGTTTTTCCTTCACAGAATGTGTGACGAGTGGCCGGGGGTCCCTTTGACGTCCTGTCAGAGCCAGAAAGAGTTATGTCCTGTTCCTCACAGTCAGGAGATGCACTAAATTTCACGAATCTGTAGCCCTGATGACATGTCCTTTGGAGTCCTCTGCCGGTGGACGACTGGAAGGGGGGGATGGGAGAGGAGGGGTGCGCGCAGACTGGAAAGGGTGTTTGGAGATTTGGGGAGAAGAAGAAAAAGATTGTTTAGGGCAGACACTGGAGGGAGGGGGAGGGTTATTATTCCTTTTTGGGTTCGGG
>NC_090750.1:75750739-75758239 GCF_036898095.1 Palaemon carinicauda
AGACCATGGAAGAAAGGAGACAATTCTGTAGTATTACAGTAAAGAATAATATAGCGATGGAGACTAACAAGAAGAGACTTGTTGATCTCCAAGATCGACCAGTTGAGATTATGCCATTACTAGCTGAACTAGGGGGTTGTAGTAGCTTTTGGAAACGTCTCTGCCTGCCGTTCTGCTGGACGGGAGATCGAGTCCCGCCCAAGGTCTATAGTTTTCTGGAGAGTCTACAACCTCACCATCCTCGGGGGAGCCTATAGGTCTACCTACTGAGTCATCAGCAGCCATTGCCTGGCCCTCTCAGATCCTAGGCTGGGTGGAAAGGGGGCTCGGGCGCTGATCATATTGATATATGACATGAGTCTTTTTATAGTTTATTTATGACATATTTGTTTTTGATATTGTTAATAGTTTATATATGACATGTCTGTTTTGACGTTGTTACTTATTTTAGAATGATTTATTGTTAATTTGTTCTCTTCATTTATTTATTTCCTTATTTCCTTTCCTCACTGGGCTATTTTTCCCTGTTGGAGCCCCTGGGCTTATAGCATCTTGCTTTTCCAACTAGCTTTTCCAACTAGGGTTGTAGCTTGGATAGTAATAATAATAATAATAATAATAATAATAATAATAATATGGTTTATTTTCTAGGACATTGTCATTTTCCTATGTCTCTGCCATTCATGAGCGGCCTTTAAATTGTAGCATTTTGGCTTCACGATGACACAATGTCTCTGTTCAAAGTTTGCATTTTCAAACGGTGATTCCCTATTAGTATTCGTAGCTCTCTAGGGAGCCAAAGGATGCACAATGTTTTATGCATACCTCAGGTAAGTATCAACTAGAATCTTGCACTGATGAAGAAATTAAAGCCATACCACAAGCATAGTCTTCTTCTTTGATTACATCTTTTCCCACTTCTATGTGGGGTCGATGTTTCTGGTTAGCTTTCTCCATCTACCTCTGTCCCACACTTCATCACCGGTTTATCCCTTTGATCGAAGGTCATCCTTGATAAAGTCCATCTACCTTCGCTTTGGTCTCCCTCTCCTTCTCGTTCCCTGTACCTACATCTCCATCACTCTCCTCCCAATATACTGTTCATCTCTTTTCATGACATGACCATACCACCTCAGTCTACTTTCTTGGATCTTATCTGATAGTTTTCTAACTCCTGTGTTACCCCTAATTACCTCATTCCGTATCTTATCTCTTCTTGTCACCCCACACATCCATCTCAACATTCTCATCTTTTTTATTGTTATTCCGTTTGTAGTGTATCCGATTATGAATGAGTTTGTTTTAGCAGTCAGTGCATCTGTGTTTTTATTGTAGAGATGCAGTGAAAGAGTGATTCCTTGATGAATTTCGTTGGAAGTTTCGTAGTTGTATTGTAAAAACGCCGTTAATATATATATATATATATATATATATATAAATATATATATATATATATATATATATGTATATATATATGTACATATACATATATATATATATATATATATATTGGCCTGTGGGAACTCTATCTCTCTATGTTTATTAATGTATATATTTATATACTTATATACACGCAGTCATGTGAAAATTCACTTAGTTTAGATGAATTAGCTTTCAGAATACATGCCATCATTTTTTACAATTGTAAAATATTTCTCCAGACCTGAAGATCAGCCTGTAAATTGATTTAGGGGTATGTGACGTGGAAAAGTTGTTTACACACTGTTTATAAGTAAACAATTGTGTGTGTATGCATATACACGACTGAATCTTAGTTTATTTCATCATGATTCCTTCGATCGTTTTATGTACTTTAACGCTTCGTTCAGACTCTGACGTGAGTGGAGGAAGCCCTTTCGCATTCACATCGATATGAAGACCGGTAACCGATACATCAAGTGTATCAAAGCCGAGCACCTCCTCATTCTCTACCTCTTCCTCCTCCTCCTCCTCCTCCTCGCCTGAACCATTACTAGGCTTCACAGCTATCGCTGCCATTATTTTTATAAGCCGCGTTCTTGCGAACCGAATATCAAGTTAATCCCGTACGTCAGATAAATGTGGTAATTATAAAGCCAAGGAGGAGCCATACCAAGAAGTTGTGGATCACGGCCGCTGCCTCTTCGATATTGGTAAGGGAGCATTCTTATTAAGCTAATTGCAGGTTGAGAGATGGTGAAGATGCCATAAACTTGGTCGTATTTCCCTCTAATATATTGGGTTCTGTCGTTGTCTGGAGGGAGGGAAATGTAAGCACTCGCAAATTCCCGTTTTCTTTACGTGGGTAGATTCCTCTTTCTTTTTCTTTCTCGTCTTCTTGGGTGAATCTTCCGAGTTACCTGTCCATGCTAGTGGGTTTTTTTCTTTGTTTATTTGCTTGTATGATAGCTATGGCTTTCAAATTTCTGATGACAAAGAGAGTTTATGGGCAGTGATATCTATTTTGCAAAATTATTACAATTCTGTTTATTAATTGATTTTCTGCATTTGCTGTCTTCGTCAAAGAATTTTGATGGTTTATATTTTAACGATTATATCAAATTTGAATGAAGAGAATGTTATTAAACATTTCAGATGTCATTTACCGACCTTGAGAATAATATCTTCTTGGTTGAAACTGGCACGCTGATAGTTTTTTCGACTTTGAACTGCCATGGTATACAAACTGTTGATTATTTAGAGGATTTTACCTGATAAGTGTAATGCATTTAAAAATAAAAAAAAAAAATTTAACTGTTCTTGAAATATCCTGAAAATAACACACTTTGTCAACTGTGTAAACATTCAAAATCAGGAAAATATTTGAGTGACATTGACGGAAGCTTGAGTGAAACTTAATGAAAATTTTAATGCCTGCAAGAAAGAAAAAAAAAACAGTTTCTTGTTTAGAAAATAAATTTCTGGATGTATGTTTTTTGGGGTTTGGATTTTTCTGTATTATTCAACTTTTATATTTGTTTTAAATTTTCCTCTTGATCGCGGATTTTGTTTTGGTATTTGTCTTGAGCAATAAAGATACTAGCGTTCGTAAGAGAAGGGCAAATGATTATTAAAGCCCTATGCGTATGTATATACATATTTATTTATTACCTTTTTATCACATATAATTGTGTTGTTTTGAAGAAATAATCAACATGAGATTTA
The DNA here is from genome assembly GCF_036898095.1 of Palaemon carinicauda. Lineage (NCBI taxonomy): Eukaryota > Metazoa > Arthropoda > Malacostraca > Decapoda > Palaemonidae > Palaemon > Palaemon carinicauda. The sequence goes on from NC_090750.1 coordinate 75,753,884, forward strand.
CCAAGTAAAGCTCATCAATTAGTTGAAGTACGTTAATTAGATATAGAGGAACTAAACTATTTATTACATCGTATCTGCAAATTCATTTTATTATATAACATATATTGTGTATTTTCATAGCACCGTTGAGGTGAAAAGTTAACTAATTTTTTAATTTTTTTTTTGGGGGGGGGCGGTGGTTAAATATTCAGACTTTTGCCTAATATCGTTATTATTAATGTTTAATTACAATCTAGAATAACACGATTGGAATGTAATGCCTTTGTGTCCAGTGTCAAATAAATCACATATTTATTGAAATAATTAACTATATTTCAAAGGAAAAAATATTGGGAGTAAATTGTAAAATGTATGAAAATATATGTATGACCAAAGTTTTAGACATAAATAAGTCATTAAGAAAAAAAAATTAATGATAATTCTTTTCTTTACTCTATTTTTCCTGAACATTTTTCCCTCTCCGGTTTCTGTTAAAGATAAAGAAAATTCCCTCATCTGTGGAGGAGGAGGAGAAGGAGAAGGTAAATATTGGGAGTAAAGTGTAAAATATATGAAAAAATATGTATGATGAAACTTTTAGACATAAATAAGTCCTTAAGAAAAAAAAAATATGTAATAATAATTTTTTTGCTTACTCTATTTTTTCCTGAGCATTTTTCCCACTCCGGTTTCTGTTAAAGAAAATTCCCTCATCTGACTAGGAGGAGGAGGAGGAGGAGGAGGAGGAGGAGGAGGAGGAGGAGGAGGAGGAGGAGGAGTAGGAGTACTGTAAAATATATGAAAAAATATGTATGACGAAACTTTTAGACATTAATAAGTCATTAAGAAAAAAAAAATATAATAATAATTCTTTTCCTTTCTCTATTTTTCCTGAACATTCTTCCCTCCGGTTTCTGTTAAAGATAAAGAAAATTCCCTCTTCTGTGGAGGAGGAGGAGGTGAAGAGGAGGAGGAGGAGTAGGAGTAGGAGTAGGAGTAGGAGTTGGAGTAGGAGGAGGAGGAGGAGGAGGAAAGGAAAATATGGAGCAAGTGAAAATAGTAGCGCCTAGATGGTCCCAAATAATCACAGAAACATTAAACCACCACTTCGCACTGGTTTATGCCAGTCTAAAATATTCCTAAGTACACCATGAAACTAACATTAAAACACTTCCAGGCCCGTAAACAGAGCTGTCGGCAAAATAAGTGAGAATTTAGACACCCATAAACAGTTATTTATCCCCCTCCATCAGGGTTATGGTGGGTGCATTTTGCCTCGCTGTCTGTTTTGTCTTTTGTCCCTGTTGGTGTGTATACTTGTTTTTTAACTTTTTAGATTAATGTTTTTTTTTTATGCTTTGAACTTTTGTATGGGTTGTTTTTTTTCCGTTTTTTCTTATTCAGTTAATGTTAGTTTTCAATTTATTGTTTTTTAATTAATGTTTTTTTCTGCTTTGAACTTTTGTATGGGTTTTTTTTTTTCGTTTTTTCTTATTCAGTTAATCTTAGTTTTCAATTTATTGTTTTTTAATTCATATTTTTTTTCTGCTTTGACCTTTTGTATGGGTTGTTTTTTTCCGTTTTGTCTTATTCGGCGAATGTTACTTTTCAATTAACTGTTTTTTTAATTAATGTTTTTTTTTCTGCTTTGACTTTTTGTTTGAGTCATTTTTTCAGTTTCGTCTTATTCATTTAATGTTACTTTTAAATTTATTGTTTTTTTGATTAATGTTTTTTTCTGCTCTGACCTGTTTGTATGAGTTTTTTTTCAGTTTTGTCTTATTTGGTTGTTTCTTCTTTTAGATTAATGTTTGTTCTTTTACCTTTTGTACGAGTCGTTTTTTTTATTATTCGGTTAATGTTTCTTTTTAAATTGTTTTTGTTTTTGCCTTTGATACAAATCTGTATTTGTTTTGGCCTTTGATACAAATGTGTTTTTGTTTTGGCATTCGATACAAATGTGTTGTTGTTTTGGCCTTTGATAAAATGTGTTTTTGTTTTGGCATTTGATGCAAATGTGTTGTTGTTTTGGCCTTTAATACAAATGTGTTTTTGTTTTGGCATTTTGATACAAATGTGTTGCTGTTTTGGCCTTTGATACAATTGTGTTTTTGTTTTGGCCTTTGATACAATTGTGTTTTTGTTTTGGCCTTTGGTACAATTGTGTTTTTGTTTTGGCCTTTGATACAAATGTGTTGTTGTTTTGGCCTTTGATACAAATGTTTTTGTTTTGGCATTTGATACAAATGTGTTTGTTTTGGCCTTTGATACAAATGTGTTGTTGTTTTGGCCTTTGATACAAATGTGTTGTTGTTTTGGCCTTAATACAAATGTGTTTTTGTTTTGGCATTTGATGCAAATGTGTTGTTGTTTTGGCCTTTGATACAAATGTGTTTTTGTTTTGGCCTTTGATACAAATGAGTTTTTTTTTTTTTTTGGCCTTTGATACAAATGTGTTGTTGTTTTGGCCTTTGATACAAATGTGTTTGTTTTGGCATTTGATACTAATGTGTTTTCGTTTTGGCCTTTCTTACAAATATGTTTTAATTTTGGCCTTTTAGATTGATATTTCTACTTTATATAGTTGATTTTCGTTTTGCGTTATTTAGAATTATTTTTTTTACCTTTTCTAATAATACTTTTCAGGATTTGACAGTTTCAATTAATTCTTATTCTTTCAATCATGTTGATATTTTTCCCTTTTGACCTTTTATATTAATGATTTTCTGTTTTGATCTTACCCATTGAAGTTTCTTTCTATATTGGTCTTTTAAATTACTATCTTTTTTCGATCTGGACTTCTAAGTCTTTTACGTTTTGGCCATTTAATGAACGTTTTACTTTTTCTGTTTTGGCCTTTTTTAAAGGTGTATTTTACCTATTTGATCCTTTGTGAATATTGATTTTACCAGTTCTGACCCTTTATAAATAGGATTTTATCTGTTTTGACTATATAAAGATTATTTTATCTGTCTTGACCATTAAAAAGATGGATTTTCTCTGTTGGGCCCTTTATAAATATGGAATTTATTTGTTCTGACCATTAATAAAGATAATTTTCATATGTTTTGCCTCTTTATAATAATGGATTTTATGTTTTTACCCTTTATGAAGATTTTGTTTTTATCGGTTTTGACCTAGGATGCCAGATAACCCATAATCAATCAATCAGTCTGTTTTTACCCTTTATTAAATATGGATTTTATCTATTTTGGCCCTTTATAAATATGGATTTTATCTATTTTGTCCCTTTATAAATATGGATTTTTATCTATTTTGTTCCTTTATAGATATGGATTTTATCTATTTTGGCCCTTTATAAATATGGATTTTATATATTTTGTTCCTTTATAAATATGGATTTTATCTATTTTGGCCCTTTATATATATGGATTTTATATATTGTGACCCTTTTTTAAGAGGGATTTGAATGTTTTGATCCTTTATGAATATGGATTTTATCTATTTTGGCCCTCTTTTAAGATGGATTTTTCATTTTGCCCTATATAAATATGGATTTTAACTATTTTTCTTATATTGCTCTTTACTTGATCTTTTCATGTTTCATTTTTAGTGAGTTTGTTATATTTACTAGACAAAAGTGTGTTTCTTCATCGTATTCTTCATTGCTTTATAGGTTGATAATATCGCTGGTGTTGGATTTTTATAATATTCATGTGTTTAACGCTGTTGTTCTGCTACAATCATTACTTTAATAGTTGTTGTTACGACTTGAAGTTTTTTTTTAGGCTGTTCTTGTTACTTTTGTCATTTTCTTACTTTGGCTTGTATTCTGTTGAGATAATGTGATGTATAATTTCCATCAATTATCGAATTATATTTGTGTGCCAACCTTCCCCCTCTCTCACCCCACCCCAAACTCTAATTCCCCTTTCCTTTCTCCCCACCCCCTTCCTTTCATAATCCCCCCTACCTTTCCTTATCCTCCCCTCCTTTCCTTATCCCCACTTCCCCCTTATCCCCACCACCCTCTTAAGTACCTTTTGTATCTCACCTCTTCTCCCATGTAGCCTATGGCATGGGCGGGCTGAAAGAGTATATAACATTAATAATTGTTCATCACACCGTGAGTAATGGGTGTCTATGGGATTGTGGAAGGGTATGATTATGCTGGAAGGATTTTATATTGTGTATTAAGTGATGCAATGGTACCGGTCAATGAGGCCAGAATGAGCAATACTGAATGAATGTTTGTAAGGGGAAGCTCAAACATTATGAATAAGCACCCATACTCACACACATTTATATATATATATATATATATATGCAGTATATATATGTGTATATATATATATATATATATATACTGTATATATTATATATGTATGTGTATATATATATGTATATATAATTATA
>NC_090750.1:75763239-75788239 GCF_036898095.1 Palaemon carinicauda
GAATCTTTGAAAAGGTTTTCAATCGTGAATAACTGACCTACACATTTACACTACACTACACTACACCTCCCATTTACTCGCTTTTGCAGTTACTTTATTCTGTTGGTTCCTAACCCCTTTGGAGTTTCATGGTTTAATTCAACCCACGTCTGTTTTCATAAAGGCTGAAAATCACTGAGATTAGCATACAACTACACCTTTAAATTATTTTTCCAAGCTCTGCGAGTGGGAAGTAAGTAATGTTAGCTTGCTTTTATATATATATATATATATATATACATATATATATATATATATATACATATATATATATATATATATATATACGTGCAGAAGAACCACAGGGAAAATGAAAATACGAGATATACGCTTAAGTCCTGACTAGTCAGGACTTAAGCGTATATCTCGTATTTTCATTTTCCCTGTGGTTCTTCTGCATCTGAGCATCACGTTTTCCTGTGATTTTTTACGCATATATATATATGTGTGTGTGTGTATGTATGTATGTGTGTGTATGGAATTATCTTCCTAATTTGATTGTTTAATCGGTTTAACTTCAGAAGTTTAGCTATTGAGTCATTAGTAGCCATTTCCCGCCCCTTCTTGGTCCTAGCTTGGGTGAAAGGGGGCTTGGGCGCTGATAATAAGCAATAGGGTCAGTTTCTAAGTCATTGTCCTGCTTGATAGGGCAATGTCACTGTCCCTTGCCTCTGTCATTCATGAGCGGCCTTTAAACCTTTAAATTGGAGGCTAAAAATTGGCGAATATTAATTTCCCTTAAATATGGGAACTTGGAAGGCATTCAATTCATGGCAAAAGGTGAAACTGACACGGATCCAAACCTTTCTACAGTGGCAAAATAAGAACTTATCCAACTCACACTAAATTGGAAACATAAATACAAACAATTTATCCTTGAGGTAAAACCTATTACAGGTATCCAACTGTAACAAGAAGGGAAAATAATCCTTATTGAACCATATAGATATGAAAAAATGGCAGAAATTCGTCTATAATCTCTATATGAAGAGGGGAAGAACGTTTCCCCAGCTAATTCGAGAGAGAGAGAGAGAGAGAGAGAGAGAGAGAGAGAGAGAGAGAGACCAGAAATTATGAAAAGGAAAATGTCAACAATAATCCACATCATTAAGAAAAGGAGAGAGAGAGAGAGAGAGAGAGAGAGAGAGAGAGAGAGAGAGGGGGGGGGGAGAGAAACCAGAAATTATGAAAAGGAAAATGTCAACAGTAATCCACATCATTCAGAAAAGGAGAGAGAGAGAGAGAGAGAGAGAGAGAGAGAGAGAGAGAACCAGAAATTATGAAAAGGAAAATGTCAACAATAATCCACATCATTAAGAAAAGGAGAGAGAGAGAGAGAGAGAGAGAGAGAGAGAGAGAGAGGGGGGAGAGAGAGAAACCAGAAATTATGAAAAGGAAAATGTCAACAGTAATCCACATCATTCAGAAAAGGAGAGAGAGAGAGAGAGAGAGAGAGAGAGAGAGAGAGAGAGAGAGAACCAGAAATTATGAAAAGGAAAATGTCAACAATAATCCACATCATTCAGAAAAGGGGTGATTTACGGTTATTCACCTCGTTTTCCAAGAGAAGAAATAACAATCATTCCAGTGAATTTAGGCAACGTATATATGCCATCGAAGTACTATAATAAAACTCTGCTTTGTCATTTGGATATGCAATAGTAATCCTCGTCTAGCGAGGAATATAAGAAACATTTATCAACATAATCCATGCTCTATGGAAGTAAGAGAAATTTATAATTCCAGAGTAATACAGATGATCAATGTTCATATCAGCGGATGGTTTAGTGACACTTACCCTCATCATTCACTCGGAAATAAAGTAACACTCGTGTACACTACTGAAATTAATGAATAATGCTTAGCTATTCCAGGCGGATAAAGGTAATATTTGCACTTATCTTGTACTAAAATGTGTATTAAAAGGTGTACTAAAAGGTGTACTAGAAGTTGTACTAAAAGGTGTACTAAAAGATGTCGATTATTATGTAGATTATACAACGGGAACGAAACGAGGATTGATCGTTAACTCAGCTAGATTGGACGACAACCAAAGACACAACTTTAAAGAAATACCTTTATCAATTAGATCATAAAGAAATAAAATAAAAACTCGACTATATCTTTTTAGCATGGGAAGCGAGTTTGGATTCCTAAATTAATGCTGTATCAAGTAACAAGCATGATAACGTATTAAATACAAGATATAGATAAAATAAAAAAGATAAAAGGGAAGATTATACCAACTACCAGTGAAGTGTTTTGTAATAGATTAGAATGATTTCAATAAATGATTGGTGAATATCAACGGCAAATGACTCCAAATGAGAAATGATATAAATTCAAAATTCCACCTGAAATAACTACTTAGTTTTAAAGGACCTTACATTCTTAGTGTATATATATATATATATATATATATATATATATTGCCATAACCGTACAAAGAGTACAATGCAATGTAACAAAATGCTTAAAAAGGAAAGAAAATACTTAAGTGTAATACGGGAACCATGACATAATTACAGTAATAAACGACATGGTGGAAAATCACAAACAAACTAATAGAAAACATCAATTGAAATATCAACATTCACATAAATATTCAACAAATTTATTCAGGAGCAAGTGCTTACAAGATATCCCAGCCACCAGTATATCTCTGAAGGGCTAAAGCCCAACAAACGTATCTTACTAAACGTTGCTACAAAAAACCCATTATTTTCCCAAACTTTTTTTTTTACCTCTCTCATATGCCAGTGCTTTGATCTACCGAATGGAAATAACAGTAAATATATAGTCATATATGTTTGTCCATATATAAATAACTCTTCCAGCTGGGACTGGATAAGCTGAGATGGCAACTTAGGGGTCACGGACAAAAATTTATGGTGAGCATGTTAGCCTAGGCCTATCGGGAGGTAACGTATGCCATCACAAGGAAATTTATGGCGTCTATTGTATTATTTGGAGATGGGGTTCGGATGAGCTGAAGATGTGTCGTGTGAACGCACGCACACATGCACACACACGCACATATTAGAGCTCCATATATAAACATATATTGCACACAGAACCTACACAAGCATATGTATTTATATATATATATATATATATATATATATATAGATAGATAGATAGATAGATAGATAGATAGATAGATAGAAAAATAGATATACATACACACACATATATATATAAATATATATATATATATATATATATATAGATAGATAGATAGATAGATAGATGAATAGATATACATACACACATATATATAAATATATATATATATATATATATATATACACAAATATTTCATATTATAGTTAAACTATTTTTTCTTAAAGTGAGTAGGACCAGTTCTGTTAACATTGTGGATCTCAGGAATTACAAATTTCGGAAACTTACTGTATTTGCGAATCTCTAGAGTCAACCACTTACCAGTACACACACACACAAACACACGTACACAAACACACACACAAATATATATATATATATATATATATATTTATATATATATATATATATATATATATTTATATATATATATATATATACACACACACACACATATATATATATATATATATACCATTGGCTGTAACTAGCGCACTGCAGGACAACGGCCTCAACACAAACACAGGCATATAAACACACGCACACACACACACGCACGCATATATATATATATATATGTGTGTGTGTGTGTGTGTGTGTGTGTGCGTATATCATTGACCGTAATTAGTGCGCTACAGGCCTCAGACGTGACCTTCAACTCGTGCCTGTATATGGTCTTTCTATACCAGTCCATAATAGAAACATTTTCTTAGTTCATCATCCATCGTCTTCTCTTCCTTCCCTTGCTTCTTTTACAACTTTTAATGGTCCATCTGTTGTTAATAATGTCCATCTATTATCTGCCATTCTCATTATAAGTCCGCCCCTTCCATGTTCATTTCTTTTGTTTACATATAGTTGGAATATCCTCTACTTTCATTTAATCTCTTATCTATGCTGCACTTTTTCTGTCTCTTAGTGTTATTCTCTATAATATTCTTTCATTGCTCTTTGAGTTGTTAGTAGGATACGTTCTAAGGGTTTAGTAAGGCTCCAAGTTTCTGAGGCATACCGGTAAATTAATACTAGTATGACAATTTGATTAAATGTATATATATATATATATATATATATGTATATATACATATACATATATATACGTATATATATATATATATATATATATATATATATATATATATATATACATAATATATCATGATCATTACTACCGAGGCTATAACCCTAGTTGGAAAATCAGTATGCTACAAGATCAAGAGCTCCAAAAGGGAAAACAACCCGCTGTAGATAGGAAATAAAGAAATGCGAATAAACTATGGATGAGAAATAATACAAAAAGGTGTATAAAAAATTTTATGATCAGTAACAACGTAAAATTAATCTGTTAAATAAACTATGAAACGAGAATTTTATATATATATATATATATATATATGTGTGTGTGTGTGTGTGTGTATATATATATATATATATATGCAGTCGCGCTTAGCTCTTCCCGTCCCTCAGGTAGGAAGATAGGGTGTAGTCATACCCTGGTGAGAAGGAGTTTTGGGTGCGTGCATATCCATCTAAATATTTAGCCATCATTTTTTATGGATTGTCTGCACTAATTAATAAACTATTTAACAAAGATTGTAGATGGTAATGACCGCATAATAAGTCAAAGTAAACGGGAAAAGAATAAAAAAAAAGCATCATAAATAGGGAAATGGTTATTAAGAAGAAAATTAATATACTCTCAAAGAATTCTATCCGTGTTATTGCTTGCTATAGTTTCGATATTATTTGATCCCATGACGATAAACTTCCTTAAACTTGAATACATTAAAAGAAATTAATTGTATATTTTTGGCATGATTCTTTTAAAATATGATATTAATGTTCTCGATAATTTAGAAGTTTTGCTCTCAAATTTCATTTTGCTCTCAAAAAGATATTGCTGAATTAAAAGAAAAGAAAAATAAAAATATATTTTTTGTAGTACCTGTTGAGTCACCGATTTTGATTTCAGATGTTTTTAATTGAATATATAATTGATTTTTATTATTATATATCTCCAAGACTATATACGTATATTTGGACATAGATTTCCCATAGAGGTTAGACTGCATATTGTTACATCCCATTTGATATATTAGTACAGTGTGTCGATGTCTCACAGGATGTAGATACAGGAGAGGGAGTTCCCAGCCCCCTCGTCCCGTCCCTTTTAGTCGCCTCTTACGACACGCAGGGATAACGTTGGCGCTATTCTAATTTTTATATGCCCCCGCGGCCACAGGGGGCCTCCGATGCCTTAGATGACCGTGGAGGTAGCAGCAGTAGGGGATTCAGCATTATGAAGCTTCATCTGTGGTGGATAATGTGGGAGGGTGGGCTGTGGCACCCTAGCAGTACCATCTGAACTCGGTTGAGTCCCTTGTTAGGCTGGAGGAACGTAGAGAGTAGAGGTCCCCTTTTTGTTTTTGTTCATTTGTTGATGTCGGCTACCCCCCAAAATTGGGGGAAGTGCCTTGGTATATGTATGTATGTAGTACAGTGTGCCTAACTTGACACACTGTAGAGTACTAAATGTTCTTTGCAGCGTCCCACTTTATGCCTCAGCTGCTTTGATCTTTGATTATTTCTTTCCATCAGTTCCATGTGGCACTTCTCTGCCTAACTGACCATCTCCTTTGATTTTATACATTTATTTACCTTTCATTCAATATAATATAATTCGACCGAGGTCTCTTAAAACTAAAACGTCAGTGGGAGGAGATAATGATAATGATAATAAATCTAAAATTAAAATTTCACCTGGATTCATTCCGATGGCAGCTATGTACAATAATTCTCACTCAATCCAATGACAACTATGTACAATAATCCTCAATCAATCCAATGACAACTATGTACAATAATCCTCACTCGATCCAATGACAACTATGTACAACAATTCTCACTCAATTTGATGACAACTATGTACAATAATCCTCGCTCAATCCAATGACAATTATGTACAATAATCCTCACTCAATCCAATGACAGCTATGGACAATAATCCTCACTCAATTCAATGACAATTATGTACAATAATCCTCACTCAATCCAATGACAACTATGTACAATAATCCTCAATCAATCCAATGACAACTATGTACAACAATTCTCAGTCAATTCAATGACAACTATGTACAATTATCCTCACTCTCCAATGACAACTATGTACAATAATCTTCACTCAATCCAATGACAACTATGTACAATAATCCTCAATCAATCCAATGACAACTATGTACAACAATTCTCACTCAATTTGATGACAACTATGTACAATAATCCTCGCTCAATCCAATGACAATTATGTACAATAATCCTCACTCAATCCAATGACAGCTATGTACAATAATCCTCACTCAATTCAATGACAATTATGTACAATAATCCTCACTCAATCCAATGACAGCTATGTACAATAATCCTCACTCAATTCAATGACAATTATGTACAATAATCTTCACTCAATCCAATGACAACTATGTACAATAATCTTCACTCAATCCAATGACAACTATGTACAATAATCTTCACTCAATCCAATGACAACTATGTACAATAATCCTCAATCAATCCAATGACAACTATGTACAACAATTCTCAGTCAATTCAATGACAACTATGTACAATTATCCTCACTCTCCAATGACAACTATGTACAACAATTCTCACTCAATTTGATGATAATTATGTGCAACACTCCTCACTCAATCCAATGACAACTATGTACAGGAATCCTCAATTATCAAATGTTCTTGTGTAAAACTACGACATGGGGATCAGATTGCATCTCTGTGGTCTTATCAAACAACTTTTGCATTTTCAGGAGGATAATATTATGAGGTGCTAATTCACCAGTGCTTGTGACGCTCACCCAAACACCTGCTTATCTCTTCAAACCCACCAGATACGTTGTTATTTATTAACCTCTGGTACGGGATTAACAACTCATTAAGGTGTCTTTAAACACAGCCCTTAAATCCATCACTTCGCAAACATATGAATATAGTGTATCTTCTTTCCCCGTCCTCTTCCTCCCTGAGGTATTGGTGGACAATAAAAGCTGCTATGGAAGGGGCAGGGCAGATTGGGAGGCCCTTGGGTGACCCTTGGGTGCCCTGAGGAAGGGAGGTGGGGGGAGAGAGGGCCCCTCAGCATCGGAGGGGGTTATGGGATGGATGAAGAATTATAGATATCGAAGTGTGATTAGAGTCCATAAATCGGCGTGGGTGCTGCTAATTCATCATTGATAATTAAAATTCCCAAAGAGATAATTAAATCCTGTCCGGCTGGGACTGTCCGGTTTATTAAGGCGTGTTGGATCACTTTATAGGAATCGAGAATTCCTGTCGGATCCCCCTGTTATCACAGCCTCTTGCAATCTCTATAATTATACTCACTTCACTGGATTTAAGGATCTCTATAATTACCATTGTATAATTCCGATGCCTCCTCCCTCCCTCGGTGCCTCCTCCCCTAGACCCCCCTCTGATATGGCATACCTACAATTAGCTTTTTATGAAGTCCTAGTTCCCTAGATAAGTCTCCCTGGGCAGGACTGCCAATCCCAACTGTTTATATATATAATCTAAGTCGTTTAAATATGTCTCAGAGACGATGGCCCCATCTCCTACCAGTCAGCTATTGTATGTAATTTACGTCACTGAGTGAAATTCTGTATTCTGTTATTCAGCCTTTTTTTCTGAGGATCTTATTTCTCTCTCTCTCTCTCTCTCTCTCTCTCTCTCTCTCTCTCTCTCTCTCTCTTCATTTCGGATCTTGACTTTTTTTTTATCTCGTTCCAATTGCAAGTTATTTAAATTACTCTTGGCCCGATAATCCTTCAAGAACAATACACGTTCCCATGTTTTTCCTCTTTGCTTTTACAAGTATTTTTTTTTTTTTTGTTTTTTTTTGTTTTAGTTTGGCTTAACCTTCAATTACATCTTTTTACACCTCGGGTCGATTTACTTGAAAGTATTTCATATGATTTTCTAATTAGATATTAAATCATAATCTTCAGTTTCACATCCTGCTCTGGATTGTCACTCTCAGATTAAGTCACTTTACACCTTCATGGGACGACTTCATATTTTACCCCCTGGTTCAGCCATGAAAAACTTGTTCAGTTGGGTATATAATATCTTTTCCATATAAGTTCAAGTTTTAATTTTCGTATTTATTTCAAAAGGAATGTTCTGTTTGTTGAGTTTTTTGGGTATACCTTTTTTACTTAACAAGTTAACCTTATGTAGGATTAATTCACATATGTACAGTATATATATATATATATATATAATATATATATATATATATAGATAGATAGATAGATAGATATAGATATATAGATATATATAGATGTGTATATATATATATATATATCTCTCTCTCTCTCTCTCTCTCTCTCTATATATATATATATATATAATATATATATATATATATATATGCAACCGTTTCGAGTCTACTACAGGACGAAGGTCTTAGACAGCTCCCTGTTTATGTCTGGGGTTTGGCCATTTCAGCACCACGCTGGCCATTGTGGATTGGTGATGGTGGGAGACTTTAACTTCATCTCTCACAGCATAGCAACCTAGTATGGGTAGCTCTTCCTAGTATAGCTTTGCTAATCATGTCGATACACGAACCCTTTCACCACATTAAGGTATCCACAATCAGAAAGGGCGTATATATTCAACAACAATAAATGCAGCCGTTTCAATGATTTTAAACGTATTTACATAAAGACATACATGTGCCAGGCCTTCTCCCTCATAAGACTCAATACTACGCAGTTCTCTAGAAGTTTTATTCCTGCTGTTACCAAGTTGTGGAATGATCTTCCCTAATCGGGTTGTTGAATCAGTAGAACTTCAAAAGTTCAAAGTTGGAGCAAATGTTTTTATGTTGACCAAGCGGACATGAGTCTTTTTATAGTTTATATATGACATATTTGTTTTTGACGTTGTTAATAGTTTATATAGGATATATTTGTTTTTGACGTTGTTAATAGTTTATATATGACATATCTCTTTTGACATTACTTTTTTTAGAATGATTTATTGTTAATTTCTTCTCTTCAGTTATTTATTTCCTTATTTCCTTTCCTCACTGGGCTATTTTTCCCTATTGGAGCCCCTGGGCTTATAGCATCTTGCTTTTCCAATTAGGGTTGTAGCTTGGATAATAATAATAATAATAATAATAATAATAATAATAATGTATGTGTATACTGGGTGATGCATTTGGATGCGTGTGCGTTGTAAGACTCATCATTATCTTCAATACTTATTGATTTACTGACTGGATATGAAGCGTGCTAAATCGACCTGTCATTGCCACACAAATCTTGTTGAAATTAAAGGTTGTGTTTGTTTGAATATTATGTATTTTATTACCTTCATTACATAGTACGATGTGTAGCAGAACCCACTTAATCGAATTATATTTTAATATTCATTTTCAAGTTGTCCAAAGTCTGAACGTTTCTAAATTACATTTACATTCTTAGTTTATCATTACATATCTGTTTACAACAATGAGGTGGTGCTTTTATTTTTTATTTTTTTATTTATTTTTTTTTAATACCCAAAAATCAGTGAATATTTGAAATTCACACCATGAATCATCTTTTTGTTTTGTTTACCATTGAAAATGGGATTTTTTTTTTTTGTCCAAAAATCATGTGAATATTTGAAATTCACATCATAAATCATCTTTTTGTTTTGTTTACCATTGAAAATGGGATTTTTCTTAATTTCTGACTATGGCTAAATCATTTTGTGAATTCTATCGCCAAATGACAGTCTGCCCTTCCCTTGATAAGTAATTACACTGGTCTTGATATCTGCCAGAATTATGCTACTTTTGACAATTTTCGTTTTAAGACTTGTTGACTTGTGTGGGGTTTCTTTAGGAATGGGGTTATATAATTTTATATATATATATATATATATATATATATCTCTGTATATACAGTGTATATATATATGTATATATAAATATATATAGTGTAGATATATATGAATATATATACATTATAATATACACACATATATATGTATATATATATATATATATATATATAGTGTATATATATATGTATATATATACATAAAAATATGCACACACATATATATCTATCTATCTATCTATCTATCTATCTATCTATCTATATATATGTATATATATATATATATATATATATGTTTCCGAGTTAGAGAATCAACAATCTATTTATGCATTTTATTGCATAACTTAACCCTCTCTCATTTCTTTACTTAGCTAATAACCTTATTCTTAATGCATGTTTTAGGCTCTTTATAATGCATTTATTACAAGTTGAGTGTGCTAAGATATTGTATCAATTACATTGTATTTTAGACTCTCTCTCTCTCTCTCTCTCTCTCTCTCTCTCTCTCTCTCGCTCTCTGAATTTTAATGTAATTCACACGCCAATATCTCTATCGTTTGTTTATCTAAATCTATCCTCACATAAACTGTAACATTTCCCTAATGATAAACTTCTATTTTGAAACTGCTTTTCCATATGACCTCCTTTTCTTCTGTTGTCCATCTTTTAAGTTTATTAGATAATGCGTCAGTTTTTTTCACCTTCCCTAATTATCGTTAATATTAGTTTTTTCTTAATTGATGTAATTGATAATTGTGTATCAATCTTTTTACTCGCATATATTCCATTTTTGCCTATGCCAAGAAACTTATCTTGAATATTACACTCGGGCACACTATTCTATCTAATTTCTCTTCCTCTTATTTTGTTAAAGTTTTTTTTTAGTTTATATAGGAGATATTTTTTTAATGTTATTCTTTAAATATTCATTTTTTCCTTGTTTCCTTTCCTCACTGGGCTATTTTCCCTGTTGGAGCCACTGGGCTTATAGCATTCTGCTTTTCCAACTAGGGTTGTAGCTTAGCAATTAATAATAATAATGATAATAGTCCCTCTTTCACCAACCACCTCTCGCCATTTCCAAAGACCTTTTTTTTTTCTCTCTCTTTGCAAAGACTCCTCATCCATTCCTCCTTCCATCTTCATCTTTCCCCCGACCACCCCCATCCCCTCACCATCTCTCTACCCCCCCCCCTAACCTTCCAATGATGAGACAGATTTATGAGTCACGCTTTGTAACCCCATCCTTTCGGTAACACGGTTGTAACCCCCCGCATCACAAGACATTACTTAAACCAGTCTTAACGTTCTCCAGTTGATTTTGAAGTTAAATTCCTAACTGAATCTCTCTCTCTCTCTCTCTCTCTCTCTCTCTCCTCTCTCTCTCTCTCTTTAAAAGTTTTCCTTTCATGGTACTTCCGTTTTGAAGATCACCTCAACAAGAATTTATTATACTTTTCATAAGTTATAAAGACATACGCAAGCACACACACACGTGTATATATATATATATATATATATACAATATATATATATATATGTATATATATATATACAATATATATATATATATATATATACAGTATATATATATTTACATATATACATACGTAAGTTGCATATGTTATATATATGTATAAATTAGTATATGTGTGTATATTTTATACTGTATATATATATATATATATATATATTTATATTTATATATATATATATATATATATATATATATTTATATTTATTTATATATATATATATATATTATATGCAGTATGTATGAATAATTCAGTCATGTTATTCTGTTTGGATTCTTGTGTAATACTGTTTCTTTTAAGTTAAGATGGTATAGTACGGTCTTTTGAATTAATTGTACTTTAACCATAGCAATATTCATTTAGATGTTAATCTTTGATATGTCTCAGTTATACTTATTAATACTTAAATTATTATTATTATTATTATTATTATTATTATTATTGTTGTTGTTGTTATTCTTATTCTTATTATTATTATTATTATTATTGTTGTTGTTGTTATTTCTATTATTTCTATTGTTGTTGTGGTTCTTGTCGTCATTATTATTATTATTATTATTATTATTATTATTATTATTATTATTATTATTATTATTATTATTATTATTAATAGCCAAGCTACAACCCTCGTTGAAAAGGCAGGGTTACTAACCCAAGGGGCGCCCTCCAGGAAAATACCCGACAATGAAAAGGAAATAACAAATAAATTGTGTATGACAAGTGAAGAATATAGAGGGTAAAATTATTCAAGATGAATATCAACGTTGATGTACTGTAGAACTGCCATATATAAGATATGAAGATATATATATATATATATATATATATTTATATATATATACATACATATATATATATATATATATATATCTAATATATGTATATATATATATATATAGAATATATATATATATATATATATATCTATATATATATATATATATATCTAATATATGTATATATATTTAGTATATCTATCTATCTATCTATCTATCTTTATATATATATATAAATATATATATATATATATAAAGAGAGAGAGAGAGAGAGAGAGAGAGAGAGAGAGAGATCCAGTGGTCATTAATCTTTCAATAACACAGTATTTCCTTCCTTGGCCTCATAATTGCTGTATCTAACCTGACAGTGGTATCAGGATTAGTTAAGTCCGTCTTTGACACTTAACTTCATCCCTGTAATTTGCCTCAAAACTTCTTCAGGTGATACTTGCCATGTTCCTTTTTGGACCTTATTATTATTATTATTATTATTATTATTAAATGCTAAGCTACAACCCTAGTTGGAAAAGCAGGATGCTATAAGCCCAGGGGCCCCAACAGGGAAAATAGCCCAGTGAGGAAAGGAAATAAGGAGATAAGGAAAAATAGAACATTTTAGGAATAGTAACAATATTAAAATAAATATTTCCTATTTAAAATATAAAAACTTTAACAGAACAAGCGGAAGAGAAACTAGATAGAAAAGTGTGCACAAGTGTACCCTCAAGCAAGAGAACTCTAACCCAAGGCAGTGTAAGACCATGGTACAGAGGCTATGGCACTACCCAGGAATAGAGAACAATGGTTTGATTTTGGAGTGTCCTTCTCCTAGAAGAGCTGCTTACCATAGCTAAAGAGTCTCTTCTACCCTTACCAAGAGGAAAGTAGCCACTGAACAATTACAGTGCAGTAGTTAACCCCTTGGGTGAAGAAGAATTGTCTAGTAATCACAGTGTTGTCAGGTGTATGAGGGACAGAGGAGAATCTGTAAAGGATAGGCCACACTATTCGGTGTCTGTGTAGGCAAAGGGAAAGAACCGTAACCAGAGAGAAGGGTCCTATGTAGTACTGTCTGGCCAGTCAAAGGACCCCATAACTCTCTAGCGGTAGTATCTCAACGGGCGGCTGGTGCCCAGGCCAACCTACTACCTATTATTATAACTAGCTAAGCTACAACCCTAGTTGGAAAAGCAAGATGCTATAAGCCCAAGGGCTCTGACAAGGAAAAATAACCCAGTGAGGAAAGGAAATAAGAAAATAAATAAACGATCTTATATGTCAATCTCATTTTATATTTCTTACCATATACTTTTTTATTGAATGTTTATATCATGAATATTATTATAACTAGCTAAGCTACAACCCTAGTTGGAAAAGCAAGATGCTATAAGCCCAAGGGCTCCGACAGGGAAAAATAGCCCAGTGAAAAATGGAAATAAGGAAATAAATAAACGATCTTATATGTCAATCTCATTTTTATTTTGAACGATGTCTTTTTATTGAATGTTTATATCATGAATTGTTTTGGAATTTGAAACTGTAGTTGTATATGATAATAATGGTGTATTTTTGGGAGTATATAACCTTTATTGTATGAAAAATATACCTTATACAGCTGTATTTCTTTTTTATAGCAGTAACTTCGATAGATAAGGTTAGTCATGTCAAGGTCTAGATATTTTAAGATATCCGTAAATTAAGTATTTTAGGTATCTTTTTCACTTTCTGTCATGACAATTAACTAACAGTTATAAATATCAGTAATGTTATTAAAATGTTATTGTTTTCACCACATTGAGTTACATAATTACTAACTGTTATCCATGTAAATAATTTAAATATCTTTACATTTCATATCATTTAACTGGAGATCTGACTTTAATATAGAAATGATAATTATCTTAATTATCTTGGCGGGATTGCTTTACTAAATTGTATATTTTAAGATATACGTGAGCGCTCGCGTGTTTCTAAGAGCAACCAACATATGTTGCTTCTCACGCTTGCTCATATTACCGTTGGTACTTACGATGGCAATAAACTGGTTATTCATAAATGCAATATTTTCTTTAATTTCACTCAAAATGTTTGTTGACCATAAAGTGTACATATTGAGATGAAATCTCCGTTGCCATTGTCGAACTGGAATTTTAATTTCTAAATATATTTTTCCTTTTTCTTGTTCCTTGTAAGATATTGGAAATGGGAATTATGGTTGGACATAAAAAACCCATATACACATACACATATTTATTATTATTATTATTATTATTATTATATATATATAATATATATATATATGTATATATACATATACATATATAAATATATATGTGTATATATTATATATATATTATATATATATACATACATATATATATATATATATGTGTGTGTGTGTGTGTGACTGCTTGAATATGTGTATATATATATATACATATATATATATATATATATATATGTGTACATATCCTTCCTGAGTGGGATACCTTAACGTAGTGAAAGGGTTTGTGTATCCCCAAGATCAGCAAAGCTGTACTAGTTAAGGTTACCCATACTATGTTGGTTTGTCGTGAGCGATCAGGCTAAATTCTCCCACCATCACCAATCCGCAATGGCCTGGGTGGTGATGAAATGACCAAACCCTAGACGTGAAAAAGTACATGTTTGTGGTCATTGTCCTGGAGTGGACTAAAAACGTCTGCTTTTATTGTTGTTGTTATTGTAAATATACATGTGTGGGAAAGTATGTATGTGGGTATTTGTGTAGGTATACATGTTAGTATATGTGTTTGTCTATACATGGTTATGCAATGTTATTCAAGGTAAACTCTTATTACCATTAAGAATTTGTATGTAATTGTCTGAAGGTCTAGAAAACACCTGGAGATTTGACCTGATCCTTAAATGAAAGACTACTCCCACATCGTCTAATAGGAATTAAGCTCCATCCACAAAGGCGCCCACCTGTTGCTGCAAATAACGATGGTATATTTTTCTGTCATTTTGTTCTATAAATGTATTCGTTTCCTCATATTTCCACTGATATATTAAAAATGTACTGTCATTTTAACCCTCTAGATGAAGTTGTATTGACGAAACCGATAGGAGTCTTTCTATAATCTCATTTTTCCTTGGGGTGTGTTACATGCATATACGTATATATATATATATATATATATGTGTGTGTGTGTGTGTATATATATGTATATATATGTGTATATATATTTATATATATAATTATATATATATATATAATGTATAAATATATATATAATATATATATATATATATGTATATATATATATATATATATATATATTAATCATATAATTTATTCTAAATTTTATGATTTTTCATTTTAAACTTGACAGTATTTTTATCATGTTCGGTAAAGGCATTTTAAGAAATTTATCTACTGGTTGGTTTCATTTTCAAAATCAAGTTGAATATCTTTTTAAATAGATTCATGAAACCCGCTCGTCTAAAACTTAACAAATACCTCGAAAAGTTTATAGGTAAGGAGTTTCTACCTTCAATTCTAATTTTATTTGTCCCCTTATACGGCCGATGACAAGTTTTAACTACTTCGACTATGGTAATTAAAATACATTTTTATTGTCAGTTCTAAACCAGTTTATATGAATAAAAGAACAATTGGTTTTCTTTTGATTTTAAAGACATTGTTGTTAGTTTTATGAGCTAACCAATGTAAACATACTCGCCCATAATGAAATCTGGGGACTTTTCTTGGTTCCATTAAGAGAACGATAAAAGACTGAGAGTTCTAATAGTTTTAATGAAGATAATAATAAGGAACATGCAAACAAATGTATAAGAACTACTTCATTTGATAATTCGGAAGGCAAAGCACGAGCATTTGATGAAACGTCCCGAGTCATTATGACAGAATCACTAACTACTTAACTGCCAGTTCCAACATCGAATGGCCAGACTTCTGTCCCTTTGTTGGTCTCTTGAAACTTTGTTTCTTTTTTGAGTTTTCCTTTTCTTTTGAGTTTTCGTTTTTTTTCATATGGGGGAGATTTTTCCTATTTTTATAAGTTTTCCCCTTTTCAAAGAGTTTTCCCTTTTTGAGTTTCCCCTTTTTGGGGTTTTCCATGTTTTGAGAGATTTTTCCTCTCTTGAGAGTTTTCCCTTCTCAGAGAGTTTTCCCTTCTCAGAGAGTTTTCCTTTTATTGAGAGAGTTTTCCCTGTTTTGATATATTTTTCCTTTCTTGAGAGTGAGAAAAGAAATCATCTGTAGCAGACTTTTCCTCAAGCAGAGAGACTCCTCCTATAGCATTTCTCCTCAACCTTCGGATGTTTGAGAAGAAGAGATTTAGTATTTTGCTCATAAATTACCTTTCAACGCGTTGGATTACATTAACCCTACAGAGGTACCAGGTTTAGTATTTATGACCTATGGCGTCCTGGAGGCTGGTGGGTTCTTACCCTCGGCAAGGGGTAATAGGTGGAGGGGAAAGTGAGGTAGGGGAAGAGGTAGGGGGAATACTATTGTGAGGGATATTCTGTTGTTTTGAAGGTAATAGGTGGAGGGGAAAGTGAGGTAGGGGAAGAGGTAGGGGAATACCATTGTGAGGGATATTCTGTTGTTTTGAAGGTAATAGGTGGAGGGGAAAGTGAGGTAGGGGAAGAGGTAGGGGAATACCATAGTGAGGGATATTCTGTTGTTTTGAAGGTAATAGGTGGAGGGGAAAGTGAGGTAGGGGAAGAGGTAGGGGGAATACTATTGTGAGGGATATTCTGTTGTTTTGAAGGTAATAGGTGGAGGGGAAAGTGAGGTAGGGGAAGAGGTAGGGGAATACCATTGTGAGGGATATTCTGTTGTTTTGAAGGTAATAGGTGGAGGGGAAAGTGAGGTAGGGGAAGAGGTAGGGGAATACCATAGTGAGGGATATTCTGTTGTTTTGAAGGTAATAGGTGGAGGGGAAAGTGAGGTAGGGGAAGAGGTAGGGGGAATACCATTGTGAGGGATATTCTGTTGTTTTGAAGGTAATAGGTGGAGGGGAAAGTGAGGTAGGGGAAGAGGTAGGGGGAATACTATTGTGAGGGATATTCTGTTGTTTTGAAGGTAATAGGTGGAGGGGAAAGTGAGGTAGGGAAAGAGGTAGGGGGAATACTATTGTGAGGGATATTCTGTTGTTTTGAAGGTAATAGGTGGAGGGGAAAGTGAGGTAGGGGAAGAGGTAGGGGGAATACTATTGTGAGGGATATTCTGTTGTTTTGAAGGTAATAGGTGGAGGGGAAAGTGAGGTAGGGAAAGAGGTAGGGGGAATACCATTGTGAGGGATATTCTGTTGTTTTGAAGGTAATAGGTGGAGGGGAAAGTGAGGTAGGGGAAGAGGTAGGGGGAATACCATTGTGAGGGATATTCTGTTGTTTTGAAGGTAATAGGTGGAGGGGAAAGTGAGGTAGGGAAAGAGGTAGGGGGAATACCATTGTGAGGGATATTCTGTTGTTTTGAAGGTAATAGGTGGAGGGGAAAGTGAGGTAGAGGAAGAGGTAGGGGGAATACCATTGTGAGGGATATTCTGTTGTTTTGAAGGTAATAGGTGGAGGGGAAAGTGAGGTAGGGAAAGAGGTAGGGGGAATACTATTGTGAGGGATATTCTGTTGTTTTGAAGGTAATAGGTGGAGGGGAAAGTGAGGTAGGGGAAGAGGTAGGGGGAATACTATTGTGAGGGATATTCTGTTGTTTTGAAGGTAATAGGTGGAGGGGAAAGTGAGGTAGGGGAAGAGGTAGGGGGAATACTATTGTGAGGGATATTCTGTTGTTTTGAAGGTAATAGGTGGAGGGGAAAGTGAGGTAGGGGAAGAGGTAGGGGGAATACTATTGTGAGGGATATTCTGTTGTTTTGAAGGTAATAGGTGGAGGGGAAAGTGAGGTAGGGGAAGAGGTAGGGGGAATACTATTGTGAGGGATATTCTGTTGTTTTGAAGGTAATAGGTGGAGGGGAAAGTGAGGTAGGGGAAGAGGTAGGGGGAATACTATTGTGAGGGATATTCTGTTGTTTTGAAGGTAATAGGTGGAGGGGAAAGTGAGGTAGGGGAAGAGGTAGGGGGAATACTATTGTGAGGGATATTCTGTTGTTTTGAAGGTAATAGGTGGAGGGGAAAGTGAGGTAGGGGAAGAGGTAGGGGGAATACCATTGTGAGGGATATTCTGTTGTTTTGAAGGTAATAGGTGGAGGGGAAAGTGAGGTAGGGGAATACCATTGTGAGGGATATTCTGTTGTTTTGAAGGTAATAGGTGGAGGGGAAAGTGAGGTAGGGGGAATACTATTGTGAGGGATATTCTGTTGTTTTGAAGGTAATAGGTGGAGGGGAAAGTGAGGTAGGGGGAATACTATTGTGAGGGATATTCTGTTGTTTTGAAGGTAATAGGTGGAGGGGAAAGTGAGGTAGGGGAAGAGGTAGGGGGAATACCATTGTGAGGGATATTCTGTTGTTTTGAAGGTAATAGGTGGAGGGGAAAGTGAGGTAGGGAAAGAGGTAGGGGGAATACCATTGTGAGGGATATTCTGTTGTTTTGAAGGTAATAGGTGGAGGGGAAAGTGAGGTAGGGAAAGAGGTAGGGGGAATACCATTGTGAGGGATATTCTGTTGTTTTGAAGGTAATAGGTGGAGGGGAAAGTGAGGTAGGGGAAGAGGTAGGGGGAATACCATTGTGAGGGATATTCTGTTGTTTTGAAGGTAATAGGTGGAGGGGAAAGTGAGGTAGGGGAAGAGGTAGGGGAATACCATTGTGAGGGATATTCTGTTGTTTTGAAGGTAATAGGTGGAGGGGAAAGTGAGGTAGGGGGAATACCATTGTGAGGGATGTTCTGTTGTTTTGAAGGTAATAGGTGGAGGGGAAAGTGAGGTAGGGGAAGAGGTAGGGGGAATACCATTGTGAGGGATGTTCTGTTGTTTTGAAGGTAATAGGTGGAGGGGAAAGTGAGGTAGGGGAAGAGGTAGGGGGAATACCATTGTGAGGGATGTTCTGTTGTTTTGAAGGTAATAGGTGGAGGGGAAAGTGAGGTAGGGGAAGAGGTAGGGGGAATACCATTGTGAGGGATATTCTGTTGTTTTGAAGGTAATAGGTGGAGGGGAAAGTGAGGTAGGGGAAGAGGTAGGGGAATACCATTGTGAGGGATATTCTGTTGTTTTGAAGGTAATAGGTGGAGGGGAAAGTGAGGTAGGGGAAGAGGTAGGGGAATACCATTGTGAGGGATATTCTGTTGTTTTGAAGGTAATAGGTGGAGGGGAAAGTGAGGTAGGGGAAGAGGTAGGGGGAATACCATTGTGAGGGATATTCTGTTGTTTTGAAGGTAATAGGTGGAGGGGAAAGTGAGGTAGGGGAAGAGGTAGGGGGAATACCATTGTGAGGGATATTCTGTTGTTTTGAAGGTAATAGGTGGAGGGGAAAGTGAGGTAGGGGAAGAGGTAGGGGGAATACCATTGTGAGGGATATTCTGTTGTTTTGAAGGTAATAGGTGGAGGGGAAAGTGAGGTAGGGGAAGAGGTAGGGGGAATACCATTGTGAGGGATATTCTGTTGTTTTGAAGGTAATAGGTGGAGGGGAAAGTGAGGTAGGGGAAGAGGTAGGGGGAATACCATTGTGAGGGATATTCTGTTGTTTTGAAGGTAATAGGTGGAGGGGAAAGTGAGGTAGGGGAAGAGGTAGGGGGAATACCATTGTGAGGGATATTCTGTTGTTTTGAAGGTAATAGGTGGAGGGGAAAGTGAGGTAGGGGAAGAGGTAGGGGGAATACCATTGTGAGGGATATTCTGTTGTTTTGAAGGTAATAGGTGGAGGGGAAAGTGAGGTAGGGGAAGAGGTAGGGGGAATACCATTGTGAGGGATATTCTGTTGTTTTGAAGGTAATAGGTGGAGGGGAAAGTGAGGTAGGGGAAGAGGTAGGGGGAATACCATTGTGAGGGATATTCTGTTGTTTTGAAGGTAATAGGTGGAGGGGAAAGTGAGGTAGGGGAAGAGGTAGGGGGAATACCATTGTGAGGGATATTCTGTTGTTTTGAAGGTAATAGGTGGAGGGGAAAGTGAGGTAGGGGAAGAGGTAGGGGGAATACCATTGTGAGGGATATTCTGTTGTTTTGAAGGTAATCGGTGGAGGGGAAAGTGAGGTAGGGGAAGAGGTAGGGGGAATACCATTGTGAGGGATATTCTGTTGTTTTGAAGGTAATCGGTGGAGGGGAAAGTGAGGTAGGGGAAGAGGTAGGGGGAATACCATTGTGAGGGATATTCTGTTGTTTTGAAGGTAATCGGTGGAGGGGAAAGTGAGGTAGGGGAAGAGGTAGGGGGAATACCATTGTGAGGGATATTCTGTTGTTTTGAAGGTAATCGGTGGAGGGGAAAGTGAGGTAGGGGAAGAGGTAGGGGGAATACCATTGTGAGGGATATTCTGTTGTTTTGAAGGTAATCGATGGAGGGGAAAGTGAGGTAGGGGAAGAGGTAGGGGGAATACCATTGTGAGGGATATTCTGTTGTTTTGAAGGTAATCGGTGGAGGGGAAAGTGAGGTAGGGGAAGAGGTAGGGGGAATACCATTGTGAGGGATATTCTGTTGTTTTGAAGGTAATCGGTGGAGGGGAAAGTGAGGTAGGGGAAGAGGTAGGGGGAATACCATTGTGAGGGATATTCTGTTGTTTTGAAGGTAATAGGTGGAGGGGAAAGTGAGGTAGGGGAAGAGGTAGGGGGAATACCATTGTGAGGGATATTCTGTTGTTTTGAAGGTAATAGGTGGAGGGGAAGAGGTAGGGGGAATACCATTGTGAGGGATATTCTGTTGTTTTGAAGGTAATAGGTGGAGGGGAAAGTGAGGTAGGGGAAGAGGTAGGGGGAATACCCTTGTGAGGGATATTCTGTTGTTTTGAAGGTAATAGGTGGAGGGGAAAGTGAGGTAGGGGGAATACCCTTGTGAGGGATATTCTGTTGTTTTGAAGGTAATAGGTGGAGGGGAAAGTGAGGTAGGGGAAGAGGTAGGGGGAATACCCTTGTGAGGGATATTCTGTTGTTTTGAAGGTAATAGGTGGAGGGGAAAGTGAGGTAGGGGAAGAGGTAGGGGGAATACCCTTGTGAGGGATATTCTGTTGTTTTGAAGGTAATAGGTGGAGGGGAAAGTGAGGTAGGGGAAGAGGTAGGGGGAATACCCTTGTGAGGGATATTCTGTTGTTTTGAAGGTAATAGGTGGAGGGGAAAGTGAGGTAGGGGAAGAGGTAGGGGGAATACCCTTGTGAGGGATATTCTGTTGTTTTGAAGGTAATAGGTGGAGGGGAAAGTGAGGTAGGGGAAGAGGTAGGGGGAATACCCTTGTGAGGGATATTCTGTTGTTTTGAAGGTAATAGGTGGAGGGGAAAGTGAGGTAGGGGAAGAGGTAGGGGGAATACCCTTGTGAGGGATATTCTGTTGTTTTGAAGGTAATAGGTGGAGGGGAAAGTGAGGTAGGGGAAGAGGTAGGGGGAATACCCTTGTGAGGGATATTCTGTTGTTTTGAAGGTAATAGGTGGAGGGGAAAGTGAGGTAGGGGAAGAGGTAGGGGGAATACCATTGTGAGGGATATTCTGTTGTTTTGAAGGTAATAGGTGGAGGGGAAAGTGAGGTAGGGGAAGAGGTAGGGGGAATACCATTGTGAGGGATATTCTGTTGTTTTGAAGGTAATAGGTGGAGGGGAAAGTGAGGTAGGGGAAGAGGTAGGGGAAATACCATTGTGAGGGATATTCTGTTGTTTTGAAGGTAATAGGTGGAGGGGAAAGTGAGGTAGGGGAAGAGGTAGGGGAAATACCATTGTGAGGGATATTCTGTTGTTTTGAAGGTAACACTGTCCTTGGGGGGATTCTGTTTTTGACAAGGAAGATGATCTTTTGCCGTCAAGAATATACTCTATGAGTTTTTCTTTCTTATATTCAGATTTTTTTAGGATTTTCTTTTTTTAATTCAGATTGTTATGAGGATTTTCTTTTTTAAATTCAGATTATATTAAGGTTTTCTTTTTTAAATTCAGATTTTTTAGGGTTTTCTTTTTTAATTTCAGATTATTTTGAGGTATTTCTTTTTTAGATTCAGATTATTTTGAGATTTTTCTTTTTCAAATTCAAATTATTTTGAGGTATTTCTTTTATAAATTCAGATTATTTTGAGGTATTTCTTTTCAAAATTCAGATTATTTTGAGGTTTTTCTTTTTTAAATTGGCTTTAAATTGTTTTTTAAAATTCATATTATTTTTAGCTTTTTCTTTTTTAAATTCAAAGTATTTTGGCTTTTTCTTTTTTAAATGCAGATTATTTTGACTTTTCCTTTTTTTTTTTAAATTGAGATTATTGTGACTTTTAAATTCATATTTTAATTTTCTAATTTTACTTTGTATCCTATACGCTTCATTTCTTTCAGATTGAATGATAATTTAATTTTATAGTTTACGGTAGTGCTTTTGTTATTATAATTTGTAAATAATTTTAATTTACTAAATAACTGAGTATGGGTTTATTCGCATATGGAAAAAAAAATAATACTTTCTCACACTTTCCAATAGATTTTACCATTCTAATGACCCATAGATTTTATATGCTATGATGTCACGCCTATCAGTCTTTATTTGGTTTCTTACATAGGAGTGTAATATTCAACTGCATGCTACTATTAATATATTTCTAGTCACGACGTATCGCAAAAATGTACATTTTGAAATGCAGTTTGTCTTATAAAATATCACAATGTTTTAATGGAAACAATAATAAAAAAATTAATAAACTCTTTGAATTCCACTTCCAGTATAAAGAAAAATTCTGGAAACCATTGTTCTCCTTGTTTGGAATGTGTCTTACAAAACCTTTTTATATAATTCAAAAAATAAGAATGGAACATTTCCAGTAAGGCATCATAGTTCGAGCAAGTATATATAAAATATAATTGGAATACGGTCCTCCTTTCATTCAAATGCAATGGTCATTTGTGTAAACCGGCGTCAATGACCTCAGATGTCAGGATGCCTGGAAACTTTAAATCAATCAATCAATCAATCATTTGTTTAAAATCTTCTCTCAAGGGGTAAACTACTTTACTGTGTTCAGCTGCCACTTGCCTCTTGGTAAGGGTAGAAGAGACACTTTATGGTAAGCAGCTCTTCTAGGAGGACACTAAAATCAAACCATTGTTCTATAGTCTTGGGAAGTGTCATAGCCTCTGTACCATGGTCTTCCGCTGTCTTGGGTTAGAGCTGTCTTGCTTGAGGGTACACTCGGGCCCACTATTCTATCTTATTTCTCTTCTTCTTGTTTTGTTTAAGTTTTTATAGTTTATATAGGAAACCTTCATTTTGGTATTATTACTGTTCTTGAAATATTTTATTTTTCCTTGTTTCCTTTCCTCACTGAGGTATCTTCCTTGTTGGAGCCTCTGGGCTCTTAGCAACCTGCTTTTACAACTAGGGTTGTAGCTTAGCAAGTAATCATGGTAATAATAGACGAGACTACGTCAAATTACTTGTCCATTAATGTCCCTCACTCAAGAATTACCGAGAAAAATCCTCGTTTTAAAGCAAGTCTTAACTAAGAACCACGTTACAACATTGTGAATTTTAATCAGCCAACTCCAGTAGGTAAAAAAAAAAAAAAAAAACTTTCCTAGACGTGTCAGTCCATTGCAGTAACGATCAAATTTCGGTGAATGCAATTGGCTCATTTCTGTGATTTACGCCGTAGTGGAAGTCAGACGTGTCTGTGAATACATTTTTTTTTTCTTCTCTGTCTCCCTCAGCGCCACCTTCAAAAGGTTTTCTTCGGTCTTTGAGCCTTCAGAGTGTGATAGGACGAACGAGAAAATAACATTCATTACCGGCTATTTATAATTTAATTTCACATGCGCGCGTCACATAAATACCCGGTAAGAAATTGTCCATGTTGGGTACGCCCTTCTTGGAGGAGGGGGGTGTAGGGGGGAGTCACCCAAGGAGTGATATTGCTGGGAAATTGAGAATGGACTTTTTGTGTATGTGCAAGTCTGTATTTCATATAATTCAAGACTTTTAAGACTGACTTCAGCTCCTGTCGTTAGGAGTCTTAATATTGATTGGTAATGAATAATGATGAATAAGGAATCTTGAGGCTAAGTGTATGAGGGTATTTTCGTAAATGTAGTAAATGAAAATCACTAATCTTTACTTGAAAGAATATTAGGATATATATCTATAATGCGAACACGAAGTTTCCTTATCATGAATTTGAGGCTACTGACCTGTTTCCTCTGTGAGAGACTTCTTACAGAATTAATTTGGTAGAAAACCAGTTGGCAGTTCGGGATGTTTTGTAAATTTATGCAAAGGAAAATTATAAGAGAAAAATGTAAATGATGATTCGACTACTAGAGAGTAAAATAATCATAAGATTTTGCATGATTGTTTGTTTGATAGGAATTATAATTAACAAGTTCGCAACTTATATCGTAAACATTTTAAACACAAAGCCAGTTAGTAGGTATTGAATTTCATTGCATTTATGAACCCAATACAAGCATGTACTCGTAGATATGCCAAAGTTTTTTTTTTTTTTTTTTTTTTTTTTTTTTTTTTTTTTTTTAAGCAGAACATTATTATACG
>NC_090750.1:75793239-75800739 GCF_036898095.1 Palaemon carinicauda
TACGAGTGTAGTGCATTCCATTTTAATCTGGGGAATAACAGTTGATTACAAGCTTTTTATAGTATATTTACTGTTCTTTTAAGTCGTTTTTCATACCTCATTCCTAGAGACCATTCATTCCATCACCCATGTCATTCCGTCCATCCGCACGAGTGTAGTGCATTCCATTTTACTCCATGTAATAAGTTTATAACAAGCTTTTTATAGTATATTTACTGTTCGTTTAAGTCGTTTTTCATACTTCATTCCTAGAGACCATCCATTCCATTACTCACGTCATTCCTCCCATCCGTACGAATATAGTGCATTCCATTTTACTCAGTGTAATAACAGTTTATTACAAGCTTTTTATAGTATATTTACAGTTTTTTTAAGTCGTTTTTCATACCTCATTCCTAGAGACCATTCATTCCATCACCCATGTCATTCCGTCCATCAGTACGAGTGTAGTGCATTCCATTTTAATCCGGGGAATAACAGTTTATTATAAGCTTCTTTACAGATTCTTCTTTATAAAAGCAATGTTTCCAAGATGATATTCAGCGTTTTTACTATATTTGTTTGATAAATGTAATGTTTCAGCGTTTTTACTATATTTATTATTATTATTATTATTATTATTATTATTATTATTAATTGCTTAGCTACAACCCTAGTTGGAAAAGCACAATGCTATAAACCTAGGGGTTCAACAGGGAAAATAGCCCAGTGAGGAAAGGAAACACGGAAAAATTAAATTTTTAAGAAGACTAACAGCATTAGAATAAATATCTCCATTATAAACTATAAACACTTAAACAAAACAAGAGGAAGAGAAAAAAGATAGAATAGGTTGCCCGAGTGTACCCTCAAGCAAAAGAACTCTAACCCAAGGTAGTGGAAGACCATGGTATAGAGGCTATGGTACCACGCAAGACTAGAGAACAATGGTTAGATTTTGGAGTGTTCTTCTCCTAGAAGAGCTACTTACCATAGCTAAAGAGTCCCTTATACCCTTATCAAGAGGAAAGTGGCCACTGAACAATTACAGTGGAGTAACCCCTGGGGTGAAGAAAAATTGTTTGGTAATCTTTGTGTTGTCAGGTGTATGAGTACAGATGAGAATATGTAAAGAATATGCCAGACTATTCCAGACTATTCGGTGTGTGTGTAGGCAAAAGGGAAAATGAACCGTAACCAGAGAGAAGGATCCAATGTAGTACTGTCTGGCCAGTCAAAAGATCCCATAAGTCTCTAACGGTAGTATCTCAACGGGTGGCTAGTGCCCTGGCCAAACTACTTCCTACCTATTTGATAAAAGTAATGTTTCCAAGATGATTTCTAGCGTTTTTACTACATTATTTGCATGAGCAATGAGAAACAAGTCACAGTCAAGAGATACCTCTAGGTCACGAACATTATACAATCCGCGTAACATTTCTATAATTTTGTAATTCATTGGCTTACGTTAGTATTCCCTACACTGTTAACAAACCCGTAATTTTAATCGGAAATTCTCCGTAAAAATATACTGTTCTCAGCCGCATTTAAGTAAAATACAGGGGACTGTAATTCTACCCTACTTTGTTATTATTTTTTACGGGTTGGTGACCGTAATATCATTCCTTTACGTCAATATATCCGTTTTTTAAAACGGCAAATGTCTGGCAACATTTATGCCAGGATTTTTACCGTTTATTTACGGCAAATTTTTAACAGTGTTTTTAGTGAGGTAATAACACTTCCTGTTGGTTTCCAAGAGAGTGGTGCTTGATTTTATAAATCAAATGCATCTCGGGAGATCATTGGCTTGGAATTTCAAAACGGCGTCTTTGGTTTGTTCGTTGCGTCCTTAATGGCTATTTTATGCCTGATGTCGTCTCCTGATTTCTTGAAAGCAAACGTGGCTGTGCGTTCTTTATGATCTTTCTTAAACGTGATGCCAATTCAAGAATCATTTCTTAATGCACTCAAGACATTACATTTGCGGTCTTTCTTAAACGTGATGTCAATTCAAGAATCTTTTTTAAATGGACTCAGGACATTACATTTACGTCATTGTTGATCTTTCAAAGATGTTGTGTAATAATTCTGGCTCGTTTGTCATTACGTGCAGTATATTGTAATGGGAATAAAGTAGTTCCACGTCTTTTTTTTTTTTTTTTTTTTTTTTTTTTTTTTTTTTTTATATTGTTTCCTTTAAGAACTGCAAACAGCCAGACATGTAATTATTGTAATCAATGGTTATGATTCTATCAAGCTTCTTTCTCAACTAATTATTTAACATCTCAAGGTTTCGAAAACATAACGAGTCTTAAAATGGCTTTAGTGAAAGAAATTTAAATACCCCTAACCAAACGAAATGTGTTAAAGGATGTCTGGTATCAGAGCTATTGGAGACTTGAAACTTACACTGCGGTTGCAGAGACGAACGAAGATAGACCGCCTGTAATAATGTTCTTTCGATGAACTATAAGTAACTGCAGAGATTGACAAATAGTCTTGCTTACTGGAAAGGAATGGTTCGTCACCGATGGTTCTCAAATAATTTTTTTTTCAAACATTTGTGGTGAATGCAGTTCGTTGGGACAGGTGAATACTTCCCTATTAGCTGTCAAATCGGCTTTATTTATGGGGAAAATGTTTTTTATCTTTGCCTGAAATACGATATTAAGCTAGTTTTATTATTTAAGAAATAGTCTTTAGTGTTACCTTATCAGGAGTGTTGCCGATTGGGAAGCAAACGCACGCTTGAGACTTGTTTGGTAAGTTAAGGATATGGCAGTTAAATGGTCACTGTTAAAAATTTGCCGTAAAAACAGAAAACAGTAAAAATCCTGGAATAAATGTTGTCAGGCATTTACCCTATTAAAAACGAATATATTTTCGTTAATGAGTGATATTACGGTCACCAACCCGTAAAAAATAATAACAGTGTGGTAAAAATTACGGTCGCCTGTATTTTACTGAAATACGGCTAAGAACAGTATATTTTTATTGAGAATTTTCGATTAAAAAACTTTTTTTTTTTCTTTTACACTGTAGGCAAGAATACGACTCGTAGGTTAGGTTAGGTCGTGTTCTTGTGTTGGTTTCCCTTTTAAATTTGTTTTTCAGTCATGAGTAACTTTTGACATTTTACGTCCGGCCTGCCCCAAGGAACTACAAAGGCTCCAAATTTTTTTTTAAGTAGAACAGAGCAAATCTGAATTGAATACTCAGTTTAATATAGCAGTGATGTTCGTGGTTGAGGGAGTGCATACACTCCCTCTCTCTTTGCATCCAAAATTAAATTATAGTAGTGATTAAGGCGTATGTATTATCATTGTCTGTACTTCAGATCCCTATTAATTCCCGTTGTTATCGGATACCCCCCTCTCTCTCTCTCTCTCTCTCTCTCTCTCTCTCTCTCTCTCTCTCAGAAGCCATACGTTCGTTTCTGACGAAAAAGGATTGATTTTGGCACTTTCCATTGCTCCCGTTATCCCCCTGTTGACCTAAATAGTGAACTAATATCTTGATGGTCAGTCGATTTTTGTGCGCTGTAGCCCTTACTGGAGAGAGAGAGAGAGAGAGAGAGAGAGAGAGAGAGAGACGTGGTTGTCATCGCTTATATCAAAATATTTATAAGCAGTTCAGTCTCTCTTGGTAATATAATCTGAGACTCTCTCTCTCTCTCTCTCTCTCTCTCTCTCTCTCTCTCTCTCTCTACACTTTTGACCTTGGTTTTGAAATATAGTTTTAACTTTATATTGTACTCTAATAAATTATTATTATTATTGTTGTTGTTGTTGTTGTTGTTGTTGTTGTATTTTGAAATCTCTCCTTTGATGCAGCATCCAATCTATAACCTTTCACCACGTCCCCCTATTACCATATTACCTAAGACTCTACAGCCCTTTAGAATCTGCCTCTGACGAGCAGAGAGAGAGAGAGAGAGAGAGAGAGAGAGAGAGAGAGAGAGCCGTAGCAGCAACATATGTATCATCTCAGGAGTAAAATGTTTATGAAACATGAACGTCAAAGAGGCAGCAGATCACGAGACAACAGAAGGAGTAATAGTGTGCAAGCCTTCAGAATAACCTCCTCGGTCTGTTGGCATGTCTATCCCCAGGTCGCATCCATCCGTTGCCTTGTCAGGGAGGTACGAGTTCTTCTAATAGACCCCCTGTGGAGGAGCAGCCAAAAATGGTGGCTGCTGGCCAGCCCTTCGCTTCTTGTGCTTAGCCGCTCTTGATGCCATACACACGTCTGTCCTTTCCCCTCGATTTGGGCTGTTGTCCCTCGTTTGGGCCATAGGGTTTACGAAACGGGTGTCATTTGGTACCATCGGCCACGATTGGCCTCTGAGCTCGTGAAACTTTCCCCGGCAGATCCTTTTTCCATGGAAAATGGCATCTTTAAAAGGTTCGAGGGACTCGGTGAGTTGGCAACTTACGTAGATGCTTGTTATTTCAATAAGGCCCGGTAACATTTCAATCAAAGGTATTGAAGTTACTTTTTTGTTCTTTTTCGGAGGTAGTGGAGGATAAAATAAGGCATCAAGTTATCTCTGGGGCTTTACATCATTCTTGTTGGAAGTTTTGTCAGCGCCGGTAATTGAGAATTTGTAAGGCAGGTTGAAATCCTCCTTGACAAAGGTAGGGGTTTGAGAGGTTGTGGAAGTTGGGGGAGGGGGGCGGGGAGGGGGGGGGGATATCGTAGAGCGAATATAGAAATCTTCCGGATGAACAAGACAGCGGTCAGGGCTTCCTTTTGAGCAACTGCATTATATTACAAACGACAGCGAAGAACCTCTTGGATTTTTTTTTTCTTTTGAAGATGGATTTTATAATGTTCTGCTCTTGTAACACTGAGACTCTGTAGGAGCAGAATATTAAGTTGTCAAGTAGAGCTCGAGGAAGAGGGCGAACATATGCATAATATTTTTGCCATGTATCAGAGACGGATAATTGATATGCAGCATCCCAGTTACTCAAACTAGATCGGATGTCCCGCAAATATACGACATGCTGAATCGTTGCAATGGCCAGTTATAATTAATACTCGTTCCAAGGTACATATTCTCATCTTTCATATGTGTTATTCACTCTTGCAAGTTTTCATTTTTTTTTTTTTTTTTGAGAACATGCACACCCAACCCCGAGTAACAGATCTGTATACCTTCCAAAAATGTCATGGAGAAAACGTTGCTTGTATCTTAACAAGCGTGATTTACCATCTGTTTGCACTGCATGAGTGTAACTATTATTTTGAAGGGTCGAGAGGCAAATGATTTAAAATCTGGTTTCTTGGTTTGGATGCGAAAGGAATGGGGCTTATTTTTTTTTTTTTAGTAGGAATTAGACTCGTCTTACTTATCCTTTTCTTTTCAGAGAGAGATTTTTCTCTCATATTTACAGCCTTTGTGGTAATAATTCTTTGAAGAGAAAATCGCAGTCATCATTTGTCTTTTCTGCATAATTTTCCCAGCTCAACTTTTTGGGAACGGAGGGTCACACATTGTTTTGCCTTTTTGTTAATTCAATTATGTAACCTATTTACCATTGTGGCATGTGTTCCATTCAGATTATTAATTGGATTACTTTTTTTTTTATCCACGTCTGATATCTGACAATGTGTTCAATCTGTAAATCAATTGTCTATTTTTTTTTTTTTAAATAGAAACGATTTATCTATCTCCCATTTTGCACCTCTTTATTTATGTAATGAAAAGAGATACACAATTTGAGGAGTACGTTATTTTATATTATCTTACAAACATCATATAACTTTCCCCCCCTTTATAGATTTAATCCTTTGCGTAGAAGATGCTTCAGGACGTCTGTCCCTTTGAGACGAAATGTGAAGTACACAAGCGCGCTTAAAGGATTTTGCAAATAACCAATAATGGAAGAAAAGGAGATACGGAGGAAGTGGAAGAGAATCAAGTTCAAGAACCACCGACCAAGTAGACAGCGATGAAAAAGATTTTG
Source organism: Palaemon carinicauda (assembly GCF_036898095.1). Lineage (NCBI taxonomy): Eukaryota > Metazoa > Arthropoda > Malacostraca > Decapoda > Palaemonidae > Palaemon > Palaemon carinicauda. The sequence goes on from NC_090750.1 coordinate 75,799,194, forward strand.
TCACAGTGCTAATGACCATTAATGTAAGAAGAGGAGATAGGTAGGAGCCAACGACCAATAGAGAAAGAAGATTTTTTTTTCATAGTGCAAATAACAAATAATGGAAGAAAAGAAGATAAGGAAGAGGAACACAGATCAGGAGCTAGCGACTAAGTGGACAGAGAGAAGATGAGGATTTTGTCATAGTGCAAATAACCAGTAATGGAAGAAAAGGGGATAAGGAAGAGGAGCACAGTTCAAGAGCCACGGACCAAGTAGACAGAGAAGAAAAAAATTTTGTCACTGTGCAAATAACCAATAATGGAAGTAAAGGAGATAGGAAAAGGAGCAAAGTTCAATAACCGCCCAGTAGACAAGAAAAAGAGTTTGTCACATTGCGAACAACCAATAAAGGAAGAAAGGAGATAGGAAAGAGGAGCACAGTTCAAGAGCCACCGACTAAGTAGACAGAAGAAAAAGAGTTTGTCACATTGCGAACTACCAATAAAGGAAGAAAAGGAGATAGGAAAGAGGAGCACAGTTCAAGAGCCACCGACTTAGTTGACAGAAGAAAAAGGTTTTGTCACATTGCGAACAACCAATAAAGGAAGAAAAGGAGATAGGAAAGAGGAGCACAGTTCAATAACCGCCCAAGTAGACAGAAGAAAAAGATTTTGTCACATTGCGAACAACCAATAAAGGAAGTAAAGGAGATAAGGAAGAGGAGCATAGTTCAAGAGCCACGGACCAAGTAGACAGAGAAGAAAATTTTTTTTTGTCATAATGCAAATAACCAATCAAGGAAGAAAAGGAGATAGGGAAGAGGAGCACAGTTCAAGAGCCACGGACCAAGTAGACAGAGAGAAGAAAAAGATTTTGTCGCATTGCGAACAACCAATAAAGGAAGAAAAGGAGACAGGGAAGAGGAGCACAGTTCAAGAGCCAGCGACCAATCGGACAGAGAGAAAACTTGTTCCTTGGATGGACAGACAGTTAGCGTGCCATGCCTTCACTTTTCAAACCTCGCATAATGAATCCGAGAGTCTTAGCGTAAGTGAAATATCAGGGCGGCGGATGGGGTCTCGGAGATTAAGGTTTGCGGAGGTCACGGGGGATGAGCGATGGCCCTTAGGTTGCCGAGGCCAGGAAGGCTGACGAAGTGGGAGAATTGGAATTGGGGTCTTCGCAGAGGTGAGACGGGGTCAGGAAGGACCCCTTGAAGGATTGCCGGTTATGCTTTGTATTTGGTAGGATTGGGATGGATGGCGGATGGTTCGAAGAATGATTAGGTACGATTTGGTTGCAATGTTGCAGTCGAACGTTAAGGATGAATGGCAAATCGTGTCTGTGCTAATTTCTTCAGGATTCTCTCTCTCTCTCTCTCTCTCTCTCTCTCTCTCTCTCTCTCTCTCCCACGAAACAGTTTTCTTAGTTATAATTTTTCCTCCCTTACTCATACCCACAAAACACTTTTATTTCTATAATAATTTCTCTCTCTCTCTCTCTCTCTCTCTCTCTCTCTCTCTCTCTCTCCAGTCTTTTCTCAGTTATCACTTTTACATAGTGT
>NC_090750.1:75805739-75808243 GCF_036898095.1 Palaemon carinicauda
CCTCGGGATCAGAGCCCCAGGCGAAATCACACAAAGACAAGAGCTTGGCTCCGGCCGGGAATCGAACCCTGGTCGGCAAGCTTGTACAGACAGTGACTAACCCACTTGGCCAAGTGGGTTAGTCACTGTCTGTACAAGCTTGCCGACCAGGGTTCGATTCCCGGCCGGAGCCAAGCTCTTGTCTTTGTGTGATTTCGCCTGGGGCTCTGATCCCGAGGTCGTTAAGAGAATCCAGACATTAATGTATCAAAAATATATATGGCTTATTTGAATATGAAAAACACGTAAAAATGTGCAAAATTTATCATATATATATATATATATATATACAGTATATACACTATATATATATATATATACATATATATATATCTATATATATATATATATATATGTGTGTGTGTTTGTGTGTGTGTGTGTACAGCAACAATATGTTTATATATTTGTGTGTAAATAGATAGGCCCACGATATATATATATATATATATATATTGTGTTTGCGTGAATTGGTTTTTTTATTGCTGTTGACAAGGGAATTCCACATAGAAAGAAGATATTAAGAATCCCATTATATATAACCCGCTTAGCTTGGCGATGTCGCCACTCCTGGGGGCACCGATCGTAACCTGGCCATTACTTTAGCTCATTTTAAGAGTATGGAAGTAAATAAAACATATTGTCCAAGAGTTTGACAGACGTTATAGAATTTATTTCATGTTTTTTTTTTTTTTTGTGTGTGTGTGTGGCTTATCTGTTAAAGTTTCAAAGTTCGATCAGGCTTGTTATTATTATTATTATTATTACTGTCCAAGCTACAACCCTAGTTGGAAAAGCAAAGTGCTATAAGCCCAGGGGCTCCAACAGGGAAAAATAGCCCAGTGAGGAAAGGAAATAAGGAAATAAATAAATGAAGAGAATAAATTAACAATAAATCAATCTAAAAAAAAGTAACAACGTCAAAACAGATATGTCATATATAAACTATTAACAACGTCAAAAACAAATATGTCATATATAAACTATAAAAAGACTCTTGTCCGCCTGGTCAACAAAAAAGCATTGTGTTAAGTATTAGCCTATGACAAGCCCAGCCGTCAAATACGCTGAGTAGATTTCTTTAATCTAGATAATATTGCAAATCCATCATTGGAGTGTGTAGTAGGCTAGATATTACGCCCTTCAATTTGACAATATTTTTTTATGAATATTTATTTTAATTTATTCTTGATGATTTACTTCTCACTGCTTATCTCCAATGGAGTTTTACCTGCAAAGTACCTTCTATTACTTCGTATAGATATAATACGTTCTTCGTTTTTTCCTTCTACTATACCAGATAGTAACCAGCGTTCTTCGACTACTGTGATGTGCTCGAAGTGATAGCATTCCTTGTTCTTTATGTCAGTTTTCCTATGTTGACTGTATAATCTTTAGAGTTAGAGTTCTCTTGCTTGAGGGTACACTTGGGCACACTTTTCTATCTAGTTTCTCTTCCTCTTGTTCTGTTAAAGTTTTTATAGTTTAAATAGGAAGTATTTATTTTAATATTGTTACTATTCCTAAAATGTTCTATTTTTCCTTATTTCCTAATTTCCTTTCCTCACTGGGCTATTTTCCCTGTTGGGTCCCCTGGGCTTATGGCATCCTGCTTTTCCAACTAGGGTTGTAGCTTAGCATTTAATAATAATAATAATAATAAAAGGTAATAAAGAACCGACGTGAGTTTCCGTATTTGTATAGGTATATGTGTTTGTTTTTACCAAAATAGAGGTTCCGATTTACTTGTAGCTGAAAAAAAAATATGTGAAAAATCTACCAGGAAGTCTCCTTGTTTATATTTAGAACATTTTAAATATGCTAATGGCTAATTATCTTTTATTTTCTAGGTTGGTCTAGTTTATCAAATGACACACCTATTTATTTTAGAAATTTCTAAATTCATAGTTTATCAAATGACACACCTATTTATTTTAGAAATTTCTAAATTCATTAAGTGTTATGGAATCTACTCTCAGAGATTTTTTTTTTTACCACTGAGATTTTCCCTTTGATTAATTAGATCCGAAAATCAGAAATATTTAGTAATGACGCGTTGCTAGAGAACTAGGTAATGATCTGAACTGGAATTAGAGAAATACAGAGAACATTAGAAATATCAAACAATGAAATTATGCACGTTTAAGGATAGAAGCAAAATTTCATAACGATATAAATTTTGAAGTTTGTATATATATATATATATATATACGTATATATATATATATATACAGTATATATATGTGTGTATATATATATACATGTATATATATATATATATATATATCTATGTATATGTATGTGTATATATATATATATATACATATATATATATATGTATATATTATATATATATATGCAGGTATAATGCTTGTACACCACTAAATATGTTATATGTACACACGTACAAATTTACTTGAACTGTAGTACATTCAGCAGCAAGAGAGAGCGAGAGAGACCTGAAATGT
>NC_090750.1:75808743-75811243 GCF_036898095.1 Palaemon carinicauda
AGCCAGCGACTAAGTAGACAGAAGAAAAAGGTTTTGTCACATTGCGAACAACCAATAAAGGAAGAAAAGGAGATAGGAAAGAGGAGCACAGTTCAAGAGCCAGCGACTAAGTAGACAGAAGAAAAAGGTTTTGTCACATTGCGAACAACCAATAAAGGAAGAAAAGGAGATAGGAAAGAGGAGCACAGTTCAAGAACCACCCGACTAAGTAGACCAGAAGAAAAAGGTTTTGTCACATTGCGAACAACCAATAAAGGAAGAAAAGGAGATAGGAAAGAGGAGCACAGTTCAAGAACCACCGACTAAGTAGACAGAAGAAAAAGGTTTTTGTCACATTGCGAACAACCAATAAAGGAAGAAAAGGAGATAGGAAAGAGGAGCACAGTTCAATAACCACCCAAGTAGACAGAAGAAAAAGATTTTGTCACATTGCGAACAACCAATAAAGGAAGAAAAGGAGATAGGAAAGAGGAGCACAGTTCAAGAGCCAGCGACCAAGCGGACAGAGAGAAAACTTGTTCCTTGGATGGACAGACAGTTAGCGTGCCATGCCTTCACTTTTCAAACCTCGCATAATGAATCCGAGAGTCTTAGCGTAAGTGAAATATCAGGGCGGCGGATGGGGGTCTCGGAGATTAAGGTTTGCGGAGGTCACGGGGGATGAGCGATGGCCCTTAGGTTGCCGAGGCCAGGAAGGCTGACGAAGTGGGGGAATTGGAATTGGGGGTCTTCGCAGAGGTGAGACGGGGTCAGGAAGGACCCCTTGAAGGATTGCCGGTTATGCTTTGTATTTGGTAGGATTGGGATGGATGGCGGATGGTTCGAAGGGATGATTAGGTACGATTTGGTTGCAATGTTGCAGTCGAATGTTAAGGATGAATGGCAAATCGTGTCTGTGCTAATTTCTTCAGGATTCTCTCTCTCTCCTCTCTCTCTCCTCTCATCTCTCTCTCTCTCTCCTCTCTCTCTCTCTCTCTCTCTCTCTCTCTCACACACAAAACAGTTTTCTTAGTTATAATTTTTCCTCCCTCTCTCATACTCACAAAACACACTTATTTTTATAGTAATACTTCTCTCTCTCTCTCTCTCTCTCTCTCTCTCTCTCTCCTATCTCTCTCTCTCTCTCTCTCTCTCCTCTCTCTCTCCTCTCTCTCCAGTCTTTTCTCAGTTATCATTTTTACATAGTGTTCCGAATGACACACAATGAAACAAAGGTACCACAAAGATGAAAACCAGGGAATATCCTTCCAATCTACAAGAAGGGACCAAAAGAAGAACCTGGAAATTACAGACCTGTGTATCTAACTTCAGTACCTTGCATAATTTTTTAATCAATTATAGGAGATTCAATAGTAGAATATATAGAGACAAACAATCTTCTGATAGACAGCCAGCATACATGACAAAAGCAGGGCAATGGGCATCATATACCTAGACTTTAAAAATACTTTTGACAAATTCCCTCATAAGAATATTAATGTTTGAAAATTAGAGCACTAAGCATCATTGATGAGGTAGCTTAATGGATTGAAGATTAGGTGACAAAGAGAAAACAGAGAGTTGTTATCAATGGAGAAGCCTCAGAGTGGGCACCTGTTACAAGGAGAGTATATCAAGGATCCGTCATTGTCCCATTACTATTTCTGATTCACAAAAACGGCATAGATTTAGGGTTAATTAGTAAATTGGCCAAATTTGCTGACGTAAACACTAGGCAAATACGCTGCAAAACTCAGAAAACGTGCAATCCGTAAGAGAGGATCTATTTAAGTTGGGAGAGTTGTCCAAAAAATGGCAAATGCCTTCCAACTTTGGGAAATGCAAAGTTATGCTCATAGGTTACAGTAACTCATTAGTATAAGCAAAGATTTAAAATTCACTAAACAGAGCATGATAGTTGAAAAGAAAGCACAGAAACTAGTAGGTTACATAAAAAGACAATTCAAATACAGAAACAGACACTGTACTGCAGCTGTACACATCACTAGTAAGACCACATCTAGAATACGGAATCCAATTCTGGGCTCCAAGTATTCAGAAGGTTATAGATAGATTGGAAGCAATACAATCTAAGGCCAACCAAACAATTTCCAACACTACGACAATTTGTATATAGACGGAGAATGGTACGTTTGAACTTATTTGATCTACGAAATTGACGAGTAAAGGGGACAGCTAATGGAGACATTCAAAATTCTTAAAGGAATAATAAACGTAGGACAACAACAACCTCTTCACGCTTTGCACAAATCAGTCCTGAGGTAACAGATACAAACTGGAATTAAAAATATACGACACCACTCAATGTGGTAATTTCTTTACATCCACAAGAGCAAGTACATGGAACGGACTTCCTGCGGATTCAGTGAATAGTAACACGGTAAACGAATTCAAGGATAAGTTAGACATGATCATAAAAACTCTGAACGTTTAAGCTAATTCATTCTATCCAAGAGCAAACGGAGTCGGATGGACTAAAAAGGCTTTGACACATCCAAAA
>NC_090750.1:75813743-75821243 GCF_036898095.1 Palaemon carinicauda
TTCTAGCTGATGGTTTTGAAGGTAAATATGTGGATCTTCTACGAAACGGAGCGATCTAGGAAGGACAGACATGCACTGTGTCTTCGATTCGTTATAGATTATGTCATGTTCAATAGCGTATGCGTTGCAAGAATTGATGAGACGTTGTAAGCCTTGAGCAGAGGGGGAGATGAGGACCATATCGTCAGCGTAGCAAAGGTTATTTATGGTAAAGCCATTAACCGTACACCCAATGGGAAGTGAATTCAGTCTGATATTTCAGTCGTCTGTGTAAACATTAAATAAGTATGGTGAGAGGATGCCTCCTTGCCTGAGACCGTTAGATGAGCCGAATTGCTGGGACAGGACATTGCCCCATTTGACACAGAACTGTTGTGTTGTGAACCAACGGTATAAGATACCGATGAGATATAGAGGAGTTCCCCTTTTGCGTAGTTTCAAAAAGAGCTTCAGATAGTTTACTCTGTCAAATGCCTTCCGCACGTCTACAAAACATAAGTAGACAGGGGAGGCCGAGGATATATAGAAATTCAATAACTCCTTTAAAATATATATACAGGTGTCAGTCGAGTGGTTAGTCTTAAAACCAAATTGATTGTCTGCGGTGTGGAGAAATGGTGCAAGGCGACGGAACAGAAGAGATTCAAATATTTTCGATGAAATTGTTGTAATGGCGATGGGGCGGTAGTTTCCTGGGTCACTGGCATCCTTCAGTTTGTTTTTTATGAGAGGTATTAAGTGGACAAGTAGCAGGGTTTCGGGGAGATATTGGTGTAATATACAGGCATTAAATAGTGCAGAAAATAGGATATAAATTATAGGGTGGCAGAATTTGAAAGCCTCGGCAGGAAGGCCATCGCAGCCGGGAGCCTTGTTACTAGGTAATTTCTTGATAGCCTCGCACACGTCACTCGGGGAGATACGGTCACTATATTGAAAATCCATATTGACATTGATGAGGGTATCCACTTCATTTCGGGTATCTTGGTCATTTATACAATTTAGGATGGTACTGAAGTGATCCCCCCACATTCTTGCGATGGATTCTTCGCCAATTGCATCCCCTACTCTTTGGGATAATTTGTTTGACTTTGGGTTTAGTGAATTAATATCTTTCCAAAGATGGGGGAAGTCATGGTTGGTCAATTTTCTGGACAGTGCATCGGCTCGTAGCTGATTTTCGTTGCTGCGACATTGACGGAGAGCAAGTTTGAACTGTGCTCTCGCTTGTCTCATCTGAAGAGCGAGGGGACCTTCTCTCTGGCTACCATCGTTCCTCCAAAGAAGGAACATTTCTCGAGAGTGTGCATAGAGGTCTTTAACTAAGTCATTCCAACCAGGTATGTTTCGATGGTTACCTCTAGAGAGTCTAAACGTGTCTCTTCCCGAGCTCCGTAGGGCATTTATGATATTTACGTAGAATTCCTTCAGTTTTGTTTTATGCTGTTCGTTGCGGCAATTAGGATTATTGCAGAGCAGGGCTTCAGCAGGTTGGATTATCGAGCGGAGATTACTTTCAGATAAGCGTTTGAATGCAGTGGATTTTTGGAGGTTGGAGAAATCCCATGAGATGGAAGGTAGCCTCTCCCTTTGGATGGGTACCGCCGGGAGGGAGGGTGTGTGAAATGTGATCTGTATGGGTATGTGATCGAATGCAGACGAAAGGTCGTATCGTATAATACATTCAGTGATAGAGCTATGCAGGCGGTCAGTGGTAATACAATGATCAAGCCAGGATGTGATGGGCATATTATTTCTGTTTTGCATGTACGTAAAGGACGAAGGAGGCAGTAGGGCAACATCGCTAATTTGAAGAGATTGTTGAGAACAGAGACGCTGTAATTCATTATAGAAAAGTCTGGATGGGTGCGCATTAAAGTCTCCTATTATGCACACATGGTCAGCGGTGGTATCATTAATAATACCTTGGACTTCTCCTAGTAATATACAATACTGATCAAAGTTTGACTGGCACTCCCAGGGGAAGTATGCATTAATCACTAATATGGTTTTACCTTCGATCGTTACTTGCAGGCCGAGAAGTCTGTCAGTTTGATACGTCACTGGTTTCACGCACTTGTCCAGTGATCTATGCCATAGAAATGAGAGACCTCCTTTCGGACGACCTTGAATGATGTAGTCGTGAGTAACCATCGACGAGATAGAGAAACTGTTATGATCAACATGAACCGAATCACTGATAGCCAGGTCATGGGGGAGGAGTAAGGTTTCTTGCAGTGCAATAATGCCACGGAAATCATTGCAGAACTCATTAAGGACAGGTAAATTCCGCTTGATCCCGTATATGTTCCAAGATAAAATACTTAATGACTCCATGAATTTCGTCGACCTTTGGAGATAAGAGCAGAAATCTCAGGGGGCGTGGGAGTGGTTGGTGCTGGGGCGTTGACGGTGGAGGCTGATTGTCGTAGGTGACTTCGGGGGACTAGGGTCGCTGGGGGAGGGCGATCTCTTTTATGATCATAAAAGGACACATATGCTCCTGGGCCAAAGCTTTCGCCTACCAAGAGCTCTCGATGATGGAATAAACAGGAAACCCTGTATGCAACTTGACCTACTGTCTTACACTTGAGGCTATGAAGAATGAGGGGGTCTGATCCTGTTATATCCCTAACCCGGAGCCTGATGGCATCTTCAGTCACTGAGGAATGCAGGTTGTGGACAACGACGTGGCATCTCTTTGGGCGGAGGTGGAGGGGGATATACCCGGATGAATGCTGGTTGACCTGTTTGCGGTTACGGTCAGGTCGGAACTTTGTCTTTCGCTGGGAGGTCTGCCATCCCTCGTTGTCGTCTTGGGCCTTTGACATTAGCGCCCTGGCATATGAGTCAGTTGCAGGGGGGGAGGGGGGAGAGGTAGGAGGGGATGGTACTTCTCTTGAATCTCTTCTGTCTAGCGATAGGGAGGGGGAGGTGGTGGAATCCAAAACTGGCGTTTGCTTCGTAACGATCCTTGGCCCTGTAACAGGCAGGCTAGAGCGGGTGTTTTGTGGTTCCGAGGTGGGCGTGGGCTCAGATGAGGGTTGTTCAAGTGGCAGTTGGGGTTGGTCCGTGGGGTCATTCAACTTATTACATTTTCCATTCAACTCTCCAATTTGATTTGTTATTTCATTGATTTTTAGCCCCATTGAAGCGAATGCATCATTGATTTGCAGGGCCATTGCATCACTGATTTGCTGCTTCATTGCAGCGATGGCATCATTGATTTGGTGACCCAATGCATCACTGATTTGTTGCCTCATTGCAGCGATTGCGTCACTGATTTGCTGCCCTACAGCATCACTGATTTGCTGCCTCATTGCAGCGATTGCATCAGGGATTGCACGGAGATCTTCAGAGGTATTTGACAGCGAAATTGACAATTCCAAGGCTTTTACTGCAGTGTTATGTACAGTCACTATATTGAGGTCAGCGGGCTGGGCCGGAGGTAGAGTGTATGGGTTATCCGCGCAAATGGTAACATTTGTTGTGGTTTTGAGCCAAGTTGACATGAGAGTGATTTTCTTCTGAGAAGTCAGGCTCTTTGCATTTCGATCATTCCGAATGCCGTCGGGCATATAGTCTTTGCACGAGACATATGCAATTGTGATATCTTCTTCCGTGAAAAGATTTCTCACGACATCTATGATGGACTCCGGATCGCTGTTGTTAGAACGAGAATTGATAAAATAAACACAATTGTTCTGTATGTGAGGGGTGAGGGAACGAGAGGCACTCTCGACACTCGGGGTCATTTTTTCTATGTCAACCTTGTGGTTAGGCTGAGCGAAGAGCAAACCGTTACTCCTCTTTTTATTTTTCTTATTTTCACTCTTTGAACCGAAAGCAGCCAATGGCACTGAGGGGGGAAGAAATTTCGGGCACTGATTGGATTAGAGGGAAATTTTCAATTATAGCAAGAAGCACAGGATTGCAAGTGATAAGGTACACTTCACTAGGCAGAGCAGCACTTCATGCACATACACACACATTTTTAACGGGAAAGCACGTAAATGACCATAGTTATTCCAGTAAGTGTCCGGAGCGCCTCTGAACACGTCCACCTCACTCACACATATACAATTATATATATATATATATGTATATACTGTATATGTATATATGTATATATGAATATATATATATATATATATATATATATATATATATATATATATGTATGTAATATATATATATATATATATGTATGTAAAATATATATATACATATGTATATATATATACATGTATATATATATATATATATATATATATATATATATATATATATGTATATATGAATATATATATATATATATATATATATATATATATATATATATATATATATATATATATATATGCATATATACATATACAGTATATATGTATATATAAACATATATATATATATATATATATATGTAAATGTATATATATGTGTGTGTATATATATATGTATATATATATATATATATATATATATATATATACATATATATATACATATGTATATGTATATATATACATATATATATATATATATATATATATATATATATATTTATGTATATATATGTATATATATGTATTTATATGTATATATATATATATATATATATATATATATATATATATATATATATATATATATATATATGTATATATATGTATGTATATATATATATATATTAATTTGTCGGAGTTGTTTAAAGTCGAATGCTGGAAAATATGCTGAAAGTAATACGTGTTAGACAACAACAACAACAACAACAACAATAATAATAATAATAATAATAATAATAATAATAATAATAATAATAATAATAATAATAATAATAATAATGAGGAAAGACAGGACCTAAAATCATATGCAAAGAGGTTCTGAAAATTCCAGATGTGAAAAGACCTTAGTCGCAGAAGAAATGTGGTCTCTTAATGTTAGGTCATTAAAATTGTTCATCTGCGTGTTCCCCAACGCATTAATGTTAATGCCTAATTAGTGTTTAATCAGCGTAGAACTAACTTTGATAGCTTCCAAATGAAGTCTCCAATATTGTCCGGGAAAAAAAAAATACTGAATCTAAAATAATCGCTAAAATTAATTCAGTACTTGCTTTGTTCATTTCAAGGATATTCCATCCGGAATCGAATTAGCGATTAGTGGCGTGTCTTGTTCGATTTTATTTGGAAAATGTAATTTGAAGAGACATAATTACTCTCCATTGGAATTCTCGAATATATTTAGTTTTATCTTTGTTTAATTTTGCAATCAAAATATAGAAATAATGAATGAGACAATAACGGACATAATTACTCTCCATTTGAATTTTCGAATTTATTTAGTTTAATTGTGCAATCAAAATTCAGGAATAACGAATGAGACAGTAACGTACAAATAAAGAAAATATATAAAAAGATATTTATAACTGAGCTGTGAAGAGACATTATTACTCTCCATTGGAAATTTCGAATTTATTTAGTTTAATTTTGCAATCAAAATCTAGGAATAATGAATTAGACAATAACGTACAAATAAAGAAAATACATATAGAAAATATTTGTTACCGAGCTGTGAAGAGATATTACTCTCTATTGGAATTTTCAAATTTATTTAGTTTTATCTTTGCAATCAAAATCATTTTATAATGAATGAAACAGTAACGTTCAAACAAAGAAAATATGTAAAAAGATATTTGCAACTGAGTTGTGAAGAGACATAATTACTCTCCATAGGAATTTTCGAATTTATTTAGTTTCATTTTTGCAATCAAAATATAGGAATAATGAATGAGACAATAACGTATAAACAATGAAAATATATATAAAAAAAAATATTTGCAGCTGAGCTGTGAAACGATAATTACTCTCCATTGGAATTTTCAAATTTAATTAGTTTAATTTTACAATCAAAATCTAGGGAGTAATGAATTAGACAATAACGCACAAATAAAGAAAATACTTATTGAAAATATTTGTAACCAAGCTGTGAAGAGACATAACTACTCTCTATTGGAATTTTCGAATTTATTTAGTTTTAGCTTTGCAATCAGAATCTAGGAATAATGAATGAGACAGTAACGTAAAAACAAAGAAAATATAATAAAAGATATTTGCAACTGAGCTGTGAAGAGACATAACTACTCTCTATTGGAATTTTCAAATTTATTTAGTATTATCTTTGCAATCAAAATCCTTTTATGATGAATGAGACAGTAATGTACAAACAAAGATATGTGAAAAAAATACTTGTAGCTGAGCTGTGAATAGACATTATGACTGTCCATTGGAATTTTCGAATTTATTTAGTTTAATTTTACAATCAAAATCTAGGAATAATGAATGAGACAGAAATGTACAAATAAAGAAAATATATAAAAAGATATTTGCAACTGAGCTGTGAAGATACATAATTACTCAACGTTGGATTTTTCGAATTTATTTAGTTTTATTTTCCAATCAAAATTTAGGAATAATGGATGAGAATAACGTATAAACAAAGAAAATATATAAAAAAATATTTGGAACTGAGATGTGAGGACATAATTATTTTCCATTGGAATTTTCAAATTTATTTAGTTTTTTTGTAATCAAAACCTAGGAATAATGAATGAGACAATAACGTAAAAATAAACTATATATATATATATATATATATATATATATATATATATATATATATATATATATATATATATATATGTGTGTATATATATGCATATATATACATATATATATGTATGTGTGTATATATATATATATATATATATATATATATATATATATATATATATGTATATATATATGTATATATATATATATATATATATATATATATATATATATATATATAAAACTATTTGCAGCTGAGCTTTGCGCGTCTGAAATCAAAAGTTTTATGAATTAAAGGATTCTTATATGCCCTTTATTTTGCGTAGATAATAATAGATAAGCTTTTCTCAGAAACCAGGGAATGTTCATTGCTTTTCTTGTTTATAGAGTGACGTATTAAGATAGGTGGATCTTTAGAACTTTGGTATGTCAGGTAGACAAGAGTAATAATGATATGATCACTTTGCATTGTCAGTTGTCAGTGTGTATGAATCTGCAATGAAGCTGTAAAGGATAATGATGATGATATTAAAGAAAAATAATCTAGCATAATTTGTCAAAGGATAATGATGGTATTAAAGGAAAATAATCTAACATAATTTGTCAAAATATGAAAAGAAATTCTAAATTAATGGCTAAATTTAGAAGCTATGAAAAATTCCATTTCTAGTGAAGTCACATTCCAAATGAAAAGCACCATTCAAATGAAAATTTTGATTTTGAGCTTAGATGTCCTATTTAGATAAAAAAGCTGTTATCCATTCTTGCTTAACGTGAATAAATTGAAATATAGAAAAAAGAAATGTTAACTCAAATATTCAATCAAACTTGCGCGCCAAATATCCTTTACCATTGATAGACATTAATTATAACTTATAATTTTTTAATT
>NC_090750.1:75823743-75828743 GCF_036898095.1 Palaemon carinicauda
AGTAAACCCCCCTCCCCCTTCTCCCCCCCTCCCCCCCCCACCACCTGCGAAACATTCTCCATTCTCTCACAAACTTGGCAATAATAAAACTCCGCATAATGGTAACGCGATGACTGCTCTTATCATATTACCCTCCGTTACTCCTTCGGACCGAGCTCCTTTCCAGTAACTCAACGAGCGTATAGCATTATAGCCCCTTGATATATACGATATATACCACTCTCTCGACGTCATATCCGAGTATGTTCATGAGGCCTCATAGTATACTGAGATGTACTTATAATATCTTGGAATTTATCATGATTTAGAGGACGCTAAGGAGCAGCCAGGGAGCGCGCGCTCTGTGTCGGTGGGACAGGTTATGTCACACTGAGAGCTAAGTGATATCTGGGATTATAACTGCCTTGTTTATGTTGTTGTGCTTACGTTGCAATTAATGAGCGCGGAGTAGGATTAAGGCATTTTCAGGCGGTCGTTGGGAAGGACATACCACTGGAAATTTGTTTAGGTACAAGTGAGAAATGCCCTGCCTAATTTTTTTTTTCTTAACGAAATTTTAAGGATGGGAAAAATTTCAATGTTTATTAGATGTAACTACTGCGTGGTAATGTGAAGTGTTTATTGTATTTCAAAGATGAAAATGCCGCCCCCCCCCAAAAAAAAAAAAAAAATTCTTTTTCGTATCTAAATTCTAAGGATAGGAAAAATTTGATTGTGTATTACATGTAACTACTGCCTCGGAAATGTAGTTGTATTTCAAAGATGAAAATACCGAGAGAAAAAAAAAATTCGAATCTAAATTTCAAGGATGGGAAAAAATTTGAATGTGTATTAGAAATGTGAAGTGTATGTTGTATTTCAAAGATGAAAATACCCCAAAAAAAGTGTTTTTTTTTCTCTTCTTTTTCGTATCCAGAATTTAAGGATGGGGAAAATTTGAATGTGTAGGCTATTAGATTTAACTACTGCGTGAAAATGTGAAGTGTTTGTTGTTTTTCAATGATAAAAATGCCTAAAAAAGGTTTTAATCTAAATTTTTAAGGGGGTGGGAATTTGAATGTCTATCAGATTTAACCACTGCGTGAAAATTGTGAAGAGTTGGTTGTATTTCATCGATAAAAATACCAAAAAATATATAAATTTTTCTTTTTCGTATCTAAACTTTTAGGAGGGTAAATTTTGAATGTGTATTAGTTTTAAAACAACTGCGTAAAAATTTGTGAAGAGATTGTTGTATTTCAAACATAAAAATGTCAAAAAAGTGCTTTGTTTCTTTTTTATATCTAGATTTTAAGGAAGGTAAAATTTGACTGTGTATTAGATTTAACCGCTGCGTGAAAATTGTGAAGAGTTTGTTGTATTTCAAAGATGAAAATACCGAAAAAGTGGGCGAATATTATTTGGGAAAATTCGTTACCAGCGAAACTGTTATGTGGAGGAAGCGGTGGAAAAATATGATCTTACATTTTCACATATAGGATGGAAGCAGATGAAACGCGTTAACATTCTCTATTTTGGTCAATATTTTCCCTAAATTTTGCCCCCCTAAAACCCCCCATAAATTCCCGTTATGTTAATCACGAAATGTTGTCCAGAAGGCCCCTTTTATCAAAAGATTGGTCGAAGGGGGGTGGGGTAGCTTGGAGGAGGTAGAGGGAGGGGGAATGGGGGTGGGGGAAGAGGCCGAAAAAAGGGTTGATTGCTCGTATGATAATGAGGTTCAATTTTTTTAATTAATATATTTTTTACTCACGGACGAAGTTTGTGTCCTGACCAGGTGAAGCCCTTGTCGAGACGGGTCATAATCGCCTGCTCCGTAATATCCTGTAAGCACCTAATTTTTCCGGTGTTTTTATTTTAGATGAATATGCCCAGTTTCTAGCGCTCGGCGTAATACTCAGGCTGGGGAGTTTATGTCGCTATTTGCATTAATTTTATAGGATACTGTTGGTGCCCATGTCCTATAAAGACTAATAACAACATTTGTAAATTTCATATATTGGTAATGTATTTTTTCGGTTCCCTATTAAAAGAGTAATGAAAAAAATAATGAGGTAAATATCTCTTCCGAAGCGGCGCTCCGCCGTGCAGTCATCAAAAGGTGTGCGTACGTAAGTGCGTTATGTTCTTTTGCTGGCCTCAATAGCATTGGATTAAAATTCGCCAAAACTTCTATTCAGACTCTCTTACCATCCCCTTCCCGCCCACACCACACCCCCCTACAACCCCCCCCCCTTTCTTTCTCTCTCTCTCTCTCTCTCTCTCTCTCTCTCTCTCTCTCTCTCTCTCTCTCTCTCTCTCTTCCCCTTTTCTTCTTCCCCTCTTTTCCTCTCCGCGTACCCTCCCCTTCATAATCTGATTCGTTCCTCTTCTCGCCTTGTTTTTGAATGTTCTTTTGCACACTTTTTTCCATTAATTGGCTATTTTTTTTTTTTTTTTTTTTTTTTTTTTTTTTTTTTTACCCCGATGCTGTTCTCTCCAATTATGGGAAAAATTTCAATGCATATTAGATTTAACTACATTTTGTTCTCTTGTGTGTTATTACTGGTGCTGAATCAGCAGTTATGAATATTATTACTAGTGTACGCGATCCGTCAAAAAGGACAGCTAACATTTATAGATATGCACGTATACACATGCATCCCTTCTCTTCATGGTAGGATTGTCCCCCCCCCTCTCTCTATCCCAGGGACGTGGAGAGTGAGATGTGACTATATATATATATATATATATATATATATATATATATATATATATATATATATATATATATATATATATATATATATATATACTGTATATATATATATATATATATATATATATATATATATATATATATATATATATAAAGCCGGACTCTTGCTTTTTATTATGTAGGGGAGCATATTATTATTATTATTATTATTATTATTATTATTATTATTATAAAAGTTATCATAGTTACATATCAAAGTTTTTTTTTTTCCGTTGAAATAGATTTTTCATAGAAACCGTTAATATTTCCTCCTCCAAAATTCTCTTTTAACCAACCATTTTTTAGCAATTTTATCACATTTACGTTTCTTTTCTGATTATTGGCTCTTACTACTTCCGAAATTTATTCTCTTCCTTCTTTATTTTTCTCTCATTCCGTGTTGAGCTCAAGCAGGCATATTTATTAGTTCTTTTTTTTATTGTTTTTTCCACTGAGGAGGACTATTTTGATGTAATAATGTTAATAATAGGGATAATACTAATTATGATAATGATAATGAAGAACAGTTATGACCTTGATTGCATGATTAATTGGCTCATGTTGTTTGGCGTCGCAATGAATATGGTCATCGACGCCAGGTATAGATACCAGTTTCGTGCTTTAATTAAAAAACGGAAAAATTCTTAAATATGATAATTATTATTCTGTTTGTGATAAAGTTTTTTTTCCCTGTTGTCTAAATTTGAGTTAGTTTTCGTAATATCGTCCATTACCCAGTTTTCGAAAACAGACGGTGGATGGAAAGCAGTAGTGAGTGTGCGTGCGAGTTTGTGTGTGTGTATGTGTGTGGGTCTGAATGTACACACAATCAAACTGTGCGTGTATGTTTTTTGTTCATTGTTTTAATATATCCGGGTTCAAATGTGATCCATTTGAAACGTAGGGAATGTGTGTCTCAGAATAGATCCAGAAGTACGAACATCAAATCCAGCCATTGGGAAAACGATCTGCGCAGCAATATCAATTTATCATCAGAAATTCGCGTTTTTACAACTTGTTTAGCCTCATCAGTATCTTTTAACGTTCCCTGCTACATTGAACTGCTTTAAATAAGGCCCCCTGGACGCTCTAATACACCGCTGAAGGTCGATTTATTAGGCAGAAGGACTCTAATCGAGAATGCGGAGCTTACCCAAACTTGGAAGCCCCAAGGCTCCCGGAAGCATTTCTCTTCTTCTTCAGTTTCTCCTTAAGGATCTTTCGCTTGTGGGTCTTTGTTTCCTTTGGGGGTGATGGGCTGGATCAAATCCCGATTGTTAACAAAACATGTTGACATCACGTTAATGTCGTAGTTATTATGTTATCTTATATTGCAAACGTCTTTATATTTTTCTTTCAAAGGTTCTCTTGGTAAGAACAAGAAGAGAGAGAGAGAGAGAGAGAGAGAGAGAGAGAGAGAGAGAGAGAGAGAGAGAGAGAGAGACGATTTTGTTGTTTTTGTGTTAACGAGTTGAAATTAGTTTGAATCCCTGAATTATTCCAGTTGATATCTTCATGGAATAATGTACACTACTGAATAGTAGGGAACTCCATACTTTGCCTTTGAAGATGGATAGAATTGACAGCTGTTGTTGAGATAGCTGGGAAGGGTTACTTCACCTTGATGTGATGGTATAGAGCAGTCTGCAATTCTAGATAAAAGGTAGATTACTACAGACACTAAAAAGCACTCAAAGTGCAGACCTCCGCCATGGCAGCTTATTTCTCGAAACCAGCTTGCCTCTCCCTAAATCAATCTAGACCGTAGGCGTATTTGAAGTCTGTGTGACAATTATGTCGAACTCAGGGTTAAGGTTAGGGTTAATTTGGTTGACTTTTTACTTGACCTTGACCTTAACCTTTGACCTAGAACTTTCAAAATTAAATCACTTTAATGTCTCAATATAACAATTAGTCCCTGAAAGTTCCACTACTCTATGAATAAAATTGTGACCAGGAATTTGTTCACAAACAGACAAACGGACAAACAGGGGGGAAAACATAACCACCTTCTAACTACGTTGGTGGAGGTAATTATGAAGTCCGAAAGACCTAGAAGGATAAGTATACAATAAGATTATGATTTGGTCTGAGGATAATGGATCAATTAAAACACCCGTTTACATTTAAGAGAGAAAGAGGTGACATTGTTTATCCAGATAAGTAGAAATTTAACAATAATGTCTATGAATTTAATATTTCATCAATTGCAATTGTAGTTATTTGATGGAAGATTAATTAACGAGCGCGAATGCATGCATGC
>NC_090750.1:75835451-75847951 GCF_036898095.1 Palaemon carinicauda
GTATCTCCTTGTGTCCCATTTGATTTACTTAATATCGAGAGAGAGAGAGAGAGAGAGAGAGAGAGAGAGAGAGAGAGAGAGAGAGAGAGGAGAGAGAGAGAGAGAGAGCTCAGTCTAACTCTAATCACTAATTCACTCACTTTACTTGCCCTCGCTTACTTTATATTTTATAGTACTCCCTTCGCATTACTCGCTTACTTTACCTACTTGTATCTCCTTGTGTCCCATTTGATTTACTTTGAAATCCAGAGAGAGAGAGAGAGAGAGAGAGAGAGAGAGAGAAGAGAGAGAGAGAGAGAGAGAATATAAAAGGGCACAGCCCCTTTCAGGCCGAGGGAATATAGTCTTTATTACCATTTTCTTTTAATGGTTATATCCCGTTTGTATTGCTGCTATGGCCCTGCAGGCTCCCAGACTATGGCCCTGTGATAGCTATAGATTGAATATATATTTCCATGCAGGATTTATCAGAGACTTAACGACCCAAATCAGAATGCTGCACAAAGGAGACGTGGGTCATACTAATCAATGCACATATCAATGAATTATTTGCGTGCAACACTTATCATGAGTAAATCATATGAATTTAAGTGACTAGGTATGATATTTCTTCTTATGTTTCACTTAATTGATGAGAATTCAAAGCTTTAATTAGAAGAATACAGCCCATTTACATATACTTCTTCAATGTTTGTATGTGAAGGCAAAAAAGAAAGGTTTAAGAAGTCACGCGGTTTTTGAAGATAAATTACCCTTTACATACAAGCTGGAGATGTTGCTTCTCTAAATAAAAATCAATAAAACTGGTAGAAATCAAAACATTACACACACAGAACGACATAAACTCCCACACACAGACAATGCACACGCAGTCACACATACACACACACATATAAAGTATATACATACATACATTTAACAATGACAACAAATGCATCCGATTCTGTCCACTACGGCACAAAGGCCTGACATGTAAACCTCAATTTTCCATCACCCCCCCCCCCCACACACACACACACACACACACACACATAATATATATATATATATATATATATATGTGCGCATGTGTATACTTTTTTTAACATGAATCCGTTCTCCCCTAACAGGGGATGGCGCCACAGAAGAAGAACAAGTAAATGACACATTAACCCTTTAAATGCTAAATTGTGGATGAACCTCCAGGGGAGGAAAACTTCCATGTCACTAGTTGTTTAATACACTGTACAAGAGCTTCATCAGCAGTGCGTTGAACACCCCAACCCTGTCCTGACATCCCTACGCACTTTATACCATTCATCCATATCTTGCACGTAATCATGCTATTTCTGGATGTCATGGAACTTTCCTTCAAAATACGTCTTTTACACAATCTTTTAAACCCTTTCAAGGCATTTCTCTCCTACTACTTCCTAGTACCTTTTACTTCTTCTCTCTCACAGTTTTCCTTTCATTAAGGGGTCGGTTGCCTCATGGTTTATAATTTGGCAGAGGGCTTTTACGATCGCATGCCATAGCAGTTTTATTGCCGGTGAACCTAGCCTCTGACTTAATATCCCAAGTGCAAGGCAAGTCAGCAGTTTCTACAGTTATTGCCAGTGGAGCTATTCTTTTGCTAAAAAGCAAGGCTGTGAGGCAGCAGCTGTCCTTTTAGTCGCTTTCTACGACTCGCAGGGGTAGGACGTATGGTGGTAGTAATCTTACACCTTAATTGATCCATTGTCTCTCATATTTTACTAATGACTGAAAAACATCAAAATGCATATGATAAACATTTTACCAATTATGTGTATACCCACATTTCTCACCCTACCCATTCTTCTTACACCATGAATGCTACAAAAAAAGTTCATCTTAACTATTTCAATTTTCTTTTATTATATTCTTGTTCTAGCATCCATACTTTTCTGTAAAATAGAG
Source organism: Palaemon carinicauda (assembly GCF_036898095.1). NCBI lineage: Eukaryota > Metazoa > Arthropoda > Malacostraca > Decapoda > Palaemonidae > Palaemon > Palaemon carinicauda. The sequence continues at coordinate 75,837,372 of NC_090750.1, forward strand.
GTTGTCTAACAGTACCTTCGCACATTCCCACATTGTCTTCCTCAGGCAAATCTAGTCTCTGTTCTATCTATTGCCCACATCCTTTCAGGCTTCTCCCATTCTGTGATTCAGCTCATCTATAATCTTGTCATAATCCAGTAAATTTAATCTGATATACATACGTGAATCAACCTCTTTAGTTATTTAACCTTTTATATTATCAAAAATCATTTCTCCACATTCTTCATTTAAATTGACTATCATTACCATACTCTTCCTCACATTTAATCTCAACTTTCTCATTTTGCAGACACTTTTAAACTCTCATACTAGTTTCTATAGCTTCTCTTCACCGGCTCTAGTCAGAACAGTATTCTCTGCAAACCTCAACCTTTCGATACCCCATTCACAGCTCAATTTCTTACCCCATTTGCGACTATTTCCACTGTTCTCTGACATCTCAATTTCCTCCAATCATAAAGATGTTAAACTGCCACAAAGACATAGCAAACTATTATCAGAGACCTAATTTCACAGAAAACCAGTAACTCTCCCTGCCCACATAGTGTACCACATGCTTCAATTCCATCATAAATTATTTTTTTTATTGATTTCAACAACCTTTCATCTCAGCTAGGGTGCTGTCATTGTCCTTTTGCCTGAACTATTCACGAGTGACCTTTAAACATTTTAAACCTTTAAACGTTCCCAGATGATTCTACTACCCCCGTCATGAAATGTCACATTCATTCATTTCACTCCCATTTCCATATGCATTAATTTGTGACCACATACTCCATATTACATTTACAGGCACAGTTTCACCTTTTCCCCTTCAAATTTGGAATCTTAATCATTATGACATTCTCTTCCTCAAAATAATGGTCAGACATACCTCCCGTCACTCCTATTACCAACACAATTTATGAATAACACGTCTGTAGTCTTACATCCGTCCCAGAGTTGTCCTGACTACTGTAAGACCAGAATAACACGTCTGTAGTCTTACATCCGTCCCAGAGTTGTCCTCACTACTGTAAGACCAGAATAACACGTCTGTAGTCTTACATCCGTCCCAGAGTTTGTCCTGACCACTGTAAGACCAGAATAACACGTCTGTAGTCTTACGTCCGTCCCAGAGTTTGTCCTGACCACTGTAAGACCAGAATAACACGTCTGTAGTCTTACATCCGTCCCAGAGTTTGTCCTGACCACTGTAAGACCAGAATAACACGTCTGTAGTCTTACATCCGTCCCAGAGTTTGTCCTGACCACTGTAAGACCAGAATAACACGTCTGTAGTCTTACATCCGTCCCAGAGTTTGTCCTGACCACTGTAAGACCAGAATAACACGTCTGTAGTCTTACATCCGTCCCAGAGTTGTCCTGACTACTGTAAGACCAGCTATCAAAACACAGATTCGGCTGCAGCAGAATGAACACTAGAGCAACGAAGCCATCAGAGAAACCCTTGTGAAAAAAAAGGCCAGAACCTTAGCAGACCATTATATGATAGGTACCAAAATTATTCTGTCTTTTTATGTGTATTAGTTAAAGGAAAAGTCTTTTTATGTGTATTTGTTAAAGGAAAAAACTTTCTTAAAAAAGGAGACATCAAAGAATGAATGACGGCATTACGCTCCAACATGTGTCGATGATGTTAAAACCTCGTGTCCATTTTGGACGACTAGAAGAAACAAAACCACAATTAGAACTTGCTTAACTTGATTTCGTTTACTGAGTAAATACTTCTGAAGCCAGCTCATCATTACTCAAATAATGGACGAGTTAAAAACATGAAAACATTAAAAAAAAAAATTGGCATTTATACTGGGGCCTCGAAAAATATTTAATCATTGAAACAGCATCAGGGTAAAATATTTAACAATGAACAATTTATCGAACTAACAAGTTTTATGAAAATCAGGGGAACGGACTAATAATAATACCTTTATAAAGTCAAGTGACAATAAAAGTATTGAAATTTGTCTTTGAAAAAGATCAGTAATTTTTGTTATTTTTTTGTTTTTGCACTCTTGAACTCATTACCAGTATCTGATTAAAAAGAAAATATAATTTTCATAGATGAAAACGACAAATATACGTATATTTACTTAGATGGTTCTTACTGTACATATTTCTTATCACTCAGCTGGTATTGATAACACTAGTGTGCTAACCTACTTATGTAACAAGAACCCATACACCTATTTATATATAAGAAAATATTTATAAAAGAACTTGAAGCATTTTTAATTTATGGCACATACAGTTTTTATTTATCTTTGAATGTTTAAAGTTCTTAGCTAGGGACTACTGTATACAATTTTGATGAAGCATTGATCACACACATCTAGTGTTTTTCTATCTTCATCTCAATTTGAGAATAAATAAATAAAGACGAAAGAGAGAGAGAGAGAGAGAGAGAGAGAGAGAGAGAGAGAGAGAGAGAGAGAGAGAGAGAGAGAAATACATGCGGTCTAGTAACAAGCAAAAGATAATCTATTATATTCATCATGTATTTTTCGTTAGCATCTTCATATGTCTACAGTAACTAAGAAACTTATCCCCACCAAGTTACAAGACCTCATCTCATCTTAACATCTAACCTATGCATCTAAATGTAATAGGAAGACCCTTCCGCCCGAGGGTCCGAAAGACGCCTAACAACGCCCTTTTGATCTCAAGGAAATCTCTCACCATCAGTCAACACACCAGCAGCTTCACACAAGTCACCCCCTCACCCCCAAAACTCATTCTTCTAATACCACATCTCCCTTCCTCTAAGCTTAATCCCCAATCATCACCTTGCAGTTCTTCGGGTTCCTTCCCTTCCCCCCTTCATGCCTATTCCCTCATTCTAAACCCCCTCCACCTTTCATTCCCGATAACCCCTTCACCCTCTCCCCCTCCCATCCCTGACCTCCAGCGGGAATACCTCAGGCTCGCGAGCAAGGGGTCCTGCTCAAGTTTAATTAAGACGGTGACAGTGGGGAATGATAGCTAGCCGTCTTGGGCGGAAGTCTTGGATAATCACGACACAACAGACATATACAGACGTGCGCGAGCGCACACCCACACATGCCAGGCCCTCACACACGCACACAGACACACACATACACGGAGACGTGCACACGAACACAATCTCGCTATCGCAATGTCCTTACCTGGAGACACGTCAACGCGTGGCATTCTAGAATTAGTGGATCTGCTCCACTTCTGGCGCTGATTTAAGACATCTCTAATTACGGGGATACTTCGCGAACATAAAAACAAACAAACACATACACACCCATGGGGAGAGAGAGAGAGAGAGAGAGAGAGAGAGAGAGAGAGAGAGAGAGAGAGAGAGAGAGAGAGAGCATTAAAAATTTTGGCCGCTGTATTCTCAACCAAGGCGAGGATTTTAAGCGGACGGTCCCCTAAGATCGCGAGACCATTACAAAGAAATTGTATCTCACGAACATACAAACAAACACACACATACACGCCCCAAAGAGAGAGAGAGAGAGAGAGAGAGAGAGAGAGAGAGAGAGAGAGAGAGAGAGAGAGAGAGAGAGAGAGAGAGCATTAAAATTTTGGCCGCTGTATTCTCAACCAAAGCAAGGATTATAAGATCGCGAGAACATTTCAAAGAAAGTGTATCACACAAGCAAGAAAACAAACAAACACATACACACCCCCGAGAGAGAGAGAGAGAGAGAGAGAGAGAGAGAGAGAGAGAGAGAGAGAGAGAGAGAGAGAGGACATTAAATGTTTGGCAGCTGTAATCTCAACCAAAGCGAGGATTATAAGATCGCGAGAACATTTCAAAGAAATTGTATCACACGAACATACAAACAAACAAACAAATACACACCCCAAAGAGAGAGAGAGAGAGAGAGAGAGAGAGAGAGAGAGAGAGAGAGAGAGGGGGGGCATTAAAAATTTGACAGCTGTATTCTCAACCCAAACGAGGATTATAAGATAAGCCATGATAAAAAGCTGATGTCATGATAATGATATGATGGATGTGCTGATATGTGTTGTATATAATCATCTCCAGCATCACTATAGGTATTAGTGGTAATAATAGTAACAATAAATAAACTATGCAATACTCGTTACTGAAATTACTTTTCTCATCGCATAAGATGAATTGCAGCGTAATAGATTATTTGTTGTCAATTAAGATTGCATCTGACATGCAATCCACAATGAAAATTATTATAAGGTATAAATTTCCAAAATTTATTTTGAATCAATAAATGAATATTGTAAAATCCTAATACAAAGAGAGGATGAAACACTAGGAATATATGCGAAAAACGAGACTATCCAATAGTAAAGTTAAAAAGGAAATGAAATAATGTTCTCGGACCCTTAAAGGGAAATGCGCGGTTTAATTTCTCTGAAAACACATCTGATCGGAGAACTTGGAACATTAATGCGTTTGGCTTGATTAAAGATAACGGTTGGTCTTTGATTTGGTGCAGTACATTTTTTGTTTCTTTTTTGGCCTATTTCAAATGTTTAAAATTTAACTGCCCGATTTCTTTTTAATCATTATTATGTTCAAAACTTGTTAGTTTAATTAAGCGAACAAAATATTTCAATTTCATGAGTACATCTCTCTCTCTCTCTCTCTCTCTCTCTCTCTCTCTCTCTCTCTCTCTCTATATATATATATATATATATATATATATATATATATATATATATATATATATATATATACATACCTTTCCTATCACGCTTGAGTAGGGGGAAAAGATAGTAGACATACCCTGGTGAGTAGGGGTACCACGAGAGGTACACTCGGAAACCAAATCCTCCCACAAATTGCCGAACCAGCGGATTGTAGTTAGGAAGGGGGGGAGGGGTGGGAGGGTTGAATCTGTGCGAGTATGCCTGTGTGTGGATATCTATCTAAATATTTAGTTATTGGACGGCTCGGGTACACTAGTTATTTTATAGTTTGTTATTTAAGACATCCTCTGTCAGTTTTGAGACAGAAATTTTTCTTTACCGACAGGATTCTGGTTCCATTAAATAACAGCGATCGCAGAATTAAGAAACACACAGGACAAATCTACCGTAGAGTATTGAATAAAGTATTGAATGATGATTTCAGCGAGTTGAGCTATGTTTTTTTCAATAATTTGGCGGCTATACTAAGCCACGTACAATTTCTACCAATACACCATAGCAAGCGTTACCTGGCGTAATACTTGTGTAAAAGGCGCTTTAACTGGTGAAATAGTTGTAGTCTACAAGGTGCTTACCTGGCGTAATACTTGTACTGTACAAGTTACGTTATCTGGTGTAATATTTGTTCTGTACAAGGTACGTTACCTGGCGTAAAACTTGTACCCTACAAGGTGCCTCCGTATACCTGTACTGTACAAGGTGCATTACCTGGCGTAATAGTTGTACTGTACAAGGTGCATTACCTGGCGTATTAGTTGTACTGTACAAGGAATGTTATCTGGTGTAATGTTTGTACTGTATAAGGTACGTTACCTGGCGTAATACTTGTTATATACAAGGTGCCTCTGTATACCTGTACTGTATAAGAAACATTACCTGACATAATACTTGTACTATACATGGTGCATTAACCGACGCAATAATTGTACCTTACAAGGTGCGTTACCTAGTGTAATACTTGTACTGTACATGGTGCGTTACCCGACGCAATAGTTGTACCGTAAAAGGTGCATTCCCTAGCGTAATACTTGTACTGTACAAGGATACAAAAGCAGCTGAACTACAAATTTAGAAAACTCTTCATGAACCTCAAGGAACAATGACCTTCAAAGAACGTATTGGGTATTTCTGTTGTTCTTATTTGACAGACACACCTATCATGTAAACGACATTCAGAATAAATAACTTACTTTACTCAAGATCTCCACTGACTTTGGCCTCCGGGGTCAGGGTGACAGTAATTGAAAAGTGCCTTTCTTATCACAATTGTAGGGTTGCTATTTGCGTACGAGTGGATTTGTTTATGTCACTTTACATTTAACTAAATAGATTACATTCCAAGGAACAGATGGTACAGATGAATACAGGAGTCCCTGGTACAGCTTGCTCCAAAGTAGTCAGATCCTTACTTCGTGGCGAGTAGCTAAACAGATAGTGTAGCCTAGAGGTGTAGCCCTGTAGGGAGAGCAAGCAGAAGTGGTGCGGTAGGCTAAACACAGCTACTCGCCATGCAGTAAGGGTGTGGTTGGACGCACTTACACTGAACGAGGTGTACCAGAAATTCTTGTGTCCAACTGTACATCTTGAAATAAATATATATATACATATTTTTTTTTTGGCTGAATGAAATCTTCAAATTCGATTTTAGGGTTCAATTGAAGTGTCTCAGTTGCCAAATATTTATAAATGAGGCAAAATACTAATTCTCTGTTGTACCAGAAGTTTGCAACTGATAACACATACGTAATATTTCATAAATAGCGTCTAAGACAAAGCTAAACTAATAACTTTTAAAACATTGCTATGTTCGCAACGTCTTCTTATTGAAATAACAGAAATATAATAAATACAATCAGCTAATCATAGAACAATGACAAATTTAAATATAAATTGTAAACTTTCAAAAAGTAAAAATTCATCTATATTCTATTGTGACCTCCCGATCTCAATTAGTTTTCTGTGGCTCTCAGCTACTTTAACAATTTAACTTTTTTTAAGAGGTAGTTTTTGTAAAAAGTTGTTTATCTTTAACTTATCATTGATATATAATACGTTCACCACTTTTGTGTTTGAAATATGTTTTATTGAAACTTATTGTTGCATCAGCTTTGTTTATTTTTTTTTTGCGATGATTTTTCAAAGTTTTCTTATAGTTTCATTTTCAAAACTACTGCATTTTGCCAGCACTGTTGAATGCATACTTCATACGGCTCAAATATTTGCACAAATAGATATCTTTTTTTTTTTTTTTTACTGGAAACCGTAAATATATTTAACAACCAATTTGCAACACAGTGCAAGGGTTCAACTGGCAAAGAGTTCACAGTAAATTAGCTTGCAGAATGTATAAACACACACAAAACATAGAGGCAAATGTACAGTTGGAACAAAAGATCCAAAACAAGGTTGAGGTTGGTGATCAAAATAATAATAATAATAATAATAATAATAATAATAATAATAATAATAATAATAATAATAATAACAAAAGTTATTAATCGCTGTGATAAAAACAATGAGAAGAAGAAGAAGAAGAAGAAGAAGAAGAAGAAAAGAATGAAAACATATAATAAAATAACTATGACAGGAGGATAACTTTTCTGACATCTAATTTAACTATACTACTCTTACGAACAGAAAGGAAAGAGGGCAGATACGGAATTCCCAGTAAATAGATAATTAAAAATATACGCAAGTAAAAATATACTTCCTTGAATAGGAAATTAAATAAAAAAAGGCTTGTTCCCAAATGCTATCCTTTTTAACATAAAAAAAAGAAAATAAAGACGTAAATAAATAATGAAAATTATTCCCAAATAAAAATACTTCCTTGAATAAGAAATTTAAAAAAAGACTTGTTCCTAAATGATATCCTCTTTATCATTAAAAAAAAAAAAAAAAAAAAAAAAAAAAAAAAAAAAAAAAAAATCCGAGATAAAAATACTTCCTTGAATAGGAAATAAAAAAAAAGAAAAGTATTGTTCCTAAATGATATCCTCTTTATCATCAGAATTAAAAAAAAAAAAAAAATAATAAAAAAGAGGGCCGTAAATCTATGATCATAAACTTCCAGTTGTAACTGTCGGAAATGCATGTAATGAGACGGCGATAAATCATCAAGAAATTACTCCGGGGGGCACGGACGGGAAAGAGGAGATAAAAGCAAGAATTAAAATCATGTTCGCGAGTTTGCATCACCTTCATTGCTTGAGAATATACATCACGATCTTAAGAAGAAGAAGGAAAGGTAGTAGCTCTGGAGCATTGGGAATCAGGAGCATGTTAAATAGCAATCTCGCTGACCAATGCTCCTGAAAGGAAGATTGCAAATCAAAAGAAGTTGATCTTCCCCTGACTTCACAATTCACGATCTTAACGCCAAACTGAAGAAGAAGAAAAGGTAGTAGCTCTGGAGCATGGGTAAACAGGAGCATATTCGCGAGCCATCTCGACGACAAATGCTCATGAAAAAAAAAGATGGCAAATCATAAAAAGTTGATCTTCCCCTGACTTCACAATTCACGATCTTAACGCCAAACTGAAGTAGAAGGAAAGGTAGTAGCTCTGGAGCATGGGTAAACAGGAGCATATTCGCGAGCCATCTCGCGGACAAATGCTCCTGAAAGGAAGATTGCAAACCATAAGAGGTTGGTCTTCCCCTTACTTTATTGTTTACGACCTTGATGCCAAACCCAAGAGAAAGAAGGAAAAGTAGTAGCTCTGGAGCATTGGGAATCGGGAGCATATTAGATAGCCATCTCGACGACAAATGCTCATGAGAAAAAAAAAAAAAAGGGGGGGGGGAAATCATAAGAAGTTGGTCTTCCCCTGACTTCACAATTCACGATCTTAACGCCAAACTGAAGAAGAGGAAAGGTAGTAGCTCTAGAGCATGGGTAATCAGGAGCATATTCGCGAGCCATCTCGCGGACAAATGCTCCTGAAAGGAAGATTGCAAACCATAAGAGGTTGGTCTTCCCCTTACTTTATTGTTTACGACCTTGATGCCAAACCCAAGAGAAAGAAGGAAAAGTAGCAGTTCTTGAGCATTGGGAATCAGGAGCATATTAGCGAGTCATCTCGACGACAAATGCTCATGAAAGGAAGATTGCAAAGCAAAAGAAGTTGGTCTTCCTCTGACTTCACTGTACACGACCTTAAAGCCAAACCCAAGAAGGAAAAGTAGCAGCTCTGGAGCATTAGTAATCAGGAGCATTTTAACCAATCATTTTGCCGACAAATGCTCCTGAAAGGAAGATTGTATAGCAAAAGAAGTTGGTCTTCCCCTGACTTCATTGTTCACGACCTTGACGCCAAACCGAAGAAGAAGGAAAAGTAGCAGCTCTGGAGCATTAGTAATCAGGAGCATTTTAACCAATCATTTTGCCGACAAATGCTCCTGAAAGGAAGATTGCGAACCATAAGAAGTTGTCTTCCCATGACTTTTCAATGTTCGCGACCTTTACGTCAAACCCAGGAAGGAAAAGTAGCAGCTCTGGAGCATTGGTAATCAGGAGCACCTTAACCAATCATCTTGCAGACAAATGCTCCTGAAAGAAAGATAGCAAATCAAAAGAAGTTAGTCTTCCACTGAATTCACCGAAGAAAAGGGAAAAGTAGTAGCTCTGGAGCATTGGTAATCAGGAGCATATTAGCAAGCCTCTCGCCGACAAATGCTCCTGAAAGAAAGATTGCAAATCAAAAGAAGTTGGTCTTCCACTGACTTCACCGAAGAAAAAGGAAAAGTAATAGCTCTGGAGCATTGGTAATCAAGAGCATGTTAGCGAGCCCTCTCGCCGACTAATGCTCCTGAAAGAAAGACTGCAAATCAAAGGAAGTTGGTCTTCCACTAACTTCACTGAAGAAAAAGGAAAAGTAGTAGCTCTGGGGCATTGGTAATCAGGAGCATATTAGCAAGCCCTCTGGCCGGCAAATGCTCCTGAAAGAAAGATTGCAAATCCAAAGAAGCTGGTCTTCCACTGACTTCACCGAAGAAAAGGGAAAAGTAGTAGCTCTGGGGCATTGGTAATCAGGAGCATATTAGCAAGCCTCTCGCCGACAAATGCTCTTGAAAGAAAGATTGCAAATCAAAAGAAGTTGGTCTTCCACTGACTTCACCGAAGAAAAAGGAAAAGTAGTAGCTCTGGAACATTGGTAATCAGGAGCATATTAGCGAGCCCTCTGGCCGGCAAATGCTCCTGAAAGAAAGATTGCAAATCAAAAGAAGTTGGTCTTCCACTGACTTCACCGAAGGAAAAGGAAAAGTAGTAGCTCTGGAGCATTGGTAATCAGGAGCATATTAGCAAGACCTCTCGCCGACTAATGCTCCTGAAAGAAAGATTGCAAATCAAAAGAAGTTGGTCTTCCACTGACTTCACCGAAGAAAAAGGAAAAGTAGTAGCTCTGGAGCATTGGTAATCAGGAGCATATTAGCAAGACCTCTCGCCGACTAATGCTCCTGAAAGAAAGATTGCAAATCAAAAGAAGTTGGTCTTCCACTGACTTCACCGAAGAAAAAGGAAAAGTAGTAGCTCTGGAGCATTGGTAATCAGGAGCATATTAGCAAGACCTCTCGCCGACTAATGCTCCTGAAAGAAAGATTGCAAATCAAAAGAAGTTGGTCTTCCACTGACTTCACCGAAGAAAAAGGAAAAGTAGTAGCTCTGGAACATTGGTAATCAGGAGCATATTAGCGAGCCCTCTGGCCGGCAAATGCTCCTGAAAGAAAGATTGCAAATCAAAAGAAGTTGGTCTTCCACTGACTTCACCGAAGGAAAAGGAAAAGTAGTAGCTCTGGAGCATTGGTAATCAGGAGCATATTAGCAAGACCTCTCGCCGACTAATGCTCCTGAAAGAAAGATTGCAAATCAAAAGAAGTTGGTCTTCCACTGACTTCACCGAAGTAAAAGGAA
>NC_090750.1:75852951-75856695 GCF_036898095.1 Palaemon carinicauda
ACGTAATATACAAGTCCTGTTACCGTTCAAATGAGTTTTCACTCGTTTATTCTGAACGTTCAAGACTTTAAATCTGAGGCCCCATGCTTCAGGTGATCATTATTCATTTCACTGGAAGTTTCAAGAGACTAACTGTGGTTAGGTTTTAAGCCATACAATGTGATACAAAGCTCTATTTGACCTTAGGTCAAGCTTAAGTCCATCCCAAATTCAAAATATGTTGCCTAAAAAAGTTTTATATTGATTGGAGTCGATGTGTTCGTTAGATTGATATAAATGGGGTTTCTATGTAATTCACAGTATGCTGAGAGAGAGAGAGAGAGAGAGAGAGAGAGAGAGAGAGAGAGAGAGAGATTAATGAATTATACTGTTCCTTACTCCTAGAAAAGAAAAATTTCATGAGAGAGAGAGAGAGAGAGAGAGAGAGAGAGAGAGAGAGAGAGAGAGAGAGAGATTAACGAATTATACTGCTCCTTACTCTTAGAAAAAAAAATTCCCGGAGAGAGAGAGAGAGAGGAGAGAGAGAGAGAGAGAGAGAGAGAGAGAGAGAGAGAGAGTCTATACTGCTCCTTACTCCTAGAAAAAAAATTCACTTAGAGAGAGAGAGAGAGAGAGAGAGAGAGAGAGAGAGAGAGAGAGAGAGAGCGAGAGAGAGAGAGAGAGAGAGAATGACGAATTATACTATTCCTTAAAGCACCAGAAAAGGAAAATTTCTCAATCATCCAACCGCAAATGATACCGATCCAAAGAAATCTCCTTCTAAAGAACTCATTCCCGAATTACGACTCGGGCCAAAAGTAGAAACAGATTTACAACTAAAGCAACTGCTCTTTCTCGCAGCGGTTCGGGAAAGCGCCATTCTTCAAAGCGCCGAGACAAGGACGCTTTTCGACGACCGTAATTACCGAGTTCATCGTGATGTATTGAGGAAGTGCGGGCGATGTTTTATTTGGTCCTGGACAAATATATGCTTCGCTTAAGAAGAAATACGATTGCGATCCTCCCACTTTTCCTCCTCCATTTTTCCCTTAACCTGAAGGTCCTCTCCTTCACGTCTTTTGAAACGAAGCCCTCAAGACGGTATTTGTTTTTGCATGACTATGAACTCAAAAACAAGACCCCAACGGGTTAAAATTTTATTTTAATGATATATAGAAGAACAACAAACACAGTAAATGCATCAGTTTCCTGTCCACTGCAGGACAAAGGCCTCAGACATTTCCCTATTATGTATGGGGTTTGGTTATTTCATCAAAACGATATTTGTTTTTGCATAACTATGAACTCAAAATCAAGACTTAAACGGATTGGAATTTTATTGTAATGACATATACAACAACAACAACAACAACAACAACAATAATAACAGCAGCAGCAGCAAATACATCAGTTTCTTGTCCTCTGCAGGACAAAGACCTCAGACATGCCACTATTCATGTATGGGGTTTGGCTATTCCATCACCACGCTGATCATTACGGATTGGTGATGGTGGGAGACTTTAGTCTGATCACTCATAGCAAATCAATCTAGTTTGAGTGGCCCTGATTAGTATAGCTTTGCTGATCATGGCGATACACAAAACCTCCCACTACGTTGAATGATTGATTGATTGATTTAAAGACGTTGAGGTATCCCCATTCACAAAGGGGTGTAATAAAAATATGAACTGTGAAAAACCACTTTTTTGAGACGAACTAGATAATCAATGATAGTTTTGCTCGACAAAGGAACTAGCAAAACCGGTAACATTTGTAAGAGCACTATATTACTTTTTTCTTTTCCTTCTGTGATAGTGCAAAATGGTTTAATCGTCCATACATAAAAAATAATGTACCGTAATCCCACATATTTGCTTTTCGATATACATAAAAAAAAGAAGAAAAATACTCAGGGGGAATTTTATAACCACAAACTATACAAGAATCTTTATATCTGCATAAAAAATATGAAGTCTCTAATCTCACAAAGGAATAAAAAAGTATAAACAACACTAATATGCCAAAGTTTGCATTGTAAAAATCTGTGTTTTACCTGTACAATCTTTCTCGAAAAAAAGAAAAAAAAAAAACACGTAAACTCCTAAAAACTACAAATCTAGCTTACCAAAACGACACTTCGACACACAACTTGTCTTTTCAAAGCTTAATATGAAATCTCTAATATTCTCCCTCTCTCTCCTCTCTTCTCTCTCTCTCCTCTCTCTCTCTCTCTCTCTCTCTCTCTATATATATATATATATATATATATGTACATATATATATATATATATATATATATATATATATATATATATATATATATATATGTTAGTCTGTCACCGAACAAATTTAAGTTACCATTGGTTGGTGGGAAGGATGCAATAATATATATATATATATATATATATATATATATATATATATATATATATATATATATATAAACAATGAAAGGGGGAGGTCATCAAAGCACTCCCTATAAGATAAAGAGCAAATGTCGCTATATATATATATATATATATATATATATAATATATACTATATATATATATAGATATAATATATATATATATATATATATATATGCAATATATATTTCTTTCAGGTCACGCTCTCAGCGGCAATGCAATAAGTCTAACAACTCGGTCTCCCCCCGTCCCCTCGGGTATAGGGGAAAGGAAGTAGTCATACCATATACCTACTCCTTCGGGTAAAGGGGAGTAGTCATACCGTATAACTACTCCCTTGGGATAGGGGAGAGGGAGTAGTCATACCGCATAAACTACTTCCTTGGGATAGGGGAGAGGGAGTAGTCATACCATATACCTACTCCTTCGGTAAAGGGGAGAGGGGAGTAGTCATGCCGTATAACTACTCCCTTGGGATAGGGAAGAGGGGAGAAATCATACCGTATAACTACTTCCTTGGGATAGGGGAGAGGAAGTAGTCATACCATATAACTACTCGGTCTCTCCCCGTCCCTTCGGCAGGGGGTAACTGGGGTAGTCATCCCCTAGTGAGAGGGGATACCCCGAGAGGTACTCGTACACTGTGTTTGTGTATTGCGTGCGTGAGTGCATATCAATCTAAATATTTAGCCGTCTTATTTGACGGGTCGCATACAAAAGCATCAGTATAATATAGTTATTTTCATAATGAAAACTCCACCAAGTCCTATTAAAAATATTCCATAAAAAAAGGTTAACCCCAAAAAAAAGAGGCAATACTATTTTCATATTTGTCATAGACCTTCCCGTGATTACTTGTTTACGCCGAATCTCCAAATGGTAATGAAATATAGAGGTCCCTAGTGGATTTAATCCACGCCATTAGCAGCAAACTTAATTGCAACAATACGGCGTGTGATCCAAATGAGGCTATTCTGTCATATTCTCAGTTACCATAAAACAACAAGATAATAGAAGCAGGAGTGGGAAGGTTTTAATTATTTAAAAGCGCATTCGACGGCTAGTACGTCATGATGATATGTCTAAGGTTCAAAAAAGAAAAAAAAAAAAAAAAATCACGTATAGAATTTATTCGTTTATACTAAATATTATGTATTTTCTAAGTGCAATCAATTAACGGTAATATTGTTTTGTATAAATCTAATGTTCAAATGGTGTTGATATGATGTTTGCAACCATATTTCATTCTCTTTCTTAGTACGTACAAAAAAATCATGGTAATATTGTTTACTATAAATCTGACGTTCAGATTGTGATGATAAGATACTTTAAACCGGATATCCCTCTTTTTATTTAT
>NC_090750.1:75857195-75899695 GCF_036898095.1 Palaemon carinicauda
GGATGTCGATAATCTAAAAGGTCATTGACGGTCTGTAGATTTTTTTTTTTTACATAGATACATGTACTCACCTGCAGAGTACAATCTCATTCAGTTTGATTATATGATTTGGAAATGAGCTGCATAGCAAATGAAAAGGTTATTTTCCTTTTTACTCCATCATATTACAGAGTTCGTTACACCACAATTGCAATTTAGGCCTTAGAATTTATGTGGAAGACTTTTTTTTTTTTTTTTTTTTTTTTTTACTTTTTTTATATATTTATAGATATTAGCGACTTTTTTTTACTTTTTTTTATATTTATAGATATTAGCTTCTGTTGATTTTAAATCCTCGTTATTTCTTTGTCGTTAAAGAGTTCTTGTAATTGCTAATACAGACTTGTTTCATCCGGAACTGAAGCAAATTGCCATTGTTCATGTTCGAACGGGGCCAAATGATTATATATTTTGCAAGTCAGCTCTCTCTCTCTCTCTCTCTCTCTCTCTCTCTCTCTCTCTCTCATGTTTCGATTTAGAGAGTGAATTATAAAAGAATTGAAATAGATTTAAAGAGAATGAGAATAATATCAATTAGAAATTGAATTCCATTGATGAAAATTACTAATGGAATATATGTGTCTGTGTGAAAGTCTGATTTTTATTGTGGTAGTATAGCAAACACTCATTAAATGACAATGAGTGACATTTAGTTTCTAGTTTCTAGTTTTTGCTGTTCTTAGAATATTTTATTTTTCCTTGTTTCCTTTCCTCACTGGGCTATTTTCCCTGTTGGAACCCCTGGGCTTATAGCATCCTGCTTTTCCAACTAGGGTTGTAGCTGAGCATTTAATAATAATAATAATAATTTCAAACAATTTTTTTTTCTCAAAATCTAGCGTTCTAATATCTGATAAATTGTCGGTATCAATACCTACAGTTTTATTTTTTAATACCATATTCTAACATGTAGAAATTAGTGAATTAACTTTATTTATTCTTTGTTTTATAAATAAGGAATTTATTAAGTAACCGTCAACTTTATGTAGAACCTTTGCTCAAAAATGTTATTCAAAAGATGGAATTAGAATTCAGTGATATGAATGATAAAAATATGGTGGCTTTTAATACTTTTATTACTCATTAATAGTAAAATCAGATGTGGAACTTGGTCTACTTAAGCAAAAGACTGTGTTTGGTATAGCTGTCTAGAAATTATAAAAAACACTTCAGATAAACGATCAAAATTTTTTTTACTAGGCACAGCGTGAAAATTTCATCGAAAGATCAGATCAATTTCATAAATTCATGTTCCTTCTTTTATCTGGGGTTATTTTGTTCTATTTTCAATTTAGGATATTTAATTTCCTTCCCAATTTTAGAATTATCCCTATCAAGAAATATTTTCAAAACGTGAGCAATTTAACACAAACATCTAGATAAAAAAAAAAGGGGGGGTTCAGAATGTGGACCCTTCCTCTTATAAATTTCCCAAAAGCCCAAACTTCTAAAATCCCAGACACTGCTACATTCATTCCACTATAGAAAACCTAAAATTCCAGGTACTTATATAATCACTCCACTGTAGAAAATGTAAAATCCCAGACGCTGCTACATTCATTCCACTGTAGAAAACCTAAAATTCCAGGTACTTATATATTCATTCCACTGTAGAAAACGTAAAATCCCAGGCACTGCTACATTCATTCCACTGTAGAAAACCTAAAATTCCAGGCGCTTATACATTCATTCCACTGTAGAAAACCTAAAATCCCAGACACTGCTACATTCATTCCACTGTAGAAAACCTAAAATCCCAGGCACTGCTACATTCATTCCACTGTAGAAAACTTAAAATCCCAGACACTGCTACATTCATTCCACTGTAGAAAACCTAAAATTCCAGGTACTTATATATTCACTCCACTGTAGAAAACGTAAAATCCCAGACACTGCTACATTCATTCCACTGTAGAAAACCTAAAATTCCAGGTACTTACATATTCACTCCACTGTAGAAAACGTAAAATCAAAGACACTGCTACATTCATTCCACTGTAGAAAACCTAAAATTCCAGGTGCTTATATATTCATTCCACTGTAGAAAACTTAAAATCCCAGACACTGCTACATTCATTCCACTGTAGAAAACCTAAAATTCCAGGTACTTATATATTCACTCCACTGTAGAAAACGTAAAATCCCAGACACTGCTACATTCATTCCACTGTAGAAAACCTAAAATTCCAGGTACTTACATATTCACTCCACTGTAGAAAACGTAAAATCAAAGACACTGCTACATTCATTCCACTGTAGAAAACCTAAAATTCCAGGTGCTTATATATTCATTCCACTGTAGAAAACGTAAAATCCCAGACACTGCTACATTCATTCCACTGTAGAAAACCTTAAATTCCAGGTACTTATATATTCACTCCACTGTGGAAAACGTAAAATCCCAGACACTGCTACATTCATTCCACTGTAGAAAGCCTAAAATTCCAGGTACTTATATATTCACTCCACTGTAGAAAACGTAAAATCCCAGACACTGCTACATTCATTCCACTGTAGAAAACCTAAAATTCCAGGTACTTATATATTCACTCCACTGTAGAAAACGTAAAATCCCAGACACTGCTACTTTCATTCCACTGTAGAAAACCTAAAATTCCAGGTACTTATATATTCACTCCACTGTAGAAAACGTAAAATCAAAGAGACTGCTACATTCATTCCACTGTAGAAAACGTAAAATCCCAGACACTGCTACTTTCATTCCACTGTAGAAAACCTGAAATCCCAGGTACTTATATATTCACTCGACTGTAGAAAACGTAAAATCCCAGACACTGCTACATTCATTCCACTGTAGAAAACGTAAAATCAAAGACACTGCTACATTCATTCCACTGTAGAAAACCTAAAATTCCAGGTACTTATATATTCACTCGACTGTAGAAAACGTAAAATCCCAGACACTGCTACATTCATTCCACTGTAGAAAACCTGAAATCCCAGGCGCTTATACATTCATTCCACTGCAAAAACCTTAATATCCTAGGCGCTACTACATTCATTCCACTGTAGAAAACTTAAAATCACAGGCCCTGCTACATTCATTTCATTCCAGAAAGCTTGAAATCCAAGGCACTGCTATATTCATTCCACTGTAGAAAGCTTAAATTCACAGGCACTACTGCTTCCATTCCATCGTAGAAAGCTTAGATACCACGCACTACTACATACATTCCACTGTAGAAAGTATAGTCCCTGGCACTGCTATATACATTCCATTGTAGAAAGCTTAACATTCTAGACACTGCTGCATTCATTCCATTGTAGAAAGCTTAAATGCCAGGCCCTGATACATTCATTCCACTATAGAAAGCTTAAAGTCTCAGGTACTGCTACTTTCCTTCCACTGTAAAAAGCTTAAAATCCCAGGTACTGCTTACATTCATTCCACTGTAGAAAGCTTAAATCCCCAGCCTATGATCCATTCATTCAACTGTAGAAAACTTAAAATATCAGGTACTGCTACATTCATTCCACCGTAGAAAGCTTAAGATTCCAGATACTGCTGCTTTCATTCCACTGTAGAAAGCTTAAAATCTCAGGTACTGCTACATTCATTCCACCGTAGAAAGCTTAAAATCCCAGCCACTGCTCTATTCATTCAACTGTAGAAAACTAAAATCCCAGGTACTTCTACACTCATTCCACCGTAGAAAGCTTAGAATCCCAGGTACGGCTACTTTCCTTCCACTGTAGAAAGCTTAAAATCTCAGGTACTGCTGCATTCATTCCATCGTAGAAAGCTTAAAATCCCAGCCAATGCTCCATTCATTCAACTGTAGAAAACATAAAATCCCAGGTACTAAAACACTCATTCCACCGTAGATAGCTTAGAATCCCAGGTACTGCTACTTTCATTCCACTGTAGAAAGCTTAAAATCCCAGCCAATGCTCCATTCATTCAACTGTAGAAAACTTGAAATCCCAGGTGCTGCTACAATCATTCCACTGTAGAAAACTTAGAATCCCAGGTACTGCTACTTTCCTTCCACTGTAGAAAGCTTAAGACCCTGTTTACTACTACATTCATGCCAATGTAGAAAGCTTAAAAAACACAGTTATAAGAGCTCTCCTCGGTCTAGTACTGAAGGAGTGGCCGGGTGTGTTGCAGGGTTGGAATTTGAAAGGAGTTCAGGCCACAATCCAATTTAGACTTACGGATGATTAGTTGTTTCATGAGGCATTCAGTACACATATCGGTGTATGACTCGAAGGCTAATTGAGGCGTGAACTGTCGTTTCTCAATTGGTTTGTGAACTTCTACTGTGTTTTAATTGGTTCATAAGATCTTATAATATCTAAGAAGGTTCCTGAACTCTTTGTTATGTCTTGACTATAGTCTATTTCTTTTAGCGATGCAGATTTGCACCGACTCGCAGCGGTGCTCTTTTAGCGCGGAAAAGTTTTCTGATCGCTGATTGGTTGGACGAGATAATTCTAACCAATCAGCGATCAGGAAACTTTTCCGAGCTAAAAGGGCACCGCTGCGAGTCTGTGCAAATCTGCCTCGCTAAAAGAAATGGACTGTAGTTCATGAACTCAAAAAATGTCCAATTTGGTTCGTGAACTCCTGCAGTATCTAATTGGTTCATGAACACTATCTTGCCTCACTTCTCCCCCCCCCCAACAAAGTGTACATTATACTTACTTCTCAAGAAATAGTAGAAGAGAATTAAGGAGACGGAAATTAATGAATTTCGCCTTTGAGAGAATTTTTCTTCTAGTCGTTAACGGGATTGGAAATACTTTTGTTTTTCTTGTAATTTTTATTTGTCTTTGCGTGCTTCGATCCATTCATCATGAAAATTATAGACAAGTTGGCAACTACAATGAAAAAACATTGAAATACTGATAAATAAATGACCGTTCAATTAAATAAATTATTCGTTTTGCATTTAATTTTATGAATAATACGCACATACATGTCATCATTTATAGTATTTTTTTTTTTTTGTTAACTATAAGGAAAAAAATTAAATACTGATAAAGGAATGACCGTTCAATTAAATAAATGATAAGTTTTACATTTAATTTTTTTGTTTTGAATAATACGTACATCTATGTTAGCATTTGTAGTAATTGTTTTAATAGAATAAATTATTAAACAAATAGTATAATAAAATTGGAAGTAGAAAATGAGTAAATAAATAATATGCAAAATTAAATAGACGAAACAGTTTCATTAAAAAAAAATAAAAAAAATTGGAAGTATAAAATAAATAAATAGATAATATGTAAAACTATATAGACGAAACAGTTTCATTAGGATGAATCCCTTGCACACGAGAGAGGTTAACACGCTGCACAATATGTCCTTCAACTGACATTGCATAATTCTGCCGGCAACTTTTAATAAACTGCTGCCATGATGTCTGTAATTAAGTAAGATTGATTAAGAATCTCATTGAAAATAAAAATAAATCTTGCGGAAGACTTCACTAGTTAAAACCGTCCAGAATTATCTTTTGAGTGATCGGGCTCTTTGTACCGTTAGTATAATTTTCCCCTATCGTTGTTAATATGAAGTAGATCTGCCTCGACGGACAAGTTAAATTAAAATTCTTATATATATAATATATATATATATACTGTATATATATACTGTATATATATATATATATATATACTTTATATATATATACTATATATATATATATATATACATATATATATACTGTATATATATATATATATATATACTGTATATATATATATATACTGTATATATATATAAATATATATATATATATATATATACTGTATATATATATATATAATATATATGTATATATATATATATATACCTCGACGGACAAGTTAAATTAAAATTCTATATATATATATATATATATATATAATATATATAATATATATAATATATATATATATATATATATATATATATGCTTTCCTATATAAACCGTCTCTCTCCACTGTATTCCTCATTTTTACTTTACATCCTGAAGGGGCTCAATGTGTATTGGCCGAAATATAGTGATTTATTTATATTTCCTAAGTTTCTTTTATGGTCCTTTTTGAAAAAAACATGTTAAACTGTTCGATTACAGTTATAAATAAGACATATATGTATATATATATATATATAGTATATATATATTATATATATATATATTATATGTATATATAATGTATACGTATATATATATATATATATATATATATCTCGTCTTCTCTTCCATCCCCTGCTTCGTTTGCAATCTTTAGGAATCCACTCAGTTTTTCTTCTTGTCCATCTATTACCCGTTAATCTCATTGTAATTTTCCCTATCTTTCTCACCATGAAGTATTGCTGCTTCGACAAACAGGTTGAATGAAATTTCATATATATATATATATATATATATATATATATCTTCATGTTGAGACCGATAGGGAGAATTATAATGAGAATATGATGAGATTGACAAGAAGAATTACAGAATGGATCCCTAGAGATTGCAAACGAAGGAGGGGAAGGAAGAGAAGACGATGGTTTGATGTACTAAGAAAATTTTCGGATATAAACGGTCATAGAGAGCCAATAAAGTTTAAACAGACGCGTGTGGAAGGACATGTCTTAGGCCTCTGTCCTGCAGTGGACTAGCAATTTTGATAATGATGATATTAATTTTAATATTTGTCATTATATGATTACGAATTTTCAAATCACGAAAAATATACAAATAAATTATGCTTGGAAATTGATGCATCACGAAAACTCTGTCTCAAACAATTGTATTGATTAAAGATAATGATTTTTCCGTTTAAATTCGCTTAAACAAATTGCTTTCATGATTTATGATCAGGATGTAGTCGTCCTATTTTCTTTTACAGTAATACAGAAATTAAAAACATTTATGAAAACAAGCTACTTTGTTGACAAATATACTTCATATCTATGTTAGTGTTATAATATCGGAAGTAGTGTTGGTAGTTGATAAAAGGTGATGAAAAACAGATGATTGTGGATATAGATGTAAGTTTTCTGATTTAGGTAAAAGTACAGTAGTTATTATTATTATTATTTGTAAGTATTAAATAAAGGTGGCATTATTGTGTATTTTATTCATGAACACAATTTTACTAATTTTGATTGAATTGGAATTTATCATCTTGGTAGTTGAAAATTCCAGGATTGTTCATTGATGTGAAGGATGATAAACACGTATATATATATATATATATATATATATATATAATACATATATACATATATACAGTATATATATATGTGTATATATATATATATATATATATATATATATATATATATATATATTTATATATATGTGTGTGTGTGCGTGCGCTTGTCTAAATGTGTGTATAGGTTTGTATATAGATTTACATATGTAAAAAAATAAATATAGATAATATATATGTAGATATATGTATATATACGAATAATATATATATGTGTATATATATACGATATATATATATATATATATATATATATATATATAAATAAAATTATAAATTTGAGTAAATATTTATCGTCAAATGTTAAAACGTACAAAGTCCAAGAAATATTGTTGAAGGCAAAACATGAAGAGAAAACGTTCTCATGGGTAAAGACATTATTTGTTTTTCTTTACCAGAGTGTCCTTTTGTGGCCAGGCACGGAAACTCATGATAAATGTTCTTCAGTGATTGCAACTGCACAGAACAAAAAAGAAAAAAAAAATAACGAAAATAAAACGGAGGAAAAATATAAAAGTTAAAACAAAAATATTTGCTTTCCTCATATACCATCATAATAAAATTTCCCTCTTGAGTTTGTGTGTATGTGTGTATGTATGTATGTATGCGTGATTTGAGTGTATGTATGTGTATGTGTGTATGTGTGAAAATAAAACGGAGGAAAAATATAAAAGTTAAAACAAAAATATTTGTTTTCCTCATATACCATCATAATCCATTTCCCTCTCGAGTTTGTGTGTGTATGTATGTATGTATGTATGCGTGGTTTAAGTGTATGTATGTGTATGTGTGTATATATGTGAAAATAAAACGGAGGAAAAATATAAAAGTTAAAACAAAAATATTTGCTTTCCTCATATACCATCATAATCCATTTCCCTCTCGAGTTTGTGTGTGTATTTATGTATGTATGTATGCGTGATTTGAGTGTATGTATGTGTATGTGTGTATGTGTGAAAATAAAACGGAGGAAAATATATAAGTTAAAACAAAAATATTTGCTTTCCTCATATACCATCATAATCCATTTCCCTCTCGAGTTTGTGTGTATGTATGTATGCGTGATTTGAGTGTA
The DNA here is from genome assembly GCF_036898095.1 of Palaemon carinicauda. Classification (NCBI taxonomy): domain Eukaryota; kingdom Metazoa; phylum Arthropoda; class Malacostraca; order Decapoda; family Palaemonidae; genus Palaemon; species Palaemon carinicauda. The sequence continues at coordinate 75,865,531 of NC_090750.1, forward strand.
TGTATGTGTATGTGTGTATATGTGTGAAAATAAAACGGAGGAAAAATATAAAAGTTAAAACAAAAATATTTGCTTTCCTCATATACCATCATAATCCATTTCCCTCTCGAGTTTGTGTGTGTGTGTATGTATGTATGTATGCGTGATTTGAGTGTATGTATGTGTATGTGTGTATATGTGTGAAAATAAAACGGAGGAAAAATATAAAAGTTAAAACAAAAATATTTGCTTTCCTCATATACCATCATAATCTGTTTCCCTCTTGAGTTTGTGTGTATGTATGTATGTATGCGTGTTTTGAGGGTATGTATGTGTATGTACGTGTATATGTGTGTGCGGGCCTGCAAGATTGAGATGACAAATAAAACGGGGGAAAAATATAAAATTTAAACAAAAATATTTACTTTCCTCATATGCCATCATAATCCGTTTTCCTTGAGTTTGTGTATGTATGTATGTATGTTTCAAGGGATGTATGTGTATGTGTGTATATGTGTGTGTGGGCCTGCAAGATTGAGATGACAAATAAAACGGGGGAAAAATATAAAATTTAAACAAAAATATTTGCTTTCCTCATATGTCATCATAATCCGTTTTCCTTGAGTTTGTGTATGTATGTGCGTATGTATGTATGTTTCGAGGGTATGTGTGTGTATGTGTGTATATGTGTGTGCGGGCCTGCAAGATTGAGATGACAAATAAAACGGGGGAAAAATATAAAATTTAAACAAAAATACTTGCTTTCCTCATATGCCATCATAATCCGTTTTCCTTGAGTTTGTGTATGTATGTTTCGAGGGTATGTATGTGTATGTGTGTATATGTGTGTGCGGGCCTGCAAGATTGAGATGACGGACTCAACCCAGAGGAATATTCGAGTCACGTTTCTTATACTGCTTAAGCAAGCCTTAAGTGTCGTTAATTTCCCGATGCAAATTCTTGGCGAGCGGCGGAGAAATGAGTTTTGCCCGGAAAAGACAACTCGGGGGTTGTAACATTAAAAGTTAACTGTGGCGTAATTTCTACATGTTTACGAGCGTATTGAAATAGGAACGTCAGCCCGCCTCGGCCGTTCGTGTGTTTCGAGGTAATTAAAATAGAATTAAACCGCAGTCACGAAAAGTTTGGGCTAAAGTTGAGTAAACTTGGTTTAGGAAAGGGGAAAGGGGGAGGGGGAGGGAAGGGAGTGTTTATGGTAAAGGATGCGGGTGGGGGGTTTGAGATAAGGAAGTAAGGACTTGGGAAAAAGGAGATAGAGAAGGTTGGGATGGTGATGATGATTATGAATTTGAAAGAGTGGGAATGATTAAGAACCAGATGTGGTAGACGGAAATAAATACTCCTATGGCAGACTGAACAAATGGGTATTTTACCCCATCTAAAAACTGTCTATTTTTTTAGTATTTTGGACTCTCTCTCTCTCCCTCCCTCTCTCTCTCTCTCTCTCTCTCTCTCTCTCTCTCTCTCTCCTTCGGGGAAGCATTGCCGTGTAATTAACATCCATACATGCCCTGTTGATGCAATTGCAATCAATATCCTGTATTCCAAAGTCACAGCTGTAAGATAGGAGTTGGTATAATTATCAAGTTGTTTTATTTATATTTTTCCCTTTATTTTCCGCGTCTTCGTCATTTGTCTTCAGGAAAAAAATATTATTTTTAATTTAGATGGATTACAGACACTTCTTTTCATATTTGATTAAATTATCGATGAGAAAGTAGCATCTTTTATTTCGTGTCGAGACCGGTTAGGTATTTTTTTTCACTGCAAGAATTTTTTTTTTCTTTTTTTTTTTACGAGTAATGTTTATGCTTATGAAGTAGTTTTGGTATGAAGGTTACAATATGTATGCTGGATTCAGGTTTCCACGCAATGATGACTGAATTAATTTTCCCCCGGAAAATTATGCTTGCTAACTCTGCTTAGTAACGAAATGCAAGTTGAATTATTCTGTTTTAGAGCAACACCTATACTTTTTTTGGTTAACGTTTAGCTGTAGAGTAACAGTTGGGCTTTAATCGTAAAACTTGTGCTCTAGTGGTGACATTTATACCTGTAAAACGCATGGCTTCGTATAATGTTGATTCGTATTTTGGGGAAATATTTTTGAGTTACGGCCGTCTGCGAAAACCCATTTTTCAAATATGTTTATGTGACGAGTTGATATTTTCTGTAAATAGATGTATAAGCTAAATTAACAGGTTTTTTGAGAGAGGTTAATGTTAATTCATTTTTAATAAAAGGTTCTTGTGTTCTTACTGAGATAAACTTTGGAAATCGAGACTTTCTTATGTGACGTGTTGATATTTTCTGTAAATAGATGTATAAGCTAAATTGATAGTTTTTATTTTTTTATTTTTATTTTTTTTTAAGATATTTATGTTAATTATTTTTTTTTAAAGAAAGGATCCAGTGGTGTTCTTACTGAGATAAACCTTGATAGAGCGAGACTTTCCAGGGAGTAGTTTTCGTTTCAGGTATTTTCAATTGTACTAACCGAGGCCCTTTGCGTCAGTACGCGTAGGAGATGATGATGATGTATTTTGGGAAAGAAAAAACTTTCCTCTTTTCGTATGGAGCATTTTTAGATTAAGGCATAAAATGTTCATCTACTGATGATATTTTAGTTAACACTTTTTATTTCTAATGAGATATTCTGTGCGTAGGAAAAATATTGCATAGGCTAAATTAACTAATATTAGCACGATTTTGCGTTAAAGGGTTATTTGCACATTCTCGAATGATTAATTAGTATTGAGGTAACATCTTCACACAATTTGACTAATGCTAAATTAATGTGTTGTTTGCAGGCATTTGATCGTTTTAACATAGCGATATTAAAAATAGAAGGTGGTTTCAGAGAAGAAACAAAACAGTAACTGTCACATTTTTATGTTCAACTAGGTGACATAAGTCTCTTTTTATAGTTTATACATGAAAGATCTATCTTGATGTTGTTACAGTTGTTAAAAATGTTTTATTTCAATTGTTCATTACTTCTTGTACTTTATTTATTTCCTTATTTCCTTTCCTCACTGGGCTATTTTCCCATGTTGGATCCTTTTTCCTGCTTATCCAAGAAGGGTTGTTGTTTAGCTAATAATAATAATAATAATAAGAAGAAGAAGAAGAAGAAGAAGAAGAAGAAGAAGAAGAAGAAGAAGAAGCTGTTTTTAGTTGTAGTGTTACTTCCCAAGTCCCACTTTGGCTGTGAATGACTTTCCTGGCCCCATTTCCAGTCAGTATATCTCAATTCATTCACCCAATCCAATCGTTTCTTTGTCCAGATAACAACAAAGCTTGAAAGTCATGATTTCATACCTCGAAGGCTGACGTAATTGCCTCATTTTCTGCCCTAAAAGCACAAATTCGTTTAACAACTAATTGAGATTTCACTTGGAATTTACTGAATTTTTTTACTGGATATTGCTCTCTTATGCTTTTGTTACCTTTGCAATGGCCAATGGCTTGTTGAAGGAGCTTGGTGTGGACCAGTTAAGTATTCGGCACTTTATTAAGGTTTTGAAAATGGAAATCTAAGTTATTTTACTTATATTGGCACAGAAAGTAGGACCCTTTGTCCATAAATGAGACTAGGTCTTCAGCCGTTGCTCTTCCCAAGAGCACTGGTGCTCACGGCTGTTATGGACAAGCTGTGTTGTGATCAAAAATCGCGTAACTACGGAGCCGCGTTTGTCTTAATAACCGAACTGTACAGGAACTACCTAGTTACTCATTAGTACACAACACTAACATATTATTCGTTAATTATGTCGAGATAGCGAAAGAGACCTTAATGAGTCTAATCTATCAGCCTTTAACGTCTACTTAGAGGCCCTCGTTAGTATCAGGATTTGTTTTACTAATGCAGCTGCAACATCAGATGACAAATAGTCCACATGCAAATATACACGAAACAGCTCGTAGGCTCTAATTACCTTCAAAAACATCTTTAATCATACTGCAGCTGAACATTGCAGTGGTTTCCCCCTTGCCTACCTTCCCCCCCCCCCCCCCCGTCATTACGTTGTTTATTCACTGCCACGATCTTGTTCGGTGGGTGACCAAGCCAGGCTAATCATGTAAAATGCTTCCTGGACGTTAACGCCGAGCGCCTGGAAATACATCATCGGTGAATCTCTTATTGCGGGAAAGAATTGACTTAGTTATCACGTATTTCTCTTTTTTTTTTTCCTTCCTCACTTTTGTAATTCTATTCTCTATATTCTCTATATCGTTATAGTTAACTGCCTTATTGACTCTTTCTGCCTTGTCATCTGTAGGATTCTCGTCTCCTATTTTTCGTTGTAAAACACATGTATATATCTACACTGTTTTACAAAACATTTATATATCTGCCCTGGTTTCATTATGTTATTCAGGTTTATAAAAAAAAAAAAAACAGCAAGCGTTTAGCTTACTACCTTTGGTAAATAAAATCCCATTTTTAAAAATAAAAAAAAAAAACGAAATACAATAGATACCAAGCTCGTAAAAATACATTTTTAAAAAATTCTGCAGATGTCTCCGGTATGCCCATCTATCAACCATCGCTCCAAAACCTACGCCGGGCGAAGTAGTAAGCATCAATGGTGGCCATGCCACCCCTTAAACATAGTCCCTATCAGACCCCCTTATCCTCCCCTCAGCTTCCCATAGTATCCCTAAGCCCCTAGACCGTGCCCTGAGCCATCCTTCCTGACGGAGGCACGACTCCCTGACCGATGATGCCTCCTTGGTCCACGACTCTTAGGTCCTATTTCTGTAGGACTTTCTGGGAGAGACTTTACATGAACATAATGATTTGTTGTCTCACCGTGTGTGTGGAATAGGAGAGAGAGAGAGAGAGAGAGAGAGAGAGAGAGAGAGAGAGAGAGAGAGAGAGATGTAGGGCTTGTTCAGCCGTTGAAGGTGGATACATTACGCAATTTAAGAGGCTATTAAGAGAAGTACATACTGTATATGGTCATAAATCTGTACTAATATTGCTATCAAATGAGTTTTGCATTTGTAAGCTTTAGGTGGATAACTGCCAAATGATGAATTTTTAATTTGAAGAACGTGCAAAATGAATAATATTTAGTATATATCTGAAATAAAGATGATGAGGATTATTATTATTATTATTATTATCATTATTATTATTATCTGAATTTTATTGTTTGGAACAGGACATCGTAAAATTTGTTACTGACATCAAATCAGAATCTGTTGCCTGCTTCCTCTATCTTTCTCTTCTTCTACTGCTTCTTCTTATAGCCCTCTTTTCCTTCTACTACTCCTTCTTCTTCATCTTCTTCTTCTTCTTCTTATTATTATTATTATTATTATTATTATTATTACTTGCTAAGCTACACTCCTAGTTGGAAAAACAAGATGCTATAAGCCCAAGGGCTCCAATAGGGAAAATATCCCTCTTTTCCTTCCACGCCTTCTTATACCCTTTTTTCCTTCTACTCCTTCTTATATCCCACTTTTCCTTCTATTCCTTCTTCGTATATCCCTCTTTTCCTACTACTCCTTCTTCTTATATCCCTCTTATCCTACTATTCCTTCTTCTTATATCCTTCATTTCCTTCTACTCCTTCTTCTTATATCCCTCTTTTCCTTCTACTCCTCCTCCTTATATCCCTCTTTTCCTTCTGCTCCTCTTCCTTATATCCCTCTTTTCCAACTACTCTTTCTTTTTATATTCCTCATTATCCTTCTACTCCTTCTTCTTATGCCCTCTTTTCCTTCTACTCCCTCTTATATCCATCTTTTCCTACTACTCCTTCTTTTTATATCCCTCTTTTCCTTCTACTCCTTCTTATATCAGTCTTTTCCTTCTACTCCTTCTTCGTATATCCCTCTTTTCCTTTCATTCCTTCTTATACCCTCTTTTCCTCGTTCCCCTTCTTCTTATATCCCGCTTTTCCGTCCACTCCTTCTTATACCCTCTTTTCCTTCTGCTCCTTCTTCTTATATCTTTCTTTTCCTTTTACTACTCCTTATATCCGTCTTTTCCTATTACTCAGCCTTCTTAAATCCCTCTTTTCCTTCTACTCCTTCTTCTTATATCCCTCTTTTCCTTCTACTCCCTCTTATTATACCCTATTTTCCTTCTACTCCTTCTTTTTATATCCCTCTTTAACTTCTCCTTCTTATATCCTTCTTTTCCTTCTACTCCTCCTTATATCCCGCTTTTCCTACTACTTTTTATATCCCTCTTTTCCTTCTACTCCCAATCTTATATCCCTCTTTTCCTACTTCTCCTTCTTCTTATACCCTATTTTCCTTCTACTCCTTTTTATATCCCTCTTTTACTTCTACTCCTTTTTATATCCTTCTTTTCCTTCAACTCCTTCTTACTGTATATCCCTCATTTCCTTCTACTCCTTCTTGTTATATCCCTGTTTTCCTCCTACTCCTTCTTCTTATATCCCTCTTTTCCTTCCACTCCTTATATCCTTCTTTCCATCTACTCCTTCTTGTTATATCCCTGTTTTCCTCCTACTCCTTCTTATATCCCTCTTTTCCTTCCACTCCTTATATCCTTCTTTCCATCTACTCCTTCTTGTTATATCCCTGTTTTCCTCCTACTCCTTCTTATATCCCTCTTTTCCTTCCACTCCTTATATCCTTCTTTCCTTCTACTCCTTCTTCTCATATCCCTCTGAGTCACGAACCGTCCAATAAGATCCCCCGTCGTACACAGTTCATTACCTTAACTCGTTCTTCTTTTTTTTTTTTTTTTTTTTTCGTAGGCCGTAATCTATCAGTCTTTGTTCCGAATCGGATGTGTCATTCCTCCTCATTATCACCACCAGCCGATGGGTGAACGACCAGCGGAGACCCTCATCCGTACTCCTGAGTCGTCAGAGGTTATTTCTTTCACTACGGAAATACTGTTTTTTTTTTTTTTTTTTTTTTTTTTTTTTTTTTTTTTTTTTTTTTTTTTTTTTTTTTTTTGCCTGTTGCCTCGACTCGGCATTTCATCATCGTTTCTTTACACTATTCTAAATTATTATTCGTATTTTCACGATTTCCTTTCCTCGGCATTTCATCATCGTTTCTTTGCATTATTCTAAATTATTATTTTTATTTTCCCTTTTGCCTCGTCTCTGCATTTCATCGTATCTTTGCAATAGTGTAAATTACTTTTATTTTCATTATTTTTATATACATTTCCTTTTATTTATATACTGTTTATTTAATTTAGTCTTTTGTCTATTCCCTGCTTTTACTATTATTATTATTATTATTATTATTATTATTATTATTATTATTATTATTATTATTAGCTAATCTACAACCCCAGTTGGAAAAAAACTGGCTGCCAATAAGCCCAAGGGCTCCAACAGGTAAAAATAGCCGTGTAAATAACGAAATAATAAATAAGTGAACTACAAGAGAAATAACGAACAGTTAATATAAAATATGTTAAGAACAGTAACAATATTAAATCAAAACCTCCATATATAGTAAACTATTAAGAGAGATTTATGTCAGCCTGCTCAACATAAAAACATGCAAGTTTGAACTTTTGAATTGTCTCAGCAATATTCTAAAATATTCATTTTATTTTTTTTATTTATTTTATATCGTTTATATAATAAGTCAAGTGTTATAATTTTGTTAAGTAGTCTCTACGATTTTCAGTTCACGTTATGTTTTGATGTATACAAATGTTCAAATTAATTGTATCTTTTTTAAATATATTGTTCATGAGGAAGAGGAGTAGAAGACAAGAGGGTTATAAGGAGGAGGAGTAGAAGGAAAAGAGGGATATAAGAAGAAGGAGTAGAAGGAAATGAAGGATATAAGAAGAAGGAATAGTAGGATAAGAGGGATATAAGAAGGAGTAGTAGGAAAAGAGGGATATACGAAGAAGGAATAGAAGGAAAAGTGGGATATAAGAAGAAGGAGTAGAAGGAAAAAAGGGTATAAGAAGGCGTGGAAGGAAAAGAGGGATATTTTCCCTATAAATATAAATTCATGAGTATATTGTTTATGTGTTCGGTTTCAAACAACTCCATTCACGCATTTACCCCTTTGACCTTTCGTATTCTTGAGCTTTACCTTAAAAGGGATATAGTGTTTTCTCGAAAATAGCTTACCTGTCTAGATAGTTACATGCTCACATTTATAATCCAAATATGATTGTTTGGTTATCCAGATTATTATTATTATTATTATTATTATTATTATTATTATTATTATTTGCTAAGCTACAGATTATTATTATTATTATTATTATTATTATTATTATTATTATTATTATTATTATTACTTGCTGAGCTACAGATTATTATTATTATTATTATTATTATTATTATTATTATTATCAGCTAAGCTACAACCCTAGTTGGAAAAGCAGGATGCTACAATCCCAGGGGCTCCAACAGGGAAAATAGCTCAGTGAGGAAAGGAAACAAAGAAAAAGAAAATATTTTAAGAAGAACAACAAGATTAAAATAAATATCTCCTATATAAACTATAAAAACTTCAACAAAACAAGAGGAAGAGCAATAAGATGGAATAGTGTGCCCGATTGTACCCTCAAGCAAGAGAACTCTATCCCAAGACAGTGGAAGACCATGATACAGAGGCTATGGCACTACCCAAGATTAGAGAACAATGGTTTGATTCTATGTTTATAATAGTTTCCTTAATTGCCATATGTCATAATAGGAAACAATATGTATGAGTATATAGTCATATAAAATATGTTTATTGTGGTTCATGTAGAGCATATATAGCGAGGCTTCTTGGATCGTTGACTGAAGGACAGTTTTGATCTCTCCAATGCTATATGTTATGAGCAATTTTTACTTGTAAACCAAATAAGCCTACAAGTGAAATAACTGGGCTGTCAGATTTACTGCCATGTTAAAAAAAAATGTACTTGCCATTTTAACCATTTCATTTTCATGATAATTCAGACAATTAAAATGGTCGGCTCGTTTTTGCAAAGCCGTTTATTGAACAAGTAATAAACAATTGATCATCGAGAGTGCATATTTATACTGTATGTGTGTATATATATAAATATATAACAATATATACTTATATGTATATATATTCTGTGATTGTGTATATATATATATATATATATATATATATATATATATATATATATATATATATATATATATATATATATATATATATATATATTTGTATATATATATATATATATATATATATATATATATATATATATAAATATATAGAAATATGTACTTATTATATGTATATATATTCTGTGATTGTATATATATATATATATATATATATATATATATATATATATATATATATATATGTGTGTGTGTGTGTGTATATATATAATTATATATGTATGTATATATATAAATGTGTATATATATGGATTTGTAAATCATACTAATTCATAAATTATTTTGTAAATGAAATTAGAGTATCTTAGCCCACAACCCTAAGGAAAACCCAACCAATATGTTCTGTTATCAGTATTAAGAAGAAAAAAATTATAGTTTAGCATGATCTGTAATTAAAAAAAAAAAAAAAAACTTTACCTTTAACATGGGCATTCAAATACTTTTTTTTTTTTTTTTTTTTTTTTTTTTTTTTTTTTTTTTTTTTTTTTTTTTTTTTTTAAATCTCAGAAGCTTTATTTTGTATCTAACTTGATCTGAAAGTCTTTTACGCTCTATCATTATGCACGATTCCTTTTTTTTTGGGGGGGGGAGTCAAGATAAAAAGAAGCGACTTGGAAAAGTAGGTATTAATTTTGAAATATCCAAGCTGGTATTCTACCTAATGCAACACGAACATTTTATTATTATTATTATTATTATTACTATCCAAGCTACAACCCTAATTGGAAAACCAAGATGTTATAAGCCCAGGGGCTCCAATAGGGAAAAATAGCCCAGTGAGGAGAGATAAATCTGTAATATTACTGACATACGTTTTTTTTTTAAGTTGATTATCAACCTTTGACGCCAAAGAATTCTGTGCTGTAGTGTAAAAGCAAGTGTGAATGTGATTGTGGAGGGAATGCGAGAGGGACTATTCGTCCAGTTACTTCATAAAGTAAATCAAGTGAATACGGCGAGCTTTATATACTGCTAAATGAAAAATTTAGATGACCGCATCGCCCGTAAACCAACCCACAGTTGCCGTTCGAATGGACAATCTGCTCTATATAACCCCCCCCCCCCCAAAAAAAAAAAAAAATAAAATAAAAAAAAAAGGAAATTTGCAATTCATTTTTCCCCGCGGTTATTTTTCCACCCAGCTGAATCGCCAGAGTTGAATGGTATTCTCTCACTGTTATTTTTTACATTATTTTTTACCTTTTTTATTTGTGGGGGGGGGGGGAGGAATGTTAAGTCTGTCTTCATAATCATCTTCATAAAAGAAAATCATTCGTAGCTCCTCACAACTAAATTCCAACTTGCAACGAATGTTTTGATGTTGAACAGGCTGACATAAGTTTCTTTTTATAGTTTATATTCGTAAGGGGTCTTTTTAATGTTGTTGTTAGTCTTAATATATTTCTTTTTAATTGTTCTTTATTTCTCTGGTAGTTTATTTATTTGCCTTTTTCCTTTCCTTGCTAGGCTATTTTTTCCATTTTGGAGCCCTTGGGCTTAAAGCATCCTGTTTTTCCAACTTGGGTTGTAGCTTAGTAATTAATAATAATAATAATAATAATAATAATAATAATAATAATAATAATAATAATACTCATCCGCTTTCTCATTTAATAATAATAGTAATAATAATAATAATAATAATAATAATAATAATGATAATAATAATAATCTCATTTACAGTAAAATCACTTCTAAATGCACCATTAATCAGTTAAATTAAAATTTTGGGTAATTCACGACAAACCTACAGTCGTGTTTTCAACTAGAAATCATGAATCATTAAGGATGACGTAACGAAGGGAAATATCTGAGTACAGTTGGCTGAATTAATTCCAGTACACTGACATCATCTCCTTAGCTTCCCATGAAATGTACCGGAATTAATGAAGCCAACTGTACCACCAATCTAACGGGACTTCCCCCTTATATGTTTTCATTCTTATTGTCATTTGTCCATATCTCCCCCCCCCCACCTCCCTTCTCTCTTTCTCTCTCTCTCTCTTATTCTCTGTCTCTGTCTCTCTCTCTCTCTCTCCTTAGCTTCCCATGAAGTGTACCGGAATTAATGAAGCCAACTGTACCACCAATCTAACGGGACTTCCCCCTTATATGTTTTCATTCTTATTGTCATTTGTCCATATCTCTCCCCCCCCCCCTCCCTTCTCTCTTTCTCTCTCTCTTATTCTCTGTCTCTCTCTCGCTCTCCTTAGCTTCCCATGAAGTGTACCGGAATTAATGAAGCCAACTGTACCAGCAAACTAACGGGACTTCCCCCTTATATATTTTCATTCTTATTGTCATTTGACCATATCTCCCCCCCTCCCTTCTCTCTTTCTCTCTCTCTCTTATTCTCTGTCTCTCTCTCTCTCTTTTTGTGCTCGATCTACCTCACATCTACCAGATGACGCCCAAATACCAGATATAAAAGTATCAGGATTAATTACATCGTTGGTCATGGAAAACTACGACCCATTGTTCGATCGCGTGTAAAGCAAAGGAGATTTTTATTGTGGATTAGTCGGATTGACCGTTAGCTTTGGTTTCGTTTATATATATATATATATGTATATATATATATATATATATATATATATATATATATATATATATATATACTGTATGTGTGTATATATATATAAATAGATAAAAATATATACTTATATGTATATATTTTCTGTGATTGTATATATATATTTGTATATATATATATATATAAATACATAAAAATATGTACTTATCATATGTATATGTATTCTGTGATTGTATATATATATATATATATATATATATATATATATATATATATATATATATATATATGTATATATATAATTATATATGTATGTATATATATAAATGTGTATATATATGGATATGTATATATATGCATATATATTTATATTATATTTACTTACATATAAATACACACACACACACATATATATATATATATATATATATATATATATATATATATATATATATATATATATATATATATATTATATATATATATATATATATATATATATATATATATATATATATATATATATATATATTTACTGTACACTGTGTGTCTCAAGAACCGTTATCCAAATAAGTGGTACCTTCATAGTTGAAAATAAGATGATTGAAACAAGAGTTTAAACCCCCTGGGGTGAGCCCCTGTACAGGTAACTAACGCTACATGATTGCCTCATAGCTTACGCCAAGTTTTCATAAGGACTGTACCGTAGTCATCGAAGATCACTATAGAATCCTGCATGCAGCATTGGATAAAAAGTAAGAATAGATTCTAAGAAAAATATTATGAAGAGTAAACAATAGGGGTGATTGTAGTTCGTTGGGAGAGGTGTAAACTTTCTTAATACTAGTGAAATCGGTTTTAGTTATTGGGAAGTTGTTGTTTATTTTGGTCTATAATACGTTAATTATGTTAATATGAAGCTGAGTTTACGATTTACGAAATATTACTCCTTGCCAGGAGTGTAGCCGGTTGAGAAGCAAACACTGGATTGAGACTATTATTATTATTATTATTATTATTATTATTATTATTATTATTATTATTATTATTATTATTATTATTATTATCCAAGCTACAACCCTAGTTGGAAAAGCAGGATGCTATAAGGCCAGGGGCCTCAATTGGGAAAAATAGCCCAGTGAGAAAAGGAAATAAGGAAATAGATAAATGAAGAGAACATATTAACAATAAATAATTCTAAAAAAGGCAACAACGTCAGAACAGATATGTCATATATAAACTATTAACAACGTCAAAAACAAATATAATTCATAGAGAAACCTTTAAGTACGGCAATGACAGTCTAAGATGTAATCCTTGAATACAGTAGGAAAAGTGTGAGAGAGAGAATAGAACCACTAGAAACTCCTCGAGAGAAAGGAAAGCAGACAGCAGTTGCGACATGAAGCAAGAACAGATAGAATAATGTCATAAAAAGGCTTGCAGAGGAAAGGAAATACTTTATTAACAGAAAGATTGGCTATCAATGTTTTAGTTTTTGCCAGATATCTTTGAGAGCAATGCAAGGATTATAACTTTTCATTAAGTCCTTCATGGTTGAGTAAATTTTGTAACTTTTCAGGGATGATATAACTTGAAATAATTGGTGCTAGCAATAAGAATGATAGTGGTCTACCATCAGTGGGGCAGAAAGAATCCGTGTGTTTCAAAGAGGACCGATATATATATATATATATATATATATATATATATATATATATATATATATATATATATATATATATATATATATATATATATATATATATGTATATATATATATATATGTGTGTGTGTGTATGTATGTATATACATAAAGATAGGACTGATTGATTGAAAAAAAGAGTGATATACGGGAGTTTGTTTGTCTTGATTCTGTAAATAATTTTAGCAACAATACAGGAATGAATCAGTGCCCTACCTGGCTTGCCTTTATATTTGAGAGAATCCCACTGGCTATTTTGATGAGTATAGAACTGTAGAAGATTAGAATTCGTCGATCCACTTTGAGAAAAAGGAGCTAAAAACCCGAGAGCCATAAAGTGTATCTATTCTTACTAAGAGACTAAGTTATATTACTGGACAAGAAACAAGATTGGAAGTACAAAGGCACTATTACTTGTAGTAGAATGTCAATGGATCAATGCCATACCTGGCTTGCCTTTATATATGATGAAATTCCACTTATTAATTTGATGGTTATAGGACTATAGACAGTTAAAAAGGGAGCTAAAAACCAGAGCCACAGAGTGTATCCACGCTTACTAAGAGACTAAAGGTGCCTGTACACGTTCAAAAAAAGCGTCAAAATTTTGCAAAATTTGAGTGTGTGTAGGACGTTTTGATGTCAAAAAAAGATTTGAAGCAAAATTTTGACATCAAAACGTCCTACACACACTCAAATTTTGCATCAAAATTTTGATATAAAAATTTTGATGCAAAATTTTGACGCTTTTTTGAACGTGTATGGGCCCCTTTAGTTATATGACTTAACAGGAAACTGGATTGGAAGTACGAAGGCACTGTGGTTAGTAGCAGAATGTCAGACTAAGAATGAGTCATGTGCCTGGTATCACGACGAGAAGGTTCTGTAGCAAAATCAGGCAGATCAAGGTCAAAGGTTACAGAAAGGGGCATGGCCTTAGTACCCTGAGCAACGCATTAATTAATAGCTTGAAGTTTATGATAGTAGATAGAAGAATTTTAGGCAAATAAAAGATGGTTCTGTAGGGAGAGATGGCATCAGTGATCGCCAGGGCTACACACAGCAAATCTCCTCTCAGTACTGGTGTTACAGGGTGCACTTCCCCAGAGCTCGGTGTACCAAGAATTCTATGTCCAAGTGTACATATACGAGATATGGCCATCTTTAATTAACACGTGAAGAAATATTATATTGTTATCTCTGTTTTAACTGTTCTGATGTTTCCCATGGTCATCTTTTTATTTTTTTTTTTTTTAACTTTTTGTCTCATTTCTTCTCACATCATCTTGGAAGTTATGAAGCCACTTAGTGAGGTATATGGCGATGTCACCTACACAGAACACTTCAGCATGCTAGTGAAAAGATAAGACTTGTGGGAAGAGGTAAAATATTCTCAATAAGGGTTCTTCCTGCTAGATATCATTATGCATTTCTATGAAAAATGCTGTTGTAAATTATTTATAAAAAGAAATTTTAAATTAATTGAAAATATTTAGGGGAAGCTTTGCGGCCCAGTTGAGTTTGAAGTGGAAAAGTTTCGAAATTGTTGAGTAATGTTTTAAGGATAACGATTTTTTAGAAAATTAGGTAGGAAAGAAGCGCTTAGAGCAATCACAACCGAGCGTGTGTGGGTAGAACCAATACGGCTGTTATAGCCGGAAAGCCTTACCCTGACCCATCCACCATTATTCTGTTTGCACAACGACACCAGGTACTCGGGGCCACATTTGTTTTACTACCGATCATAAAACATTTGTGAACGGAATTTTGATGAGAATGAAAATGTGTGGCGTGCTCTCTGGTGTTATATGCATAGCTGTATGTACTCTATGTATGGCTGTATGTATTGGTGTGCTACTGTTGTTAACACACATTTGGGTTCTCTTCAAATGTCATCTAAAATGTGTTATATATTAGAGTTGGTATGTTACATCTTCAAGTAAAGTCTAAGTAAGTTAACTTTAAAATAATTTATTCTTTAAGAACAGTGTTAACATGTCCATCGCAGGAGTATAGCTGGTTTGGTCGGATGACCATTCCGTATGACATCGTAAAGTGAACTGATACAAATATCCAATTTCATACTAAAGTTTACACAGGTATCTCAGCATTTATGGATTTATAGTAAACACAACATTTATACCGGAAGATGCTTGTTCCGTTCTCACAGACAACTTCTTTCTCACGGGGCTTGGTTGTGTTTACTCTTCATGAAAAATGTTACATTGCTGAGGTTTGGCAATCGCATCCTGCTTAGAATATGACTATGGCAGTTCTCACACTTCTCTTACTTCCACAATGACCTGTAGGTCATGTGTTTTAAACAAGTAATATTTAATATATTACATATGTACTCTCGAGCGCATGCGCATTTGACGTTCTTGTGATGGAGTGAGTTCTATTTAAAATTTGGAGCTTCAATTCTATATATCCTGAATGTAACATTCAAAGATTGGGTCATCTCTCTCTCTCTCTCTCTCTCTCTCTCTCTCTCTCTCTCTCTCTCTCTCTCTCTCTCTCTCTCTCTCTCTCTCTCTCTCATTTTACTGTCTTTCAAGATGAGATTTCTGGTCGACTCATTACTTATATCTTTGTAGTTTTTTCAGATAATTGGCTAAAATCATTAAAATTCGATTTGAATCATAATTTGATTAACGAATAAACCAGTAATAACGGACATTGAAAATAGAGAATAGTCATCATGTTCAAAGATACAACGATGCCATAATGATTCTAGAGATATCATTTAAGGTGAACAAGACTTAACGTTGCATGTTCAACGTGTAACCCATATGTTGCATGGCTAAACTGTATCGCACAGTTAACGCCAATTATTATGTTGCATGACTTGCATGTACGTCTATGTTGCATAGTTAATGCATGTCGAATAGGGTGTTACTACTTAAATCAATTCTACTATAACAAGGATTAAACATGTTTAGACATATGTCTACTCTACAAGTCTACAGGATAGCCATTACAGTTGAACTCAGGAATCCTATAGCATACAGCGCTCTGAGGAAGTGCAACCTATCACACCCTTACTGCGCGGCGAGTAACCAAACAGATAGTGTAGGGAGAGATGGCATCAGTGATTGCCAGGGCTACATACAGTAACTCCCCTCTCAGTACTGGTGTTACAGGGTGCATTTCCTCAGATTGAGGTGTAACAGGAGTTCCTGTGTCCAACTGTATATATTCAAGATATGGCCATCTTTAATTAACGCGTTGAGAAATATTATATTGTTATCTCTGTTTTATTTTTTTATCTTTTCTGATGTTTCTCATGTTCATCTCTTCTATTTCTTTTTTTTTTAACTTTATTTGAAGGGTTTTCAAAGCAGGCGAGGGCGGAAATTAGCTAATTGGTTCAAGACTGGAAGCTACGAGTAAGCCAAGAAGGCAAATTTGATAGTAGGCCTAGTGGTTTATCTTGGAAACTTCTTTGTCAGGTTGTTTTTATGACACGGATTCTTTTCATTATCACCGATTAAGCATCACGATTTTATTTTTATGCTTTGAAAATCGCTACTTCGTGGAGTTTTATGTTAACAATATCCTTGTATTGAAAAGAGCAAATCTCTAGGGATTGTTTTTAGTTCCCACACATAAACTATTCCACATCAAGTTATTTTATTTCCCGCACACAAACTATTCCAGATCAAATTATTTCATTTCCCGCACACAAACTATCCCAGATAAAATATTTTTATTTCCCATACAAACTATTCCAGATAGAATGTTTTTATTTATCACACACAAACTATTCCAGATGAAATATGTTTATTTTCCACACTCAAACAATTCTAGATGGGATGTTCCCACACGCAAACTGTTCCCTTTCAAATGTACTTATTTCCCACACACCAACTATTCCACATCAAACGTGCTTATTTCCTACACACAATCTATTCCCTATCATTGTGCTTATTTCCCACACACAATCTATTCCCTATCATTGTGCTTATTTCCCACACACAATCTATTCCCTATCATTGTGCTTATTTCCCACACACAATCTATTCCCTATCATTGTGCTTAATTCCCACACACACTCTATTCCCTATCATTGTGCTTATTTCCCACACACAATCTATTCCCTATCATTGTGCTTATTTCCCACACACAATCTATTCCCTATCATTGTGCTTATTTCCCACACACACTCTATTCCCTATCATTGTGCTTATTTCCCACACACAATCTATTCCCTATCATTGTGCTTATTTCCCACCCACAATCTATTCCCCATCATTGTGCTTATTTCCCACACACAATCTATTCCCTATCATTGTGCTTAATTCCCACACACAATCTATTCCCTATCATTGTGCTTATTTCCCACACACAATCTATTCCCTATCATTGTGCTTATTTCCCACACACAATCTATTATCTATCATTGTGCTTATTTCCCACACACAATCTTTTCCGTATCATTGTGCTTATTTCCCACACACAATCTATTATCTATCATTGTGCTTATTTCCCACACACAATCTATTCCCTATCATTGTTCTTATTTCCCACGCACAATCTATTCCCTATCATTGTGCTTAATTCCCACACACAATCTATTCCCTATCATTGTGCTTATTTCCCACACACAATCTATTCCCTATCATTGTGCTTATTTCCCACACACAATCTATTCCCTATCATTGTTCTTATTTCCCACGCACAATCTATTCCCTATCATTGTTCTTATTTCCCACGCACAATCTATTCCCTATCATTGTGCTTATTTCCCACACACAATCTATTCCCTATCATTGTGCTTATTTCCCACACACAATCTATTATCTATCATTGTGCTTATTTCCCACACACAATCTTTTCCGTATCATTGTGCTTATTTCCCACACACAATCTATTATCTATCATTGTGCTTATTTCCCACACACAATCTATTCCCTATCATTGTTCTTATTTCCCACGCACAATCTATTCCCTATCATTGTGCTTATTTCCCACGCACAATCTATTCCCTATCATTGTGCTTAATTCCCACACACAATCTATTCCCTATCATTGTGCTTATTTCCCACACACAATCTTTTCCGTATCATTGTGCTTATTTCCCACACACAATCTATTCCCTATCATTGTGCTTATTTCCCACACACAATCTATTCCCTATCATTGTTCTTATTTCCCACGCACAATCTATTCCCTATCATTGTGCTTATTTCCCACACACAATCTATTCCCTATCATTGTGCTTATTTCCCACACACAATCTATTCCCTATCACTGTGATTATTTCCCACACACAATCTATTCCCTATCATTGTGCTTATTTCCCACACACAATCTATTCCCTATCATTGTGCTTATTTCCCACACACAATCTACTGTATTCCCTTTCAAATGTACTTATTTCCCACACACAATCTATTCCCTTTCAAATGTACTTATTTCCCACACACAATCTATTCCCTTTCAAATGTACTTATTTCCCACACACAATCTATTCCCTATCACTGTGCTTATTTCCCACACACAATCTATTCCCTATCATTGTGCTTATTTCCCACACACACAAACTATTCCAGATCAAATGTTCAGGTTGTGGGAGCGTGTGTATTTCGGAAACTCCTGCCATATTTTATCCATTATCTTATAAATCTTAATTCAATCCCCAGTAAGAAATGTGACGCAGAGGGTCATATCGTCGTAAGAGAGACGATTCTTATCGTCGAAGAGCCCGGTCCCTCGTAGCTAAACCACCGGGAGGGGTAAGTGACTGCCCTTGGGTGCACGGCCGCGGCCGCCGCAGGAGGTCGTTGTCTGTGTCGTTGTTGAGTCGTTGTGTGTCGTTGTAGCGTCCCGTGATCTCCAGCGGTTTTTATGGGTCATATCTTAACCAATATATGATAATTATGATCACTTGCATGTTAATTTGAGGTCCATGTTCGGAGTCCAAGAAGGCACTTTGAGAGAGATGGAATAATTAAGAGGATGCGGACTGTATGAGAGTGGGTGATGCTGTGGCTGGGTTGATGGAGGTGGGGGCCCATCTTGCTGTTTTTATTGTTTATTACTGCGGCTGTTGCTGCTGCTGCTGCTGCTGCTACCACTGCTGTCTGTTTTGTATTCATTCATTTATTTATCTATTGATTTATATCTGCTTTCTTGTCTTGTCACAAAGGGATATTTGCTTCTTCTTTCATGATGGCACTTTTGTTTTCATTTAATTTGGTGTACTTTCTTTTCTTATTATGAAGGATGGAGTAGCTAACAGCTTCTTTCTCTAACTTGAAAACCGTCTTATCTTGTTCTCTGCGCTGAATGCTAAACTAAAGACACCGGTCCATGTATTCGCAATATCTTTTTGTTATTTTTACTAAGGATTTCTTTTGTATATGACATGATATTAGATTAAGACCATTGCTGTTCTTTGCATACCGGAGATACCTAGACACCGTTTTGAGAGTATTCTCTTACACTGATATATTCGTACCTAGTTCTATAATGCTTCAAAGTTCTTATGAAATTTTCCCTTATATTTTGTAGTAAGCGATTTGGACGTTCTGAAAAATTTTCCATTGAATTTTTAATTTTCAAACTCTCTTGCTCATTCGAATATGAAAAAACCTTTCTTTTCCATTTATCCAGCAGTTTACACCTCTCATCTTTTGCACTAATATGTTCTTGCCATACAATTTTATCCTCGATTCTGTTCCTTCACCCTATCAACGAATTTTGCCTAAGATTTTTCATAATTCTGACCACCCTTTACATTCAGATCTCCCTGGACAATTGTATCCTGTTCGTAATACTAGGCAGGCAGTTAATACTATTAGCCAGGCCTTCTCCATCATGAGGCTCAATACTACACAGTATTCTAGAAGTTTTATTCCAGCTGTGACCAAGTTGTGGAATGATCATCCTAATTTGGTAGCTGAATCAGTAGAACTTGAAAAGTTCAAAGTTGCAGCAAATGTTTTTATGTATTGTTTGCGAGGTAAGTTTTAATGATTGATGTTGCTATTGAGCCGTTGGTTGATTGAAATTTCCTGCATATGTATCTTAGTGGCATTGTTATTTCCTTTTAACTAATTTTATTCGTCCTCCAAATCCGTCACACTCTTTTGCCTACATATACCAACTCATGCTTTACTTTCATTATAAAAACTTCCAATAACACTTAGTAACTTACTTTCTCCAATATACATCACTAACACCTAATAATCTTTTTCTAGTTTGTACCCCGTTCACATATTTCCCCATCTACTTTAAAAATATTCGCACCTCTATCCTATAACACTTGATAATTCTCTCACCTCTATTCTATAACACTTGAACTGCAAGATTTTCTTTTCCTACACCCATCGTGCTTATTCCCTGTGAATTCATGCTTTATTTTTATTATTGTCTCAATCAAAATTAAATCACATTCCTTTCTTGGTATTCTATATAGGGTTGTTTGCATTTGTTTTTATTCGTTTAAATCTTCTTCACGTTTGTACTTTAGAACAAAGAATTCTTCTCATCTGTTGTGTTGGAGCTTTTCCTTCTCCTGACCTACTTCACACACCCTGGCCAGCCATGAAGTTATATGAATATATCTTAACTGATACATTTTGCTGGTAAAATTCCATTGGCCTTCTTCTTAACTGTTCTTAAATCATCACCAGTCACTTGATGGCTAAGCATATCCTCCTTTTACCCTTTTGCTTAATTTTTATTTGATAGATCTGTTTAGTACATAAAAATCTGACATTACTATGCACATGATTATTCATAACATTCTAATCAGTGCACATGCACATCTAGTCAGTTTCCCCATGGACTTTACAATAATAATAATAATAATAATAATAATAATAATAATAATAATAATAATAATAATAATAATAATAATAACAGACACATGATCTACCAGGAAACCGTTGGATATCAGCCTATTTTAAGAAATATTTTGAGAAACCAGGGAGTTAAGCTGAACGAATTATCTCATCTTACAAGTGTTCAAATTCTAAGCTCTGCTTAACAAATACCAGGTTTTTAAATGAGAGTGAAATCGCTTCGAAGGGGTTAAGATGAAAAAATATAATGTCTCGAGGCAAAGTTCTCAGTTAACTGTGACGGTTATATGAAGGTGAAATGTAAAATAGGTGTTCTCGCTTGATATACATGCATATATATATATATAAATATATATATATATATATATATATATATATATATATATATATATATATATATATATATATATATATATATATATATTTATTTATTTATATATATATGTATGTATGTATGTATGTATGTATGTATGTATGTATGTGTATATATATATATATATATATATATATATATATATATATATATATATATATATGTATATATACAGTATATATAAATGTATGTATGTATATATGTATATATGTATGTATGTATATATATGTATGTATGCATGTATATATATGTGTATATATATACATATTATATATATATATATATATATATATATATATATATATATATATATATATATAGTGCATGGGCATATGTATATGTGTGTTTGTTCTTGTGCATATGTTTATTTTATTATATCTCGGTATGTTTAGAAATCAAAATATCTTGTTAGATATATTTACCGTCATTATTTGTTCCCTATCATAGTAGATAACAACTCTCTCCCAATTATTCTTTCATATAGTAAACAAAATAAATTTATTATTTTATAGGCCACATTCATATTGGAAAAGGATCTTTTTACCATCGTTCTTTATAATTAGAAATTA
Source organism: Palaemon carinicauda (assembly GCF_036898095.1). Classification (NCBI taxonomy): domain Eukaryota; kingdom Metazoa; phylum Arthropoda; class Malacostraca; order Decapoda; family Palaemonidae; genus Palaemon; species Palaemon carinicauda. The sequence continues at coordinate 75,887,644 of NC_090750.1, forward strand.
ACAATTAAAAGTACCTCTTATTCCAAGGTTACAATGCCCTCCAGCTTCAATGCATATGTTGGGAGATGCGGGGAGGGCGGGGGATATGTAAAGGTTCGAAAATGAAAGTTGAATGGAAGATTGAAAGAATGGGACAGACATGAACTGTTTCATCTGATTGGTCTTCAAGATTGTAGTTAATTCTTTGCCTTTTCAGTAAGATTATTCTGCTAATTGCAAGGAAGTGATTAAATTTGATAAAAGAGGTATAGATTTTTTTTTCTTTGCTTAAGGAACACTAGGTTAGAATAGGTTTTAAGATTGTATTTGAACATCTTTTAGTTTTTTTAATATCCAGTAATGAAAGCTACTATAGCCAGTTGGCTATAATTATTATTGTCAAATATATTATTATTATTATCATTATTATTATGATGATGATGATGATGATGATGATTAAAATGAATATTTTTGTTATTAAATATTATGCATTATTATTATTTTTTTTATCATTATTATTAGCCTCCATTTTCATCCAAAATTCCAGAATGATATAAAGGTCAAAATTAATTTTCCACACTATAATTTTCTTTTATTCTAATTAATTACATAGGACATTAGCATGGGCATTGTAATTTGTTATGTCTTTCCCTAAAGATATTTTCGTGGAACATTTATCAAGGTTATCCGGTTATTTAAAGGTAATTTATTTTTCTCCATTTTCTAGTAGATTGGTATCTTAAGAGTTTGTTCCCTCTATATTTTTTACTTAGACTGAGTTTGAAAACTCGGTGATATGTTTAATTCAAAACGTCTGTTTGTATCTTTATACATAAGACACTACGATAATTTGTTATTTTCTTCATTCTTTGTCAGGATATGAAAATAATCAAGGTGGAATTATATGACTACTTTTAAAATGTAATTAACTCTGTCTCTTGCAGTTTGATATAAACTATTATTATTATTATTATTATTATTATTATTATTATTATTATTATTAGCTAAGGTATAACCTTAGTTGGAAAAGCATGATCCTATAATCCCAAAGGCTCCAACAGTGAGGAAACAAAATAGGGAAACAGATAGAATAGTGTGCTTGATTGTACCCTCAACCAAGAGAACTATTTACCTCCTTTTCTACAAACCTCTATTTTATAGCACTACTTCTAATATCTTTTTATTATTATTATTATTATTATTATTATTATTATTACTATCCAAGCTACAACCCTAGTTGGAAAAGCAAGATGCTATAAGCTCAGGGGCTCCAACAGGGAAAAATAGCCCAGTGAGGAAAGGAAATAAGGAAATAAATAAATGAAGAGAACAAATTAACAATAAATCATTCTAAAAAAAGTAACAACGTCAAAACAGACATGTCATATATAAACTATTAACAATATCAAAAACAAATATTTCATATAAAAACTATAAAAAGACTCATGTCCGCCTGGTCAACAAAAAAGCATTTGCTCCAACTTTGAACTTTTGAAGTTCTTCTGATTCAACCACCCGATTAGGAAGATCGTTCCACAACTTATTAATTAGACAGAGACGAATGTTCATCATAGTTTCTTGACTTTAAAATGTTTTATAAGCCATAAGCTGCTATGATTGCATTTAAGGTAAATTGTGATGTACTATAGTCAATTTCTTTTAGCGATGCAGATTTGCACCGACTCGCAGCGGTGCCCTTTTAGCTCGGAAAAGTTTCCTGATCGCTGATTGGTTGGACGAGATAATTCTAACCAATCAGCGATCAGGAAACTTTTCCGAGCTAAAAGGGCACCGCCGCGAGTCGGTGTAAATATGCATCGCTAAAAGAAATGGCTATAGGTATGTGGTTAATTCTAAGTCATGCCTTCTCCATTACAAGGAAGTATTTTAGAAGTATTATTCCAGCTGTGATTAGATTTTGGAATGATCTTCCTAATCGAGGCAGTTGAATTGTTGGAACTTCAGAAGTTCAAACCTGCATCGAATATTTTTTATGTCGCTCAGGATTACATAAGTCTCTCTTCATAGTTTATATATAAAAGGTACAGTTTAATGTTGTCACTGTAGTTTGTTTATTTCTTTATTACCTTTCCTCACTGGGCTATTTTCCTTGTTAGAGCCCTTGGACTTTGAGCATCCTGTTTTCCAACTAGGATTGTAGCTTATCCAGTAATAATGATAATAATAATAATAATGATAATAATAATAATAATAATAATAATAATAATAATAATAATAATAATAATAATAATAACTATTATTATTATTATTATTATTATTATTATTATTATTATTTAGTATCAGTTTACATATTTTTCCAATTTTCTTACACACTGTACTGCTTATGAGTGAAAATCCTTATAATTTTTACACGATGCTTTTTGTTAACTGAAAATTTTATTCATGTTTATTAGTTTATGTACCACGTTAAAAATAACTACTGTAATCATTGCTATGAATGAAAATTTTCTCCATAAAGAGATAAAGGGATAATAGTTGTTGAAATGAAACATCCATAAGAGAAGGTACTCAATCCTCATCGCCATATTCTAAATACTGTTATCACTGTTGTTTGTTGATTGGTCTGTGTCCCGTCAAGGAGATCTGTAACTTCACCGACGTCTTAGAAGTAATGAAGACTCCAAAAGGAGATGAGTTATAAGGTCTTCAGTATGTCATTTCCGTACTCTCTCTTGCTAAATTACATTCTTTGCATTTTAGGAAATGTGTATATGATTCTCTTAATAATTTTGAATTTCGTGCATGAGGTAATTAGGTGGGAAAACTAACTCTCTCTCTCTCTCTCTCTCTCTCTCTCTCTCTCTCTCTCTCTCTCTCTCTCTCTCTCTCTCTCTCTCTCTCCGCGTACAGGAATAAATTTTTGGTAAGAATGAACCAGCCTATCTTAGGTTGAAGTATAGTCGATGAGAAAAGGGAAATCTGTTTGAACGAGTCCCTTTTCTAACAATCATGGTTCTCTCTCTCTCTCTCTCTCTCTCTCTCTCTCTCTCTCTCTCTCTCTCTCTCTCTCTCTCTCTCTCTCTCTCTCATAGTAGCAAATACATTGAATAGACTTCCAGCGAAAGAAGAGAACAGTAACACGGTAAACCAATTCAAGAATAAGTTAGACGAGATCATAGAAACTCGAAACAAACTAATTCTCTCTATCCAAGAACAAATGGAGTCTGCGGATATTCAAAAAATCTTTGAAACATCCAAAATCCTTGTAACACTCTCTCTCTCTCTCTCTCTCTCTCTCTCTCTCTCTCTCTCTCTCTCTCTCTCTCTCTCTCTCTCTCTCTCTCTCTCTCTCTTCAGGCATGCACGTGAACGTACAAGGTGTCCTGCTTGAGAAAATTTTAGTTAAAAAATCATTTTTAAAATTATCTTACTCTGTCAAAATCACTCCTTTTGTTTTATGAAGAATTCGGATGTTTTTATCTTTCCCATTGAACAATCCGTCAGCCACTCTTGGTGTTTAATTTCTGACTAAAATCTTTCATCATTATTTCGCCTTATGAAGTTTCAAAATATGTAGGTAATTTCTCTCTCTCTCTCTCTCTCTCTATTGGATTTCATTTTGAAGCTCATTTTACCTATGACTGTCTACTTTTATATATAGTTTCAAATAGTTTCCTATGGTATTTATATTGTTGCTATTTTTAATGATTTTGATATTATTAACCTATACCAATTTTTATGTAAGAGTTAAATTCAAAATGTTTTATACTGACATGGCTACTTATGTAGAATACCCAATGTGCAATTGGAAAGAAAGGATTATTATTGTTATATTATTATATTACTCTCTCTCTCTCTCTCTCTCTCTCTCTCTCTCTCTCTCTCTCTCTCTCTCTCTCTCTCTCTCTCTCGTTTTTCAATTCCGTCCAGCAATGATCGAGACTTAGTTCTTCTTTGCCAATTGGTTTGTAAAACGCCGAGTACTGAGTCCTTTACTATCTCGCCCCTTCCTTATGCGGTTGTGCCGGATCCTTCATTTGCATATCCGAGTTTATTAAGACACAATTTCAATCATGTCTGGTGTCCTCTTAAGCTCTCTCTCGCGTCCCGTGTCCTTCGTTGTCGTCCCATAAACATCGAGGATATTTTTTTTTTTACATGCAACCTGTCCTTTGTTATCGGGTAAGTATATTGATTTGCATTCATAACATGTCATGTTGTATGCTAAGCATGTTCGCTGTCTTGACGTTGCCTTCTCTGTTATCTTTTGGCCTTTTGACATCTACCTTTGATATAGTTTCGTGCCAGGTTTTTGTTTTCCGATGGGCGTCATGGGTTGGCCTCGGCTGTGATGTGCATTAATCAGGGGGCCTCGGTGTCTCTGTTGCAATGTCTTGCTGGACACTGCCCACTTATGTTCATGGGAATGTTGCGTTGGGGATCGTCATCGAAGGATCGAGCAGTAGCTGCTGTCTTTGTACATCCGCTACGATCGAAAATTCTTGCCTGCCCCCTCTCCCCCCTCCTTCCCCTCTCTCTCCCTCTCTCCCCCTTGCTGGTCAAACCTTCTATTTCTCCCACCTCCGTCAACTCCTCCCTCTTTCTCGTCGTGAGGTTCAACCGGCCGGATCTCTCGTTAAGCAACTCACTACATCAATAATTTACAATATCTAACGCCAGCAATCTATAATTATCTAATAAAATCTCAAGAACTTAATAACTGACAGGAGAGGCGGTCATAAATCGACCATCGACCAATCCGAAAGCTTGGAAGACAGCGGGGCTCCCACGCGACGGGGTTCACGAGCGCTGATTGGCCGGAGGATGGCGACGGGGGGTATAACCTTGTGGGGGTGGGGGGGGGGGGGGATGTCGTTGGTCGCCGACTTCGAAGGGGCTAACTCTAATGAGCTGACTTATTACAGTCACTCAGTCTCCTTGGTCGAGGCGGTAGTAGCGCCGATAGTTAGTATAACAACAAAATTATGAGTCAGATCAAATCTGTTGGAACATTAAGGATTTTTTTTATTTTTGCTCTCCTTGCAATTTCCATTTATAATACTGACGCCGTTCTGGTGTGTTTTTCTCTCATGATGGTCTTTTTTTTCTTTTTTTCAATAAAAAGAAAATTACTATTTGCACAAAGGGTAACTATTTACTTTTTGGGAAGGCGTTGGTAAGCCCAGGGCTTCCCATGGATCTGGAAGAGAAGGCATTGTCCTGAATGTATGTGCATAACGACTCCCCGGATAGTGTAATGTCCCCCTGACTGCGTGAATGATGTTTCCTTTGGTGCGTGGCCGTCGGTGAAGGTGAATAAAAAGGAGGAGGAGAAGACGCAAGTAGCTGGAGGAATAGCAAGAAATTGAGGATGTGAAGTAGAAGAGAAAAAAAAATGAAAATAATCGTAAGAGGTTGAAGAGGAAATGGGAATTAGAGAGAGGGGAGGTTTGAAAAAGTTCTTCCCAATCCTTCAGATTCCCCAAGGACTATCCCCCTATCCCACCCCTGAACCTCCTACGCAGCCGGAGGCAATCATCACTATGCTTGCTTGCCAGTTGTGTGTCTCTTGGAAGGGCAGCGTCGCATATCATCTTTGCGAAAATCCTTAATTTCGGGGTCGCTACCTCTGCGAATTCACTGTCTGCTGTGTTCGACGGACACATAAGCTGTTGATGATAGGGCAAGGGCTTGCTAATTTTCAAGTTCTCTCGTATTCTCTCGTATGGGAATATTATTGGTTTGTTATACTCAAATGGCATACTTCGGCGAAGAGGGCAAAGGAGAATTTATATTCTGGTGTAATTTAAGACGTCATGATTTTTTTTTGTTGTTTTTTACAAGTGTCCCCCTTTTTTATACCATGAATTGGCAATCTTCCCTTACTGTAAAGCAATTGAAAGGATCGTCTTCGTCGCCCTCGGGAGCTCTTTACCCTTATGGCATGATGAATTAAAGCCACACCATCGTTGCAAACTCCTTCATGATATCTTGAAACCCTTATTCACCTCCCGAAGAGAAACAGACATGGCATAGTTATCGTCATTTTGAAGCAACGTTATCACAGTTATCCGTTTGGTGTAAGACCATTTTGTTCGACTCATTGCCCATTCGTTCAATTTTATGTGTCTTTGCTTACTACTTTGGCCAAGTAATAATCTGATGGGATGCTATAGGTGACGGTGAACTTATCGACTTTATTAAAACCTTCTCTCGTCAATAGAATTATTAATAGTATGTGTTCTCGTATGATTGTCACTTCCTTCCTTATCATTGTTATCGTTCACAGCGAGGTTTGATGTACTGTATACTTTGTTACGTACTCTTTCCTTCTTGTATCCATAACTTTATTTTTTATATCTCTATAAGAAAATCTTCTTTCAATCGTTCTTATATCTATAACTTTATTTTTTTATACTTCTATAGAAAAACTTCCTTCAATAGTTAATTCTCATTGAAAGTGAAGATATAAAAATTACGAAAAGACCATAAACTTGTTTGAAGGAAAAACCGAAAAACTATATCTTCGTTATTAGGATGTATACACTCTCTTGTCAATAGAAAATATCAACACTTCTTATCCTTTTCACGACTCGTAACATCTCCCATTCTTTCCACATGACCCAACCTATTATAAGTGAACCCAAAAACCTGTTAATCATATGATTAATTCTGGTTCTTATTTTTCATGTTTTAAAATTTCTTCTTGATTAAATTGCAGATCTATGGGAATAGTTTAGCTGATATGCCTTCGTTCCACTATATTATTATTATTATTATTATTATTATTATTATTACGAGCTAAGCTATAACCCTAGCTGGAAAAGCAGGATGCTATAAGTCTAAGGGCTCCAACGGGGATAAATAGTCCAGTGAGGAAAGTAAACAAGGAAATAAATAAATGGGAGAATGATAATCAATTAGAATAAAGTATTTCAAGAACAGTAACAACATTAAATTAAATTTTTCATACATAAGCTACAAAAACTTAAAAAAAGAAGATAGAACTATGATAGTTATTATTTAAAAGCTAGGCTATACTTATATCCACTTTAATGTATTGCTGAATATTTATACCTTATACTTTTCTTAGGTCTCACGGAAGCTGGGTTTAGTATCTGGTCTATTGTGGATGACCTTAGGTCAGGTTTGTAGATATATAAAATGTGAGACCGTTACATTAACTGACGTTAACATATAATCATACCTAAAGCAATGTATTATGTTTCCCATTTATTATATGTGTCTCATTTATTATATGTCTCTTGTAAATAAATACACCCCCTATGTACTCATATGTGTATATGCAATATATTACCTAAGGTCATCCACAATAGACCAGATACTAAACCCAGCTTCCGTGAGACCTAAGAAAAGTATAAGGTATAAATATTCAGCAATACATTAAAGTGGATATAAGTATAGCCTGGCTTTTAAATATTAACTATCATTGTTCTATCTTCTTTTTTTAAGTTTTTGTAGTTTATGTATGAAAAATTTAATTTAATGTTGTTACTGTTCTTGAAATACTTTATGTACACCCCCAACAAGGTTATTCCAAAGCCTAATTAGCTCTCTCTTCCCGTGGTAATTCACATTTGAAATATCATAATCAACACTGCCATTGTGCTATCTTCATCAGGATTCTTTATTTCATGATATTGCAAAAATGTTAGTGCCATTTAATCCCCAATAAATACTTTTCGTAGGTAATTACAATAGAAAACGTAAGCTATGTATCGAAAGGGTTACTCGCTGGAAGCATATTCCTCCAAGGGAACTTACATCGTAACCTATGTATCCAAAGGGTTACTCGCTGGAAGCATATTCCTCCAAGGGAACTTACATCGTAACCTATGTATCAAAAGGGTTACTCGCTGGAAGCATATTCCTCCAAGGGAACTTACATATACTATTTTGTTTTCGGTCACTTACGCTTCATGAATATAGACTTGCAGTGTTCTCAATTGTACTTGAAGCGAAGTTATCTCAGTTTTATAGTATTTTACTCGTAATGATTTTGATAGCGTTGAAACATGCATGTGTGTATGTTTATGTATTCTATGTATGGTTACCAGCTCACAGGTACTTCACCTCATAAGGAATATAGACAAACCATACATATTCACAAATTATATATATATATATATATATATATATATATATATATATATATATATATATATATATATATATATATATATATATACAGTATATATATATACAGTATATATATATATATATATATATATATATATATATATATATATATATATATATTTATAAACACAACAACCAACAACAAATGCAGACGTTTATAGTCAATTGCAGGACAAAGGCCGCAGACATGTCTCTGTTATGTCTTGGGCTTGGTCATTTTCATCCCCACGCTGGCCACTGCTGATTTGTGATGGTGGGAGACTTTGGTCTGATTGCTCACGGCAAACCAACAGTAGTATGGGTGGCCCTAACTATTATAGCCTTGCTAATCATGGCGATGCACAAACCCTTTCACCACGTTAAGATATCACCTCTCAGAAAGAAATATATATATATATATATATATATATATATATATATATATATATATATATACTGTGTATATTTATACTATATATATATATATATATATATATATATATATATATATATATATATCTATATATGCATATATATATATATATATATATATATATATATATATATATATATATATAATGTATAAAAATACTTATAATATATATATATATATATATATATATGTATATATATAATGTATAAAACTACATACATAATATATATATATATATATATATATATATATATATATATATATATATAATTATTACCGAAACTCAATGTATAAATTATCTATATCCTGTTTAGAGCGCAAAATGCTCGCATTTTCATTTGAAATATCCGAGCAGACCAAATCCCAGTGCTCGGTGTAAATAGCTGAAAATAAAGCGTTGTTGACATTTGCTCTGGATATAATCGGGAAATTAGAAAATAGGAATTTCACTGAGGGGTGGGGGGAGAGGGTCATGTTCTTAATTTTTTTTCCCCCTTTGCCGCTGTGTGTTTGCCGGAAACGATTTTAATGGGTGGTGGAATACCATTTCTGTCAACAGGTCTTATGTAGCTTGTCAAAACACGATGCGGTCCCTTGGCTATAATGTTGTTCTGTTCGGTTTAGGATCAAATTTTTGCTTTTGCCTTTTTTCGTTGCTATTGGTTTTACCCGAAGTATTTCTTTGCTATGCTCCTCATTTCAGATGATAATATTGCTGGGTTTATAATGATGTATGATATGTCTCAAATACAATTAAAATGCTTATTATATCTTATTTTCTAGTTTATCTGCGTTACAGTGTATCTCTGGAACATTATTTTACTAAACTTGGTATAAATCATCTTGACAAAAGATAACGTAATGTAGATATTAGTATAGCAGCTATGTCAAATACAAGAGCCTCTAGAAAAATAATCCCAAATTTACCGAAACGGCAAACTACCACACATAATGTAGATATTAATACATCAGCTATGTAAAATACAGAAAATGCTTGAAAAATAATCCTAATTTTTCGGAACAGCAAACAACAGCAAAATTTTGGATTGCTTGAAGTAATAATTCTGTGTGAAATAGCACCACTCGTGTTTTTGTTTCTGGTGTTTATTCTTGATTTGCCGGAGAATTACACTGAACACAAGCTAAAGATTTGTTTGAATTAAACCCCATTTATTTTAGGAAGATTTCAGCAAGCAGTGTCTGATCCAATGTTGTAGCTGAAAAGGCTGAATCTCTATTGTCACATGTAGTTTTGTCTGTATTTCTGTATATCTTGAAATTATGGTAGGAAAAATTTCCCATTATATTTAACATAATTATTTTTAATACACCAAGGTATTGAAATGTTAAAACTTATTGCATTTAAAGGAGCGATATAGTTACTTTATTAACAAAAAAGTGTAACACTAATTCCATAGAATAGTTAGTGTTAGTCCTTCAAGCTTCAAAACTGAAACCGAAGGTAACGTATAAGCTAAAAGTATACAAAATTAAGTGCTTCAAAAGTTTAAAGGTCTCTCGTGAATGGCAGAAGCAGTGGACAGTGACGATACCCTAGCTAGCAGAACAATGTCCTAGAGACTGGCCATATATACATAAGATCAACGCCCAAGCCCCCCTCTCCACCCAAGGTATGACCAGGTAGGGCCAGGCAATGGAGAAGTATTGATTTATTTAAAAGCTCAAGACAGAGATGGCTGGCGAAAATCTAACTGAGGCCCTTTGCGTCAATAGGCGTAGGAGATAATGATGATGATTAAGGTTCTTGTTCTCCACTTTTAAATTCTTGTTTCCAACAGAGGCTGACATTCATTTTTCACGGGACGAATTGTTGTTTGGTTGGCAATGAATGATCCACGACCTAGCAATCGTTAGACAAGTGATGTATCTCACAGTCAGTTGACTATGATGGCTGATTGCATCTTCTAAGGATAGGAGATAAGAGTAACTATATACCTGCGCCTTAATTCATATGTTCAAAATAGCATTAATAATAAGGTGCTTTATTTCAGCTCTCGGCCATTTATAAAAACAGGTCAGTTGCAAATAAGAAAAAGCATATTTACGATCTCCACTTACGGCTATTTATGTTTACCTTACCATAATTCACTATAGTCCATTTTTTTTTAGCGATGCATATTTGCACCGACTCGCAGCGGTGCCCTTTTAGCTCGGAAAAGTTTCCGGATCGCTGATTGGTTGGACAAGATAATTCTAACCAATCAGCGATCAGGAAACTTTTTCGAGCTAAAAGGGCACCGCCGCGAGTCGGTGCAAATATGCATCGCTAAAAGAAATGGACTATAGTTGTTTTTTTAAAGTTGTATTTGTAAGTACTCTATCATCATGGCAACTCCCTGTGATTTCCATGTCATATATTTACATATTTTCATAAGCACATATACTGTACCATACATATGTATTTATCCACTGCCCTTGATCAAACAAATACCTGTATATACTGACCCATTATAATTACATGCAACATCGTCGGTGAGAGTTGATAGGAACGCTACCCTATAAATAATAGCATTTTAATAAAACCAATACAATCGACAATACTAAAGTTCACGGGAATTCTGCAAATTAATACCGACCGTAGAAACACTTTAATGCCACACCTACAATGAGAACAGGTTCGCCATTATGGATTATTTTGTTAATTTGATTTTCAGATTTTCGATTTTGTCTGATTAGATTTTTTTTTTTTTCCCAAATGATACGCTGCTTCTATAGACTATTGTTCACAGCGTCTTTACTCTTGTATTCAGAATATTAAAGAAATGTTCATTTTATCGAATACGTGCTCTAATAGTCTTAAAACATTTGGTTTATAACTTACGGTTTATCTATGAAATTCTGAAGAAACTTATAATCAGATGGAAAGAGGCAATTGATCATACATTCCCTGAGAATCACAGTTCCGCAAACCTATTAAAACGGGTAATAAAAATAAATGAAAATTTCTGTTAGCAGATCATAACATTAGTTTTTGCAAGAAACGTTGTATCGTAGTATAATTATTGTAAATTTCAATCCGAACTTACATTATTATCATCATTACTAGCCAAGGAGCAACCCTAGATGGAAAAGTAGGAGGCTATAAGTCCAAGTAACGAGTTTTTATTTAATGCGTAACTACAAAGAATTTCAAGGAAAAATATGATATCTATTCTAGCAGCACTTAAAGGGATACATCTAACCTAACTTACCCTATCCTAACCTGACCTATGACCTAAGTTGATGTATCCTGCCTTACAAGGAGTTTAGACCCAACTGGGCTTCCGTTTACCTTTGCTTGGAATCCTGTTAGTTGTACCAACCGTGTGTCACACAATTGTACATAATTATTTTGTATATATTATGCTTGTATCTGCGCTCTTCCCTCTCACTAAAAAGAACCTGAATGATCATGTCTCCGTTTTGCTCTGTAACATTGTCTGTCTCTCGAACAGGTTATGTCCTGTTGCCTTGAGGTTTTGTATATAAAGGAGAGTGTTCCTTAATAAACAACTCAGTTGATTGCATCCTGCCTTTGAG
>NC_090750.1:75902028-75904528 GCF_036898095.1 Palaemon carinicauda
AGTGATTCTGAGGTGATGACATTACCGGGACAAAGCTATGGATCAGTGTTGCCAGGATTTGTAAATGAGAAAAGGCCAACTTCTAATTAACTGTGGCTTTAAAAGGAACAAACCCATTAGTAGAAAAAGGCTAAATATATAGTATTTAAGGTCCGTCTTTTTTTATATTACTAAAGGCCAACCAATTGAAAAAAGGCCAAATTTTATGTGGGTTTTTGGCCTGAAAAAAGGCCAAGTTGGCAACTCTGCTATGGATAATTAACGGGCTCATTCTCAAGCTAATATGACGAATGAAGGGAATTAGGTTTATATGCTGTTGTGCTTACGTGTTTGTTCGTATATGAAAGGGTTTTCAAAGCTGTATTTGTCAGGGCTACCCCTACTAGGTTGGTTCGCTGTGAGTGATCAGATAAGATTTTCCCACCGTCACCAATTCACACTTGCCAGCGTGGGGATGAAACTGGCCAAACACCAGATATAAATAAAGACATGTCTGAGGCCTTTGTACTGCAGTGAACTAGAAACGGATTCATTTGTTGTTGTTGTTGTTTGTTCAGCTTGCGTGGTGATGAAACTGGCCAAACCCCAGATATAAATAAAGGACATGTCTGAGGCCTTTGTACTGCAGTGAACTAGGAAACGGATTCATTTGTTGTTGCTTGTTCAGCTCGCGTAGAGATGAAACTGGCCAAACCCTAGACATGAATTAAGACATGTCTGAGGCCTTTGTACTGCAGTGAACTAGAAACGGATTCATTTGTTGTTGCTTGTTCAGCTCGCGTAGAGATGAAACTGGCCAAACCCTAGACATGAATTAAGACATGTCTGAGGCCTTTGTACTGCAGTGAACTAGAAACGGATTCATTTGTTGTTGCTTGTTCAGCTCGCGTAGAGATGAAACTGGCCAAACCCTAGACATGAATTAAGACATGTCTGAGGCCTTTGTACTGCAGTGAACTAGAAACGGATTCATTTGTTGTTGCTTGTTCAGCTCGCGTAGAGATGAAACTGGCCAAACCCTAGACATGAATTAAGACATGTCTGAGGCCTTTGTACTGCAGTGAACTAGAAACGGATTCATTTGTTGTTGCTTGTTCAGCTCGCGTAGAGATGAAACTGGCCAAACCCTAGACATGAATTAAGACATGTCTGAGGCCTTTGTACTGCAGTGAACTAGAAACGGATTCATTTGTTGTTGCTTGTTCAGCTCGCGTAGAGATGAAACTGGCCAAACCCTAGACATGAATTAAGACATGTCTGAGGCCTTTGTACTGCAGTGAACTAGAAACGGATTCATTTGTTGTTGCTTGTTCAGCTCGCGTAGAGATGAAACTGGCCAAACCCTAGACATGAATTGAGACATGTCTGAGGCCTTTGTACTGCAGTGAACTAGAAACGGATTCATTTGTTGTTGCTTGTTCAGCTCGCGTAGAGATGAAACTGGCCAAACCCTAGACATGAATTAAGACATGTCTGAGGCCTTTGTACTGCAGTGAACTAGAAACGGATTCATTTGTTGTTGCTTGTTCAGCTCGCGTAGAGATGAAACTGGCCAAACCCTAGACATGAATTAAGACATGTCTGAGGCCTTTGTACTGCAGTGAACTAGAAACGGATTCATTTGTTGTTGCTTGTTCAGCTCGCGTAGAGATGAAACTGGCCAAACCCTAGACATGAATTAAGACATGTCTGAGGCCTTTGTACTGCAGTGAACTAGAAACGGATTCATTTGTTGTTTTTGTTGTTTGTTCAGCTCGCGTGGTGATGAAACTGGCCAAACCCTAGACATGAATTAAGACATGTCTGAGGCCTTTGTACTGCAGTGAACTAGAAACGGATTCATTTGTTGTTGCTTGTTCAGCTCGCGTAGAGATGAAACTGGCCAAACCCTAGACATGAATTAAGACATGTCTGAGGCCTTTGTACTGCAGTGAACTAGAAACGGATTCATTTGTTGTTGCTTGTTCAGCTCGCGTAGAGATGAAACTGGCCAAACCCTAGACATGAATTAAGACATGTCTGAGGCCTTTGTACTGCAGTGAACTAGAAACGGATTTCATTTGTTGTTTTTGTTTGTTCAGCTCGCGTGGTGATGAAACTGGCCAAACCCTAGACATGAATTAAGACATGTCTGAGGCCTTTGTACTGCAGTGAACTAGAAACGGATTCATTTGTTGTTGTTGTTTGTTTGTTCAGCTCGCGTGGTGATGAAACTGGCCAAACCCTAGACATGAATTAAGACATGTCTGAGGCCTTTGTACTGCAGTGAACTAGAAACGGATTCATTTGTTGTTGCTTGTTCAGCTCGCGTAGAGATGAAACTGCCAAACCCTAGACATGAATTAAGACATGTCTGAGGCCTTTGTACTGCAGTGAACTAGAAACGGATTCATTTGTTGTTTTTGTTTGTTCAGCTCGCGTGGTGATGAAACTGGCCAAACCCTAGACATGAATTAAGACATGTCTGAGGCCTTTGTACTGCAGTGAACTAGAACGGATT
>NC_090750.1:75917028-75922028 GCF_036898095.1 Palaemon carinicauda
AGTTTCATACTGCTTCAAAGGACGCTCATTAGCAGTGCGCAGGCGCACCTTACACACACACTGCTATGCGTGGCTTTATGTTGTATGCAATTTTGTTTTTCTAGACCAATAACCTCCTTAGTTGAAACGACACTTCATCAACTCCGTCCTTTTTGGACTTCCTGTTTAATATCGTCTCCCCAGATTATCATCATCATTATCATCTCCTACGCCAATTGACGCAAAGGGCCTCGGTTAGATTTCGCCAGTCATCTCTATCTTGAGCTTTTATATTGATACTTCTCCATTCATCTTCGCCTACTTCACACTTCACACCACCATTTTTTCCTCGTAATCAAATCTCATTAGCAAAAAAATATTTAAGGCTTTACATATGCTAACCTTTCTGTTTTTAAGCTTGCTAACATCTTCACTATTTAATGGATGCTAAATATCACCCATGCTGCCCTCTTAACAGTTTTTACGAATGCTAGTCACTATGGTTTCACCACACTTTCCTATTACGGTGGCTTTCCCTCATACTAATCTGTAAAATAACTTAAGCACACTAATCTCTTTATGGTTTTATACATGCTAATCTCTTTGTGGTTTCACCCATGCTATCCTGTTTATGGTTGCACACAAGGTTATCCTCTTGGTGGTTCCACATATGCTAACCTCTTTAAGGTTTCCTGCATACAAACCTATGAAAGGCTTCAAGCACACTAACTTCTTTCCGTTTTCTTCGTGTTAAGCTCTTTATGGTTTCACCCATGCCATCAGTTTTTGGTTGCATGCTCATATCAACATCTTTGCTGTCCACGTTTTCCTTCATATGAACTTTTCAAAATTCTTTAAGCACACCAACTTCTTTTTGGTTTCTGCATGATAATCTTGATACGGATTTACACATGCCAACCTTATTGTTTCACGCATGCTAACCTCTTACCCACTCCACTCATGCTAACCTCTATACGGTTTCACGCATGCTAGCCTCTCTATGGTTTCATACATGCTAACCTATTTACAGATGGTTTCAAATTATTGGAACCTTCTGTGGGGTCTAGAGCCTACCGTACAATAAGGCATCCGAGAGATTAAGGCTTTCAAGAGAAAACTGAAGACTTTCTTGTTCTCTAAGTGCTTCGATAGTGTGGATTTGACAATAAACGAACAATAAACTACATGAAATGCTGAATGCCTGGGAATGCATACGATAAAACTACTGTGGTCAAGTTTAGAGAGTAGGGTTCCCCTGCTGTTTAGGACCAGAAAAGCAGCCCTTAAAGTAAAGTAATATCTTTACAGTGCATGCTACCCTCTTAATGGCTTCACACGTGTTAACTTCTTTATGGTGGTACGCCTGCTAACCTCTTTATGGTTTCACGCATGCTAACCTCTTTGAGTTTCATATATGCTAACCTATCTAAGGTTTAACATATACTGCACTCTATAAGGTTTCTAGCATGCTGACCACGCTAAAGTTTCATACATGCTAACATCTTTTTGGTTTCATGTATGTTAACTTAGTCTGTTTCCATCACTAACGCTCGAGAGTTATTGGTTCCTTTGATTGGCCAGATAGTACCCTTCTCTGGTTACGGCTTGCTTTTCCTTTTGTCTGCACGCACACCTGGTAGTTTGGTCTAGTATTTACACATTCCCTTCTTTCTTCATACACCCGACAACACCAAGCGGTTCTTCTAAGAGGAGGACACTCCAAAATGAAACAATTGTTCTTTAATCTTGGGTAGTGCCATAGCCTCTATACCAGAGGTTCTCAATGGGGGTGAAATTCACCCCCAGAGGTGAATTTTGGGCTTTCAGGGGGTGAATTGTGACCGAAGTAAGTTTATGGGCGAGGAGAGCAATTATAGAAGAAAAGGGTTAATGCAGAAAATGTAGCAATGTTTGAGAAACTGTCATCCATTTTTTATGTTTGTGGTGAAGACAAGGTGCTTCCCCAATTTGCAAAAAATTAAATTTTGTAGCATTTGACAGCACTGGAAAATGAATTCAGACGATATTTTCACGAACTTAGTGATGATGAGTTGGATTTAGTCCGAAATCCATTCAAACTGTCGGTTGAAAAAGTTCCTGATGATTGTCAAGATGAGTTTTTGGAGTTAAAAAGTGATTCGGGTGTGTTCGATGAGAAATCAATAACAGAATTTTGGCCTCTGATGTGCGATTCCTACCAAATAGTGGCAGAAATGGCTATCCGTGTATTGCTAACATTTGTATCGACATATCTTTGTGAGTCAGGCTTTTCAACTCTGTTACAAATTAAAACGAAGCAGCGCAGTAGATTAGAGGTAGAAAATTACCTGCGTTGTGCCCTTTCAAGCACTCATCCGCGTATCCCAGAATTGGCTAAGAAAAAAACAATCACAGGTTTCGTTAATCCATGAAATGTAATCTTCTGAATAAAAGTAATTACAGATTTATAATATCTTGTTACCCTATCGAACTTTTTGTTTGTTGCATCAGCTTCAGTTTGACCTGTTAAGTAGTTCTTATAAATTAAAAAAAAAAAAAAACTATTTTACTTTCATTCAAGTTTTATATATCCATCGATATTTTCAATTTGCATATAATTTGTAATACTCCATTGTAAAAGTAATCCATGTAAAGCTGTAAATGTATAATTCAGTTTGAAAAAAAGAAAATAAAAGGATTTTTAGTAATATTTGCATATTATATACAGTGCACTTTTTGAGACAGACAAATTTGGAAAAGACGGGAAGTGGGGGGGGGGGGGGGGAATGACATCATTGCAAATGGTGAAAGGGGTGCATGGGCCAAGAAGATTGAGAACCCCTGCTCTATACTATGGCCTTCCACTGTCTTGGATTAGAGTTCTTTTACACTCGGGCATGCTGTTCTATCTTATTTCTCTTCCCTTTTTTTATAGTTTATATGTGATGGATCTAATACAATGTTGTTACTGTTCTTGAAATATTGTATTTTGATTTTTTTTTTCATTTTGTAGTTTATTTTCTTTTTTTTTTTCTTTCCTCGCTGGGATATTTTCCCTCTTGGAGTTCTTGGTCTTATAGCATCTTGCTTTTCCAACTAGGGTTATAGCCAAGCTTTTAATAATAACAATATTGATATTTGGAATGTTCTAGTTACTGTTGTTAACTGATATGCTTATCTAAAGGTCTTCTATCTGCAAATACAGATATCTCGGATTTACCAATATATTAATCACAATAGCAAGCGGAGATATATTTTCATGGATTTAATTTTGTTGATATAAAGATCCCTACCAGTTGGCAAATGCATCTTGAATTTTGATTGGTTTGTAAATGTTTAGATAGTAATCTGTACAAATCTGTCCAGAAAAGATTTTTTGTTTCTTTCGGGAATATAACTTCGAGTCGAAACGTCAAATTTCATTAACGGCGAAAGGACAATCCTTTGTGATTTTGAGGATAAAAAAAAAACAGATATATAATACAAGTTTGTTTAAGGATCCTTAAAGTTCGCTGGGTTAAAAAAAAAAAAAAAAAAAAAAAAAACTTGCACGGAATCATTATTGTCTTTGCTAATGATTACGACCGTTTTAAGAAACTTATTATTTGGTAACCTACTTATGAATTCCATAAATTATGTGAGTCTAAAATTACCTGATCATATGAAGGTTGTCAAATGTAGCCTCGGGAGATCGATAGACGATATGATTCCGAAGCCAGATTTCATAAGCTCAGTTCACTTGCCAGTCCTTCGATACTTGATCCCTCAACCTGTAGACATTAGATAAGACTAACCCAACCCCTCTCTTTTATCCGACCTTTGGGTTACCCAGTGTGGGTGATTAGAACTGAATATATTCTATATTACTTTCATTATTGGGGGTGGGTTAAGTTATGTATATATATATATATATATATATATATATATATATATATACAGTATATATACATATATATGTTTCTATTATTATCATCATTCTTATGCAATATCTCGAAGGTAATTCTCCGAATGATGATGCTAGTTAAACCGAGAGAGAGATGGAAGTTATAAGGCCTTAACACAAGGCAGCCTAATCGCACTAGATTTGAATTTAAATGGCCGAGGATCAACTTTCCCGCATAATACAATCGTGATTTGGACAGGTTTCAAGATCGTAAAAGTTTCTCAAATATATTTGCCTTCATTAGAAAAGTGATCCCTGCGGATTCACTGACCCTAAAGGTTAGACATTAATGTCGTGGCTCTTTCATTTTCTCTTCTTAATATCCCATTGATTATCTCGGTCGCTTTTCGAGCGGTTTTAGTAGAATTTCAGAATAATGAAACGATCTAATATATTTTGTTGTTCACATTTTTTTTCTCATATATTAAGTTTATTTGTTAATACAAGTTAAATTGGCTATATTTATATATTAATATATTAAGTATTTAAAAAATAGAGATTTTCTTGGTGGAAAGAGATGTTTATTTAATGGAATTTTGCCTTAGAATTGTTGTCATTAAGACTTAAATAAAAAATGTTCAAATATCTTCTGTATCTTTTTTTTTTCTTTTTTTTTCCCGAACTACAGCTGACTGAAGAACTAAATGGCAATCGCCATTTGATCCCTAGTATTTTACTGTTTTAGTGGGGATACTATTTTTCACTTCACTGCAGTTCATTTGTTAGTCATTCTTCTAATTTTCTGAAGCAAATTACAATATTCCTATCGTAAAATCCTATTATATCTCCCACCATCATCAAATCCCTGACATGAATTGACAAGTCTGAGGCCTTTGTCCGGTTTAAAGACCGCTCATGAATTGCAGAGGCAAGGGACAGTGACGTTTCCCTATCAAGCAGTACAATGCCCTAAAGACTGACTATATATACATATGATCAGCACCCAAGCCCCCTCTCCATCCAAGCTAGGACCAAGGAGTGCCAGGCAATGGCTGCTGATGACTTAGCACATAGACCTACAGGCTCCCCTAAACCCCCCATCCGTAGCTCACAAGGATAGTGAAGATGCAGCGACCAAAGGAACTAACGAGTTTGCGCG
>NC_090750.1:75927028-75932655 GCF_036898095.1 Palaemon carinicauda
AGGAATTATTTTGTGTGATATATATATATATATATATATATATATATATGTATATATATATATATATATATAAATATATATATATATATATATATATATATAAAACCAACACAATATCGTGTTCAAATATAATTAAATTTCTACCTCATGCTTGGGATCGAACCCTAGCCTCTGGAAGCGACCTGGCCTTTCATTTGAAGGGGCTTGGGTTCGATCCCAAGTATGAGGTAAAAATTTATATATATATATATATATTTATATGTGTGTGTGTGTGTGTTCCTTTTTATATAGAGGAGATTTTAAACCTTTTTCATTTGGTAGGGATGTTTATTTCTTTCAAAAGTCACTATGCTTCTTAAGGGTTTGTCAATTTAGTATTTTCTTATGTTGTATTGATAAGGAAATTAATTTTTTTATGAACTTTTTTTTCAGACTTTCAGCTGTATGCTTCGTGAGTAGAGATCACGGTTATAATAGATGGATTGCTTTTCTGTAATTTAATGGATCATAAGTCAATTGTTTTATAGAAGCGAGAGTTAGGTAAGTAAAATTGGATTTTGATTTTGTATTTTATGTTGGTAGATGATTGTTATGCATATTTACCTTTAGTAACTCTTCTTGTATTGGCTGTTGTTCTTTTTGTTGTTGTTGTTGTTTTTATTGGTAGAATGGAAATTATCATTAGATCTTATTATCATTTCTTGGTTGTAAATATCACCTTTATAAATGCATTATGGCCTAGATATATATTCATATCCTTTTGCCTCAGCTAAGTTTAAAAAAGGAACTGTACATTTATGTATCAATTCGTATAGCTATTCGAATTTCATACACTATATGATCGGTTTATTTAGATCAAAGTTTATTTATTTATCGATTAATTTCTCTCCACAATGTCAATCGCCTTTCGGGCAGTCGTTAAGATTACAAAATGGAAATTGTAGTTATTGTTAATTTTTTTATATACTTTTATCACTATAAGGTTTTCATGAACATGAAAATAGGTTCATATTTCAGATTTTTATTTCATTGATAAAAGTCCTCATGTGTGAGTGTGTGAGTAGCACTTTTTTTGCTGTGCTGATGGCATAGATCTTATAAGAAGTAGGTAATTCACGTATCACACCCTGACGTGGAGAAAATTGGGAAGCAAGAAATAGGTTGACTTATATGTCTCATACCTCATATGTTTATTTTTTAATATTATGTTTGTGATTAAGAATATCTTACTTCGGTACTACAAACTAATGTCATTATTATTTTCAAAATAGAAGCCTTATCGATTGATAATCAGTTTCTTGTATAATTAAGGCCTGATTGGTAACGTCTCTGTCTGATGTTTGCCAGACGGTGGTTCGAGTATCGCTCAGACTCGTTAGTGCCATTAGTGTCTACAACCTTACCATCCTTGTTAGCTAAGGTTGTGGGGGGGAGGGACCCTATAGGTCTATCTGCTGAGTCCTCAGCAGCCACTGCCTGGCCCTTCCTGGTCCTAGCTTGAGTGGAGAGGAAGCTTGGGCGCTGATCATATAGTATATGGTCAGTCTCAAGGGCATTTTCCGGATTGCTAGGGCAGTGTCACTGTCCCTTTGTCTGCCATTCATGAGCGACCTTTGAACCTTTAAATTAGTTTATTTTACTTGTTATGAAATATACGGCTATTTCTCAAAATGAATATTAAGAGAAACTGTTGTAGCAACATGTTTGACCAATACAAACAGTATTTACTTACACCTTACAGATGAAAAGACTCTTCAAAGCGAAGATGCTCTAGTTGAAGATCATGAGTAGAGAAAACACTTATTTTTCGCAGTGAGTAGGATTCGAACCTACGCGGGAAGATCCCATCTGATTTCTAGTCAGACGCCTTAACCACTCGGCCATCACTGCTTAGATAAATCATACAAGTTGATTTGATTTTTGTTTGTGCGTTGTTCGTCTATTGTTTTATTATGTTGATGATTAAAAGGAATGTGCATCTCTTAATGGCTAATTATTTTTTTGTCTTTTCTGTAAGGGTTGGTCGTCTGATCGACTTCGACGATTTCGACGACGACTTTGTTGTCATCGTCATCATCACTGTCGTCATTATCGTCGATGTCGTCGTCGTCGTCGTCGAATTCATCGTCGTCGATGTCGAATTCGTCGTCTTTGAATTCTTCGACATCGTCGAAGTCGTCGTCGTCTAATTAATCTTCGTCGTCATCGGATTCGTCGAATTCGTCGTCGTCGAATTCGTCTTCGTGGTTGATGTCGAATTCGTTGTCGTCGTCGAATTCATCATCGTCGTTGTCAAATTCGTCTTCGCCATCGTCGAATTTGTCCTCGTCGTCGAATTCTTTGTTGTCGAAGTCGTCGGCATCAAACTCGTCATTGTCGTCGTCGTCGAAGACGTTGACGTGGTTCTGAAAATATTCACAATACAATTCCTTCGACATTTACGTCAATTTGCTTTTAAATCGTAGAATTGGATTAAATCATACAAAGTGTGATGAGAAATAATCAGTTACAGAACATTTTTAAAATCTGGTAATTCTGATCTTAATGGATATGTTATTAAATAGCTTGTGTCCAATTCGCCGTCTTCAAAGAAACAACATCTAAGAAAGAATGACTTTCTATATTTATTATAAAGATTTAAAACTGAAAGAATTGTCGTTTTCCATATTTACTCTAAAAGATTTAAACTGACAGATTTGTCGCTTATTTCCTTAGCACCATCTTGGTAAATTACTTTCTTTGCATTTTTGAAAATGTATATATTCTAATAATTTTGAATTTCGTGATTGAGGTAGTTAGGTGGGAAACTCTCTCTCTCTCTCTCTCTCTCTCTCTCTCTCTCTCTCTCTCTCTCACACACACACACACACACACACACACACGTACACGAATAAATCTAGGGTAAGAATAAACCAGCTTAAATTAAGTTGAAGTAAAGTCGATGAGAAATGGGAAAACTGTAGGAATAAGTCACCTTTCTAACAATCATGCGTTCTCTCTCTCTCTCTCTCTCTCTCTCTCTCTCTCTCTCTCTAACAGAATAACCATTTTATAGTGGAATAAAGGTTTTTTACTTTGACTTTGACTTTGACTCTCTCTCTCTCTCTCTCTCTCTCTCTCTCTCTCTCTCTCTCTGCTGTTGTTTAACAAGATCATATCTAAATATAACACGGAAAAATCTTGGCCGTCTCCGCATGGGGAGTGCCACTAAACTCATCTATAAAGACGTGGCACTGTTGAGTGCCACACACGAGCCCGGATAGCTCAGTCGGTAGAGCATTAGGCTTTTAACCTAAGGGTCCAGGGTTCGAGTCCCTGTTCGGGCGATGCTTTTGAAAGCTCAACACGCGAGTTGAATAATTGGGATGATTGAATCGATGTAAATTCCGTACTCGGTTTCATTCGGTTGTCATGATTGATTAATTACATTGGTTAAAAAAATGTGTTGAAATGCCATTGTTTTATCATATTTACATCACTGAAAGCTGTTTATTCGGTAATTTTGATGTTTAATACAACCTTTTTTTATATTAATTTGAGTAAATAAGTTTTTTTTTCTATTGGTGTTTAATCAATTGAATGCGGTTTCTTTATAGCTATACGCAGGTCTGTAACCAAAACAACTTTTGCTTGGTATTATTCCCAAAGCAAAATGACACCCTGCAACGTGTGTGCGTCTGTTTGTGTGTGTCTGTTTGTGTGTGCGCGCGCGTGTTCAACGCTTGAATTAGAATATTAAAGAAGAATTGCTCACCAAAATCCTTAGATGTAGATAAGAAATAGCAATCCGTTTAAAACTTCAACACGAGAGCATCAATGCGCCAGAAATTGCTAGGGTTAAAAAAAAAAGAAAAAAAAACAGGAAGTAAATAATCATATGCAACAAAGGCATTTTCTATTAAAAATCACTAAAGCTACCGTAATACTTTTCAGGAGAGAGAGAGAGAGAGAGAGAGAGAGAGAGAGAGAGAGAGAGTTCTCATCGA
This sequence comes from Palaemon carinicauda, assembly GCF_036898095.1. Classification (NCBI taxonomy): domain Eukaryota; kingdom Metazoa; phylum Arthropoda; class Malacostraca; order Decapoda; family Palaemonidae; genus Palaemon; species Palaemon carinicauda. The sequence goes on from NC_090750.1 coordinate 75,931,015, forward strand.
TATTCTGATAACATCAAGCTAAGAATTATGTTTACAACCCATTAGAGAGAGAGAGAGAGAGAGAGAGAGAGAGAGAGAGAGAGAGAGAGAACTTCTCACTGATAACCCGATACCATCAAGCAAAGAATTTTGTTTACAAACCATTATCAGATTGTAGAATCTCTCTCTTATCAGTCACAATCAGCCACATATCAGACGATCAACCGCGAGAGAACAGACAAAAAATAATTAGCCAATAAGAGATGCACATTTTCTTTAGTCATTAACATACTGTTGACAAGAGGAAGACGGAGGCTCGGCCATTTGCGTTACAATTCCTCTTAAATTTACGTTGTTGGTTAACGATCGGGTTTCCATCTTCCTCGCTAACAAACGAAAGATGAAGAAAAAATAGTTTAGTTTCATCTTACTCGTTAAAAAAAACAAAAATCTTAGAGATGAATTTTTTTTTTTTTTTTTTTGAGTTTCATCTTCGTTGTTGGGAAATAAAAGAGGAAAAAATTAGTTTCGAGTTTCGTCTTACCTGTTAAAAAAAAGAAAGAGGAAAAGATGAACAAATTCATTTTAAGTTTCATCTTACTCGTTAAAAAACGAAAAAGGAAAAGAGGAATAAGAATTATTTTGAGTTTCATCTTATTCGTTAACAAGAGAAAAATGAAAAAAAAAAGGTTTCGAATTTCATCATGTTAAAAACGCGAGAGGAAAAATGAAAGAAAATTAGTCTTGAGACTCATCTTCCTCGTTAACAAACGAAACATGAGGAAAACAGATTCGAGTTTCATCTTACACTAAACGAAAAATGTAAAGATGAAAAAAAATAGTTTTGAGATTCATCTTCCTAGTTAAACGAAAACTGAAAAAAAAAAAGTTTCGAGTTTCATCATACTCTTTAAGAAACGAAAAATGAAAAGAGGAAAAAAAATATAGTTTCGAGTTTCATCTTCCTAGTTAAGAAGCGAAAGAGGAAAAGATATTTTTTTTTATTTCATCTTCCTCGTTAAGGAAAAGAAAGAGGGAAAGATGATTTTTTAGAATTTCATCTTCCTTGTTAAGAAACGAAAGAAGAAAAAATATTTTGAGTTCTATCTTCCTCGTTAAGAAACGAAAGAGGAAAAGAAGAAAATAATTAAATGGTTGCTAAGTAAAATGAGTATGCTGTAAACGATATATGCATTTAGATGAGAAAGTGTATATAGATATTTTTATATATAGGGAACTCGAGAGCATAGCTCTTGTATTAAGACGCACACACAAACACGCACACAAACACAAATACACACATGCCCAAAGTTTTTTTTTCCCCAATTGCAAATGCATTTGATATGTGAATTGAATAATTTCTTTGTCGATTCATATTTTTCTTGTTTGAATGTATAAATCACGAACACCATATGGGATTTATAGGGATTATGTTTTTAAATTGTATTTGTTTGGTAACCCATCCACATTTTGTTTCCGATTTCACGGTAAGTAGTAGGCTTCGCGTATAAATTATCTGCAATGATTTGTGAAAGTAAGCACTGAATTAATAGAAAGTTAATTCACTTACTTATATCTTTTAACTATATTTGTGTTTGAAACTTTGCAAACAGAATATTACAGTTTCTTATAATGATCAATAAGTTATTAAATAACTTCTCT
>NC_090750.1:75935655-75950655 GCF_036898095.1 Palaemon carinicauda
ATTCATTGGTGTCATTACCAACAGTATTGAATATCAGCAAATATCCGTGCTTGGGACTAATTACCAACCGCTGTTGTCCAGACAATCCTGGTTGGTATCCAGCGACCCCACGACGTGCAGGATTACTATTAACTTCTACATATCACTCTCCTTTGGCCTTGGGTTCTACCCCCCCCCCCCTCTTCCAAAGTAATACCCCTCTTAATACCCCTCTCCTAAACCCCCTTAGCCATCCCCTGGTTCCTCTGATTTAGTTTAAACCCCCGTCTCCTACCCCCCCCCTTCCAAACTAATACCCCTCTCCTAAACCCCTTTGCCATCCCCTAGTTCCTCTGATTTAGTTAAACCCCCCTCTCTTACCCCCCCCCTTCCCCGCCAATGCAACCTCTTGTTGATTTATTTAAGAATCAGAAAATTTTATTTTTTTCCCTTCCCCTTTCCTAATACCCCCTCTCCTTGACCCCAACCCCTCTCCTACCCCACCCCCCCCCCCCCCCCCGCCAATGCAACCCAAGGTTGATTTATTTAAGAATCAGAAAATTATATTTTTTTATTTCCTTCCTAGCCTTGGTTTTACCTGTCCTTCAGACTACATCTGATCACTGGTTGCAGCATCATTGATGTGCCATTGGTATTTCTGTTATATATATATCTCGCACTCAAATTCTATATTGCGCATTCCTTACGCTAAGTCGAATCTGTGATTGCATCCTTTTTGCACTACGTTGGGAAATGAATAGGTCTATCTTTCACTCTTGCGTCAGATTGGAGATTGCACTCTGGCTTTATATTGAACTTGTTTTTTTTTTTTCACTCGCCTGTGAGGTGAATGATATTTTCGGGTGATCCATGCTTCACCAGGACTGTTATTGAACTTTTTTTTTCTATTTTGAATTGGATATATTCTTGCCAAAAATAATATTGAGGATTGTACCTTTAGTATTATATTTTTTTTTTTCTATATTCTTAGATCACTGCTTAAAAAGTTTCATTAATATTTTGCTGTATAAACTTACCATTTTGTCATGTAAAAACTATCATAGGATTGGAACTTTAGTATTGTATTTTCTATGTTTTTGTATATTCTTAGATCACTGCTTAAAAAGTTTCATTAATATTTTTCTGTATAAACTTACCATTTTGTTATGTAGAAAATATCATAGGATTGGATCTTTAGTATTGTATTTTCTGTCTTTTGCTATATTCTTAGATCACTGCTTAAAAAGTTTCATTAATATTTTGCTGTACAAACTCTTACCATTTTGTCATGTAAAAACTATCGTAGGATTGGATCTTTAGTATTGTATTTTCTATGTTTTTCTATATTCTAAGATCACTGCTTAAAAAGTTTCATTAATATTTTGCTGTATAAACTCTTTCCATTTTGTCGTGTAGAAAATATCACATTTTAGTACCTCATCAAGTCCTGCTAGGTCTCTATAAAGCCTAATGTAATTCTAAATAGTTCACTTTAATTCATATGTCTGTACCTGACAAGAAATTTAAACGTTGTAGTTTAGTACAAAATAACGACAGTGTGTTATCTAATCCAACTATTAATCTCCTATCAACTGAATTTCGTCTAATTCTATCTCTATTACTATAAATTGTCAAATGCCCTATGATATCGATGATTGGAGTCACGATATGGCATTATCCATAACCGTATTATTGGAAGACCCAGACCTACATAGCTGAGGACTGTCAAGCGCGAGGTAGGAGATGATAAATGGAGAAGTATAGAATTAAAAGCTCAAGATAGAGACGACTGGTGAAATCTAACCGAGGCCCTTTGTGTCAATAGGCGTAGGAGATGATGGCGATGATATATTATAGTATAACTGAATAAGTGTGTGTGTGTGTGTGTGTGTGTGTGTGTGTAATTTTTTTTTTTTTTTTTTTTTTTTGTGAATAGTGCAGTGAAGTTGGGCAACACTGAAGATGGCTCTTTTGAGTGCATCATTTGTTCATCAATATCAGGCTACACTTCCCCCTCTTCGAATCATTTGATTTTGAAGTTCAAGATACCAGACTACAATTTTCTTTTCATTTGCCTAGCATCTGAATCAAGATTGTACCCCCTTCTTTTGTTTGATTCCATGTCTTTAGTTAATTTAAAGCTGCATCACGCTTGATTGCACCATGCTTAACTTTATCATCCATTAAACTACATAATAAACTACATTATGGTTTGTACAAGACCGTCTTCAAGTGTCTACAGATTTTATTGTATTCCTCTCGCTTGTCCATTGCCCCTGCATTTGCATCATACATTGAACCCCATTAAACGGTCGGAATTTCTAATGTGCGACGATCCACTAGAACACAAGGTTTTCTTTTGCACTTCACTTTTATGGGGACTGAGTCCACCGTTACATGGTTCAAGTCCGCTACGGGCTGCTAAGCAGCAAGAGGCTGTGTCTTGCACTATGCAAGATAAATCTACAACCGACTGAAGGTTCAAGTCTGAGGAAAAGCTCCATGGACACTACACCAAGACACAGATTGTATTTTATTCCAAACTACAATATATCTTCCTTTTTGTGTTGGCCGATGTGGTAACAGCCCTTACTGGTGATCGCCAGACTGGGGTTCGAGTCCAGCTCAAACTCGTTAGTTCGTTTGGTCGCTGTAACCTCACCATCCTTGTGACCTAAGGATGGGGGTATGGGGGAGCCTATAGGTCTAGCTGCTGAGTTTTCAGCAGCCATTGCCTGGCCCTCCTTGGTCATAGCTTTGGTGGAGAGGGGGCTTGGGCGCTGATCATATGTATATATGGTCAGTCTCTAGGGCATTGTCCTGCTCGATAGGGAAATGTCACTGTCCCTTGCCTCTACCATTCATGAGTGACTTTTAAACCCTTAAATGGTAAGTCTCATTATAGCTAATTTTATATATTTCGGATATTTAATTGGAATGATAGAACAGCTGATGCTATTTTCAATCACTTGATGACAAATGAGCAGGTTTTTTTTTTTTTTTTTTTTTTTTTTTTTTTTTTTTTTTTTTTTTTTTTGCATTCAACTTGCAAAGGTCTTTGTCCTGTAACTAAGTCAGCCACGTTTTGCTCATTTCATATTTTTTTATTTATTTCTCATTTATTTTTTTTTCACCTTAAATAACCAGAAGAACTTCGTGCTCGTCGAAAAATTGCTACATGATTTCCCTATACGGTAGTATCTGAGTACTCATTATTTCTATTATAATTCTCACTTGTGGAGATTGGATTCCGAAATGATAAACTCTAAGCTTGGATTAAATGAGGTGAATCGAACAGAAGTTGTAATTTCCTTAACACCGATGGAAAAATGAGAAAAATCATATTGACAGTACATTCCTCGCGAGGAAAAAAAATGTGAAAATCGTGTTCCAGTGCTAAAGGTCACTTTCGTAATCAAAATAAGGGAAATTACTCAAAGGTAACAATGAGAAGTGGATTTTTACCACCGCCAACCAAATTGGGAGGAGGTTATGTTTTCGCTCCCGTTTATCAGTTTGTCTATTTACAAACAACTTCCTGGCTACGATTTTACTCTTAAAGTAGTGAAACTTTCAGGGATTAATCTTTATATTAATACGTGAAGGTGATTCAATTTTGAAAGTCCTAGGTTAAAGGTCAATGTCAAAGATCAACCGAATTTACCCAAACCTCGAGAAATAAGCTGCCGTAGCGGACGTCTGTTCTCAGAGTGGTTTTCTAGTTCTTCATACATTTTCGTTCATCGTGGTAGTGAGTTTTAGTTGACTTGCTTCTTTTGAGGTAATTTTAGTAAGTACTATAAACCAGTTTTGATGCCAGGTTAGACGGTAATGTTTAAAATAGGAAAATAATTTACAATTTTCCTTATGTTGTAAGGAAATTAGTGAGTTTTTTAAATAAAAAAAATATATATATTTCTTTTAGATAGAAAATTGATATTTGAATCAGCTCTGAAAAAAGAAAAAAGAATTAATTCTCCCTCAAATTAGGAAAAAATGATTAAGAACACCTTTTAAAAATATTTTAATCCTAAATATGAATATGGAATAATAAAAATAAAAAACTTTTCAAATAAGAAGGACAATTTAGGAATCTAATTGTAAATCGGAGGTAATATAGATTTTTATGAAATAGAAATAAATAACATTTAAATCTTTTGATATAGAAAAGATAACGAATTTTTTCTTTATGTAATAGAAATCAAATAAAATTCACCTTTGAAGTAGAATAAAAGATTCAAGTATTCTTTGAAATAGGGAAAATGGTGTTCTTAAAACTATCGTTTTTTCACATCCTCCAAAACTTGAGAAATGTTACAATTCCAACATTCCCAAAGCTTCAGCCAGAACAAATAACCAATGTCTAATAGAAATATTCCACGTTGCTAATCATCGAAAGTATCACAGTATAGATAATTATCTAATGAGCTGTTTTATTCTGAAACATGTGAGATTATTAACATATTTGAGAAGTTAATATACACGTTCATTGCTAAGCTCAAGTAATGATGGACAAGATATATAATACAATAAAAGGAGAGCAGTTGCCAATCTTTCTCATTCCTTTTGAAAATGTAAATATTGATTTTGTTGAATTTCTTTTAATTTGGAGAAGAAAATTACACGATTTCTATGTGTTAAGAAGTTACATAGGAACGTACTTTTGATTCTGTTAAAATCCTTTTAATTTAGAGAAGAAAATTACACGATTTCTCATAATATTTTTCCGTGTGTTAAGAAATTACATAAAAATGTACTTTTGATCATGTTGAAATCCTTTTAATTTGGAGAAAAAATACACAATATCTCATATTTTCATGTGTTAAGAAGTTCTATAGAAACATACATTTGATTATGTTGAAATTCTTTTAATGTAGAAGAGAAAATGCACGATTTCTCATCATTTTTACGTGTGTTAAGAAGTTACATAAAAATGTACTTTTGATTATGTTGAAATCCTTTTAATTTGGATAAATAATACACATTTTCTCATATTTTTATGTGTTAAGAAGTTCTATAGAAACGTACATTTGGTTATATTGAAATTCGTTTAATGTAGAAGAGAAAATACACGATTTCTCATCATTTTTATGTGTGTTAAGAAGTTACATAGAAACCTACTTTTGATTTTGTCGAAATCCTTTTAATTTGGAGAAAAAATACACAATTTCTCATAATTTTTACGTGTTAAGAAGTTAAATCGAAGCGTACATTCAATTATGTTGAAATCCTTTTAATTTGGAGAAGAAAAATAAAATACACGATTTTTCATAATTTTTACATGTGTTACGAATTTACATAGGAGCGTACAATTGATTATGTTGAAATCCTTTTAATTTGGAGAAGAAAATACACGATTTTTCATAATTTTTTACGTGTGTAAGAAGTTACATCGAAGCGTACATTTAATTATGTTGAAATCCTTTTAATTTGGAGAAAAAAATACACTTTCTCATAATTTGTACGTGTTAAAAAGTTAAATAGAAACGTACTTTTGATTATGTAGAAATCCTATTAATTTGGAAAAGAAAATACACGATTTCTCATAATTTTTTACGTGTGTTAAGAATTTACATAGAAGCGTACAATTGATTATGTTGAAATCCTTTTAATTTGGAAAAGAAAATACACGATTTTTCATAATTTTTTACGTGTGTAAGAAGTTACATCGAAGCGTACATTTAATTATGTTGAAATCCTTTTAATTTGGAGAAAAAAATACACTTTCTCATAATTTGTACGTGTTAAGAAGTTAAATCGAAGCGTACATTCAATTACTTTGAAATAATTTTAATTTGGAGAAGGAAATACACGATTTTTCATATTTTTTACGTGTGTTAAGAAGTTACATAGAAGCGTACATTTGATTATGTTGAAATTCTTTTAATTTGTAAAAGAAAATACACGACTTCTCATGCTTTTTGCCTGTGTTAAGAAATTATATAGAAACGTACATTTGATTATGTTGAAATCCTTTTAATTCGGAGAAGAAAATACAGGATTTCTCATTCTTTTTTACCTGTGTTAAGAAGTTACATAGAAACGTACTTTTGATTATGTCGAAATCATTTTAATTTGGAAAAGAAAATACACGATTTCTCATGATATTTTACGTCTGTTAAGAATTTACATAGAAGCTCACTTATACGCGAACAATTAAATTGAATTATTTCCTGTTTTTGTTTCTTTAGGAAACAAAATATGTGTGTGTGTGTGTGTGTGTGTGTGTGTGTGTGTGTATTTACATGTCGACTCAAATACCGCAAAAGCAAACCATGTCAACAAATCACTACAACTCTTTCTGACAGACGCTACTAGACATGGGCGTGAAGTTGGACGCCGTAATGAAGCAGCGAGGTGCGATAATGGGCGGTTGTGGGCGGCCCGACAAACAACATGATGATGGATGGCTGTCATGGCCCTCCGCCCATCATTAGGCCTATGGAGTGTGATCCATCTCTCTCCAACATGCATATTACTCCAACTCTTATGATTATTGATAGAGTGGGGAGGTGGAAGGGGGGTAGGCCTACCCACAAAAGGGCCCATAGCAAAAAGTGGTTTAGGTTTATTTTCGTGATAATGAATTCTTCTGTGTGTGTGTGTGTGTGTGTGTGAGCGCGCGTGCTGTTATACAATAGCATATGAATTCTTTACATAAAAGTCAATACGTATTTGTCTAGATGCGTCCGTGTACATAACCTGTATACATACGATTACTCCTTGTTTTTGTAACTCTTCTGTGTGTGTGTGTGTGTGTGTGTGTGTGTGTGTGTGTGTGTGTGTGTGTGTGTGCGCGCTCGCGCGCGTGCTGTTATACAATAGCATATGAATTCTTTACATAAAAGTCAATATGTATTTGTCTAGATGCGTCCGTATACTTAACCTGTATACATACGATTACTCCTTGTTTTCGTAACTCTTCTGTGTGTGTGTGTGTGTGTGTGTGTGCGCGCGCGCGTGCTGTTATACAATAGCATATGAATTCTTTACATAAAAGTCAATATGTATTTGTCTAGATGCGTCCGTATACATAACCTGTATACATACGATTACTCCTTGTGTTCTTAACTCATAATTTCCAGGGAAGATTTATAAGTCAAACCTGGACGACGTCATTACCTAAAATAAACTTCCAGATGGTCGTTTGATCACAAGGATTTGGCCACAATAAAAAAGGACAAAGATACTAATTGTTGTCGAAGACTTAAAGAATATATTTATCCTCCAACCAACCTATCGATTATCAACATCCTCTGTGATTGTAAAGAGGCCTCCCCTTGCCCCTCCCCCTATCCCTTGTCCTTCCCCCTCCCCCTTGTCCTTCCTCCTCCCCTTTGCTGTGTTCTTCAGGGCATACCGAGACAGACAGACATTCAGAGGGTAAGTCAAGTCAGTAGGAAAAATTGAGTGACCATTGCCTTACCCTTTTTTTTATATATAGAATTGTCTGTGGGCTGCAAATTACGAGAAGGTGATTTACTTCGTCAATAATTTTCTCCTGAAACTTTTATTATTTACATTTATCTGATGTACCTAGCAGCGGCAAACTTTTTTTTTTTTTTTTTTTTTTTTTTTTTTTTTTTTTTTTTTTGTATACATTTATATAGAAGAGTCTTACCGATGGTGCAATGATTATCGTCATCATCATCTCCGTCGTCAACTCCCTCATCAACTCCGAGGTCCAACGAGATATGGAACTTCCTAGCTGGTTTTTGTGAAGATTCGAGCATTGTGCAAACGCTTATGGGATTCTGATAGAGATTATTTAAGTTTAAGATAGCAAAAAAAAAAAAAAAAATCTATCTTTTGAAACCTATCAAGAGAACGTAACATATATTCCTTTGATATATACGTGTTGAAATATACATCGTGATGAAAAACACAAATGGGACATTGCAATTTTTTTTTTTTTTTTTTTTTTTTTGCTAACCCTGAAATCAATTTTAGTTTCCTACAACAAAGGTAAAGAAGCTACACAGAGAAGGCTCTTCTCCTCAGGCTAGATTCTTAAGACGTCTAAAAAATGGATGATGGCCTATTGACAAAAACGCAAATCTTACCAACTTGATACGACATAGCACCTTAATCAATGCTATATTTATCTTGTAGATATATTCCTTGAAACTTTAAACCACGGCGTCCAACTTTACGCCCATGTCTAGTAGCGTCTGTCAGAAAGAGTTGTAGTGATTTGTTGACGTGGTTTCCTTTTGCTTTTGCTGTATTTGAGTCAACATGTAAATACACACATACATTTTGTTTCGTAAAGAAAAAAAAAACAGGAACTAATTCAATTTAATTGTTCGCTTATAAGTACGTTTCTATGTAACTTCTTAACACATGTAAAAAATTATGAGAAATCGTGTATTTTCTTTACCAAATTAATAGGATTTCGACATAATCAAAAGTACGTTTCTATTTAACTTTTTAACACGTACAAATTATGAGAAAGTGTATTTTTTTCTCCAAAAAATACGTATACAATATGCCAAATTTCGGTTTCCAGAATATAATTTTCTTTTATTTAATGGAGATTAGTTAACTAATGAGGTTATGACTAATAAAAAAAAGCCATCAACCGCGGGAGTAATGAAACTGATCAAATTTCTATTTTCTAAGCGATCCTGGTAGACTTTCTCGTACGAAAAAGAAAGGGCCTAAGTAGGCATGGGCGAGTTCCAAATTAGTTTGATAATTTTACGTTGTCTGTGATAGTATTCTGAGGTGGTAGGTTTGCCAGGGCAACAGCCACCCGTTGAGATACTACCGATACAGAGTTATTGGGTCCTTTGACTGGCCAGACTGTACTATATCGGAGCCCTCTCTCTGGGTACGGCTCATTTTCCTTTCCCTACACATAGTCTGGCTTATTATCTACACATTCTCCATGTCCTCATATATCTAACAAAACTGATATTACCAAACAATTCTTCTTCACTTTAGTGGTTAACTACTGCACTGTAATTGTTCAGTGGCTACTTTCCCTTTAGTAAGGCTAAATGAGACTCGTTAGCTTCGGCACACAGCTCTTCTCGTAGAAAGACACTCCAAAAGCAAACCATTGTTCTCTAGTCTTGGGTAGGGCCATAACCTCTGTACCATGGTCTTCCACTGTCTTGGGTTAGAGTTCTTTTGCTTGAGGGTACACTCGGGCACGTTATTATATCATATTTCTTCCGTTTTTTTTTTTTTCAAGTTTTGTAGTTTATATTATGAAAGATTCATTTTAATGTTGTTACTGATCTCAAAATATTTTCTTTTTATTATTCATTACTTCTCTTGTTGTTTATCTGTTTTGTTAATTCCTCTCCTCACTGGGCTATTTTCCCTATTGGAGCCCTTGGGCTCATAGCATCCTGCTTTTCCAACCAGGGTTATAGCTTCGCAAGTAATACTTATAATGATAATAATAATAATTAAACTCTTGCAATCAAGCGTAGCAGGACATTAAACGCAGAATAGCGGTAAGAATTCGTGAATTTGAGAGTTTGGGGGAAAGAAACTTGCCTGAAGGGAAAAAAAAAAGTTAAGGGGTAATGAATAAGTAACGATAAATTAGAAACTGCATACATTTTTCATAACTCTAACCATCCTTTACATTCAGATCTCCCTGGACAATTCTATCCTGTTCGTAATACTAGGCAGGCAGTTCATTCTAATAGCCAGGCCTTCTCCATCATGAGGCTCAATACTACACAGTATTCTAGAAGTTTTATTCCAGCTGTTACCAAGTTGTGGAATGATCTTCCTAATTGGGTAGTTGAATCAGTAGAACTTCAAAAGTTCAAAGTTGGAGCAAATGTTTTTATGTTGACCAGGCTGACATAAGTCTTTTTATTGTTTATATATGACATATCTGTTTTTGACGTTGTTAATAGTTTATATAGGACATATCTGTTTTGACGCTGTTACTGTTTTTAGAATGATATATTGTTAATTTATTCTCATCATTTATTTATTTCCTTATTTCCTTTACTCACTGGGCTATTTTTCCCTAATGGAGCCCTTGAGCTTATAGCATCTTGCTTTTCCAACTAGGGTTGTAGCTTGGCTAGTAATAATAATAATAATAATAATAATAATAATAATAATAATAAAAGAAAATAAGGAGAAAAATACGATCCAAGTTCTTAATTTTCTTTTAGAAACAGTAGATGATCATACAACAAGGAGCGACTCATACACAAAATAATATTATAGTTTCATATGGTGAAATGACCTCGGAGAATAATATCACAGAGTGAGTCTCGATTAGAAGTTGATGGTATTAATGTAAAGCATTTTACTACCCAAGTAAGATTGGTTCGCCAAACGTTCTGCTGGACTCCACAAGGCACTAGAAGAGTTGGAAGACCTAGGCATATATGGCTGAGGACTATGAATCGCGAAGTCGGAGATGATGTATGGAGAAGTATTGAATTAAGAGCTCAAGATAGAGACGACTGGCGAAATCTAACCGAGGCCCTTTGCGTCAAAAGGCGTAGGAGGAGGTGATGATGATGATGAAAGTATTTTGACATATGAGCATTCTTTTTATCAGTTTAGATATACATGTGCCTTTAAGTAAAGAATAGTGAAACTAATTTCGTAACGCACTTCTTAAGATCAAATAAATTGATATTGGAATACCCTTGACCGTTTCCTTTGGAGCGAATGTTTTCAGCTATTGTTTTTATGCAGTTTGTGGAAAGTTTATATTGAATTACTTCAAACAGAAATATTTGTATAATTAGAAAAAAAACATTTTAAAATTGCAAATAGTTAAACTCATTAACAACAAACATCGCATCCATTAATAGTAACGATTTTGAAGTGTGTATACACACACACACACACACACATATATATATATATATATATATATATATATATATATATATATATATATATATATATATATATATATATATATATATATATATATATATACTGTGATGTTATTGACCCTCCAATCAAAAGAAAATAAGCAGCAGATCTAACTAAAAGGAGCTTCGACGCGAGGTACCTTCGCCTGTCATATACATGATCAAGAGCATGACGTGGTCATTTCCAGGAGGAATGATTTGTTATCATTCCAGTCATAAGCAGGAGAGTTTTTCTACCGCGGTAACTTCATGCTGAAATGTGCAATTTCGGGGAATATTTTTACCGCATTGCGCATCGGTGTCATGGGGTTAAAAAAAGGCGCTCGAGGGCGTATCAAAAATTCTATTGCTGATATGTATTTTATTTTTTCCTTTCGCGTCTGTATATTTGTATATCGATTGTCTTTGGTAATTGAATTACATGTTGCGAAGGAGAGGAAGTTTCAAGGGTTGAGAATGTGCGCTTGGTAATTCAGTTGGATTTACAGAAGGTGATTTCAGTGATGGAAACATTCCAGCTGTGACCATGTTGTGGAATGATCTTCCTAATCGGGTAGTTGAATCGGTCGAACTTCAAAAGTTCGAACTTGCAGCTAATGTTTTTTTTTTTTTTTTTTATGTTGAACAGGCTGACATAAGTCTTTTTATTGTTTATATATGAAATATCTGTTTTGTTGATGTTACTGTTTTTAAAATATTGTAATTGTTAATTATTTCTCTTATCGTTTATTTATTTCCTTAGTTCCCTTCCTCACTGGGCTATTTTTCCCTGTTGAAGCCCTTGGGCTTATAGCATCTTGCTTTTCCATCTAGGGTTCTAGCTTAGCTAATAATAATAGTAATAATAATAATAATAATAATAATAACAAATTGTCTGTCTCTGTAATTACCATAGTTGCTCTGTTGATAGTGTTAGTTATCTCGTTGATAGGAATAGTGTTGTCGCTTGTTTTCATGATAATGACTTTAATAGTGATAGCAAGATCGATGTTAGTGATATCCTCATCGTCTCCGGTGATTGTAACTTCGTTCAGGGTGATACTAACTCTCTTGATAGCAGCAGTAAGTCACTGACAGTGATAGCGACGTCGTTAAGAGTGACAGTAACTTCACCGATCTTGAGAGTAATGTTGTTGATGGCCGTAGTCGCTTTCTGATGGCTAATGTAAATGGGCTGATGGTAAAAGTATCTCTTATTAATCTTATATCGCTGTTTATCAATCTTTTTTTTGTTCATGCTTATATCCATATGACGGCTCAAAACATAAAAATGTAAGGATGATTCACTTTTTTTTTCTATGATGGTTTTTTAAAGTCATATACAATTCCTATCATTTAAGTCACCCCAAGAGTCACCCCATCCCATCCTCTCCCCGCCGCCCCCCCCCCCCTCCCCCCCCGTTCACACATGCTTATATCCACAGGAAGGCTCAAAACATAAAAATGTAAGGATCATTCACTTGTTTTTTTTCTATGATGGTATATTAAAGTCATATACAATTCCTATCATTTAAGTCACCCCAAGAGTCATTCCCCCTCATTCCCTCCTCTAACCCCCCCCCCCCTCTCCTTCCATATTCCAGCTTGGCCGCAGCTCTATTCCCTCTACCAACAGGCTTAGGAATACTCTCATACCATCGGTCCTCCAATCCATGTAATATGCTTTCTTTATTAGAGCTTATTTTACACAGACATGAATGTTAAATCTCCCTCTATGTGCTTTCTTTTTTACATACTGTTATATGTACTTGCTACATATATAGGCTGGTTGCCTAAATGTCGGCCTCCACGCCTAAAAATAAAATCCTTTAATATCTCCATCAAGATTTCAACTCGTCAAACTCTCTTCTAATCGATTCTGCCTAAACCAGTAGCCTCCTACACAGCTTCATTTGTTCCTCTCCTCCACCACTTCCCCCATTCCCTATTCCTCCCCCATACCCCCCCCCCCCCCCTCTCCATCCAGAATGAGCCTAGGGACTGTTTTTGATTGACAGGTGACGGGGCGACATGCCGCGCTGCCTCAATCTCCCGTCAATAATTCAAATTTGACAGCTTCATCTAAATCATGTTAAGCCGTAATGTGAGGTTGCCTGTTCATTTATTATGCAGATGTCTTCCTTGATGCAAATTGTATTTACGCTGGTAGTAGGTACTAATTATTGTGAGTATATATATATATATATATATATATATATATATATATATATATATATATATATATATATATGTGTATATATATATATATATGTGTGTGTGTGTGTGTTTGTGTGTGTGCTATATTTATGTATGTGTGTATATACATATGTATATATATTTATTTTCCGATTGGTAGATAGGTGGAATGATAACAATTTGCATAATAATTATAGCCGCATATAGTGTATACATCCAGTATTTATATATATATATATATATATATATATATATATATATATATATATATATATATATATATATATATCACAAGAGGAAGTTATAAATTACTTTATAGTAACGTTCATGTGCCCAATCCTCATGTGAATGCAAACGAAGTCTTTTCCAAGCTTCAACAGTCATTGTTGATTAGTATTTATCAGCAAGTTTTCTTTGATTCATTAGTTATCAAGATTTCATATCACCGGAGAAGAGGCTTTTTTATTTTGAAGGTCTCTTTTCGATTTAACACGTTTTGCTTTTAAATTTAGGTCACAATTATCAAATACGATAAATGCAATAAGATTTTAGAATAGGTCATATACATTACTGAAGTCACAATAGAGACTCTAATGCATTTGTCAAAATAGTCCATTGTCTCCTTCGGAAATAAATACTCATTTATTGTATAAATTTTTGGGAACAAAATGCACATAACGTCGAAGGTTGTAACACAAGTTTATGTATGTTGTGCATTTGAGTATTTCTTTGAATCACGCATGTATGCCTTCGCGCGCGACCCACATCACGCAGGAACATCAGAATGAAATTGCTACACACAACGCAGCGAAAAATAACCGAAAGGGGGAGGCACTTTGTTTGAAACGGATTCCCCCACCGGTGCCACGTCTCCACACATCTCCTAGTAAGCATGCATGTAAAACACTTCGAAAATCATGTAACTTCTTCTTGTTAATTTTTATTAAGTTATATGATTAAATCAATTATCAGATGTGATGAAATCACAATAATTGAATAGGCCAAAGTTCTTAATGTTTATCGATAGTTTCGCTTTGCAATGTTTGTCTTTATATACAGTCATAAGTAAATTAGAGGAATCTCAAGATACCTTTGTCATATATAATGAAGTGAATATATTTTTACTTACTCTGAAGCATGCTACAGTATTATGATTACAAAAATGATGTTGAAATGTTATCCCAACTGGTGCCATTTTATTAATTGGAAGTGACAGTTTGAAAGTATTGAATTTGTATTCCTTTTCCATCCATAACAGTAATGTTGTTTTAAGCTGTCTAAAAGAACTTTTATATCACACAAAGCGACCATATGATTCAGGTTTCCGACAAGTATCAAGATATACTTTGCTCTTTAAGGAACATAGCTTTTTCAACATATCGATTTATCTGCAACGTATTCAAGGCGTTCAAATTATATGCAATACATAATAAAAGACTTCGGGTTGTGTTCAATCTGATTTTGATAAACCAAGAATTGCATTGAGTCTTCATTTTAGTTTAGATTTTAAGATAGTTGCCACATTGTAGGTAATTCAGATTCTTGTACATGTAAAGTCCCAGACAAACTCTCTCTCTCTCTCTCTCTCTCTCTCTCTCTCTCTCTCTCTCTCTCTCTCTCTCTCTCTCTCTCTCTCTCTCTGTAATCGATTGTAGTTGGATAATCAAAGTTGAGCGACGATTTATCTGCTCGGTATTTTGATGTGTGACCTCCAAGAAAAGACAGACGTTGTTAATACATTATAACCTTGATTCCTTGAACATCCTTTGGGAAGTGTGAGGTGCTAGTAACTTCCTCCTATAATAAAAAAAAAGACGTTATGTCTTCATGTGTGTGTTTGGCTGTGCGCGTGTTTGAGTGTGGTGAAGAGGTTTGCGTATCGCCATGATCAGCAAAGCTGTGCTAGTCAGGATCACCTATACTAGGTTGGTTTGCTCTGAGATGATCATACAAAAGTTTTCCACGATTTCAAATCCAA
>NC_090750.1:75953155-75955655 GCF_036898095.1 Palaemon carinicauda
GCCCAAAGGCCGTCACTCTCCTGAAGATGCCAACGGAGCCGTCAGCGTCGGCACCAGCTCCTTCAGGAGACGTTTATGGCAAGGGCCGAAGAAGTAGGTAAGGTGGGCTTTTTTTAAGTGAATTTAAAGAGGGTTGTTGCTTTATATTCAAGGGCGAGGAGGTGGCAGGCCAGAGGAAACAGAGTGAAAGAAGAGAGGAATATGTAGTTGATGGAAAATAGGTAAAAATTTGAGCGGTAGGATAACTAATGGAAATATTCAAGAGGGAAAGGGAGAATTAATTAAGTCATTATATTGACAAATGAATTCTAAGAATATATAAATAAATTCTTTTGGAGTTTATATATGAATATTTGCACCATTTTGTTTTCGTGTGTATGATAATACACATTTTATACGGCATCTGCAGATTACGTGTAATTAAGTACAGTTGGACACAGGAGTCCTGAGCACACCTCGCTCCGAAAAGTGTACACTCTCACACCATTACTTTGCGGCAAGTAACCAAACAGATAGTGTAGGGAGAGATGGCTGAGGTGGTAAGCGAGATCAAACACAGGAACTCGCCGCGCAGTAAGGGTGGTTTAGGGTGCTTTTCCCAAGAGCGAGGTGTATCAGGAATTCATGTGTCCAACTGTACTTGAGTAGTGATATTCAAACCTAATCCTGATTACTTGCAGATATTTTGATTACACATTGTTCACTCAATTAAATATAATTATGCATAATTTTTCGCCCACAGAAAGGTTCATAGGTATTCTATCTTTTTTTCTTTTCTTCTTGTTTTGTTAAAGTTTTTTTATAGTTTATTTAGATATTTATTTTTATATTACTGTTCTTAAAGTATTTTATTTTTCCTTGTTTCCTTTTTTTCAGTGGGCTATAATATTTTTTTTATTTGAAATGTTTTCCCGAAAGGTATATCAACTACAATAAAAATGAAATAAGATGCACATAGGGAAATGACAAAAGACTTTTTAAAATACAATGCCATAAATTACATTAACGGAAAGATTTTACCACGTCATCTTGTGGTTTAAGCAAATGTACAGTATATGTTTTCCTCCTCCATAACGTTATTGCATAGAGCAAATGTAACTCATTTATAAATGAAGCTAATTAGTATATTTGATGTTCTTTGGTGCATCTCATTTCAGCATCCACAACTGTGAACAAAATATGCTGCAAATTCCCGCCTTTTAATAACAATAAGAAATACCGAGGGATACATTTTCTAATAAACTTCCTCAACCATGGAGGTCTTGTCTTCACATTAAAGGTTTAAAGACCGCTCATGAATGGCAGAGGCAAGGGACAGTGACATTGCCATATCAAGTAGGACAATGCCCTAGAGACTGACCATATACGCATATGATCAGATCCCAAGCCCCCTCTCCACCCAAGCTAGGACCAAGGAGAGCCAGGCAATGACTGCTCACAAGGATGGTGAGGTTGCAGGGACCAAAGGAACTAACGAGACTGAGCGGAACTCGAAGCATACTGTAATGTGTAACTTTAGTTGATAATGTTTGAATTCCATTTCCGGTGGAAGCCACATCACAGTAAGAAGTTGTGAAGTAAAGGTCGTCCTTCCATTCCTATTCCAGATTCAAAGAAAAAAAAGATGAAGAAAGTTACTGAGCAATTTTACAAACCTTACAATCACAGAGCCTTCCTCACCCCTTCCCCCTCCCTTCCCCATCCCACCCCTTTTCCCACTAATGGAGTAACGAAGTCATAAAAACAGCCTCGCTATTATCTAGTATCACGCTAGAAATCATTTTAACACCGGCCGTAACCTAAGTGCATAGCGCCAATTATCGCCCTTAAGAAGGACATTATCGGCCTTTTTGCTACAAATAGCAACTGACTGAGCACGCTGTTCCAGTACAACTGCTCAGTACGAAGAGGTATAATTATGTCTCTTTCGAACCACCATACCTTCAATCAACTCCCTCATTACCTGGATCTCAACCATGGTGATTACGCTCTGCCACCAAACTACCGCAAACCAGCTCTGGGAGGCCGCTCGGCTCCTACCTATGGTAGCTATAAAGGCCCCATAGATGTTAAGACCCATAATACCATCCCTAGGACTCTTAAGTGGGCATGACTTCAGTTTTGGAAGAAAACTTTAGTACTTGGTATAGAAATGTATTTACTTTTTATTGATGCCATTAATGAAAATTAATTTTTTTGGTTTGCAGGTTGACAGCCATTGATTTTTTAACTATTTTATTTTTATTTTTCTTAGGAGTATTAGATTCATCTTTTAAGAGAGCTAATGGAATATTTTGAGGTTATAAGCATGGTTTTTTTTTACACTCGGTTAGCCATTATTCACTTTATATTTGAATATACCTATATGTATATATATAGTAGGTATATATATTTCATGTAGTTTATATTTTATAAATAAAGAAATGCTGAAGTAGAATAACATATTTTTAGTGTTCTACAAGCCAGTATATCAATTAAATTTTGATGAACTAATTGTAGT
>NC_090750.1:75958155-75965655 GCF_036898095.1 Palaemon carinicauda
TGATTTGCCATTACAGTGATTGGCATGTATTTATACTTCTGTAATAATCTTGGGGCTTATGTGAAAAGTGTAATACCGGAATGTATTGTTTATTGGAAATAATAATAAATAGAATGCCAGTGGTTATTATGAAAAAAAGAATTAGAATGATTTAAACTATTATAACGTTTTACAGAATTCAGGACATCGGCTTCGCTCTTTATTCTGACGAAGTTTCCAGCGATGCATGATGTAATCTCGAACTGGAACTGGTTTCAGAGTTAGTTGGCAACTTCTCTCTACATAGTTTCAATAGTCTCATGTCACCGTTCATGTTATTTGATATTGAAAATTCAATTCGTATTTTTTTCATCGGTTCAGGCAAGTTCTGTCACGCGCTATTCCGATTGACTGCGATTGAATAAATTCATTTTCTTTGAGAGAAATGGATGATAAGTCAACAACAAAAATAGGCTGGCATGTCACACAAGTTGGGAAGAGAGAGAGAGAGAGAGAGAGAGAGAGAGAGAGAGAGAGAGAGAGAGAGATTGCATGTACTGTAAAAGACGAATAAATTCATTTTCTTTGAGAGAAATGGATGATAAGAAAACAACAAAAATAGGCTGGCATGTCACAGAAGTTGAGAAGAGAGAGAGAGAGAGAGAGAGAGAGAGAGAGAGAGAGAGAGAGATTGATTTTGATTGTGCGTACTGTAAAAGATGGGACTTTTAGGAGAGTCTAAGCAATTCCATCTTATTTCAGAATATTTACAGACTTCTTTTTTCCAAATCCTGTCTTCTTTGCGGCCCGTTGTGACATTTCTTGTCACACTTGCAAATTTTTGACATTCTGACAGTAAGCATTGCATGATAACTAACCTTGCTAATCTTTGACCACTTAATATAATGAAGTGTGAAGCAGCTTAGTCTTGTAACATATTAGCACTCTAGTGACCAGTGTTCCTGTTTTCATATTTACTGAGCATTTACATATAGATTACGTGTAATTGGTGAAGAACTTTTAGCGTTCTTGACATCAATTATCCGGTTTTTTTTTTTTTGCGAATAATAAAGACTTGCTCCATTTACTTACTTATTTTAATTCATAATGATAATGATTTAACTGGAAATCCATTATTTCTATCTTCAACTCCATTAAGTAATTCAACAATATCATTATTAATTGTTACAATTCAGTGAAAAATACGTTTTTGTTCTCCTTCCCCTGAATTGAAAAATGAAAACCATTTTTAGAGTGATGTAGTTTCTTTTGATTTTTGATAACGAGTTTACTTTTTATGAGAAAATTAAGCTTTAAGGAAGAAAAACCCTTGAAACGCTAATTATTTCTATTTTCATCTCCCTTAAGTAATTCAACAATATCATTATTAATTGTTACAATTCAGTGAAAAATACGTTTTTGTTCTCCTTCCCATGAATTGAAAAATGAAAACCATTTTTGATTACGAGTTTACTATTTAAGAGAAAAAAAATTGACAATGAAGAAAAACCGATGAAAAATGCTAAAGTTAAAGATTTCAGGAAACGTTAAAGTACCCTGTTATGTTATTTACCACTATATGACAGCGAGATTCTCAAAGACCCATTAACTCTGATAAAGCCAATTTACCGAACACCTGATTCTGACATTGGGAAATCCGAAAATGATCTTGGCCTTAATTTCACCCAGTCACAGTCGAAATGTAATTCTTGTTTTGGGTAAATGAAACCAGCCTACGTACGCACGCACATACATACATACACACGCGGACGCATTAACTTTAGGCTGTCACGTCGGCTACATTGTTATGATACATAGTTCATAATTAAGGTCTCGAAAGGGAAATGAATAGAGTTCTTCAGGTATCCATTGTTTGCGTTTAGGGCGTAATTCACAGTTAAATATAGTTATCAAAACCAGCTGACGGCAGAGCCGAAGAGGTTAGGCGAAAAAGGAAAAAAAAAAAAGTCTCACTTCAGCCGAAACCAAATTGCAGAAAGACTTGAGATTATAAGATGTTAAGAAAAGAACAAAGACCTAATTAGGGCAAATAGATAAATCAAAATAAAATATATAATTCTAAGATATTTAAAATATCGAAAACAAGGATTTCTTAACTTGATAAGGAATTATATGTTGCTAATAAATGATAGGCTGGTTTGATTAGAAATCGTGAATAAAGAAAGATTTATAAAAATAGTATAATGAGAAGAAATTCAAATAAACAGAGACAGGATAAATGATTAACTCGTTAATGAGTTATCTGGTGTTAATTAATAATTGAGTGTTATTAACATAGAAGTAAGATCACTCACCCCATATGCATTGCAGAATATTAATACATTACTGTTATTAACACAGAGGTAAGATCACTCACTACACATGCATAGCAGATTATTAATTAACATTAATATCCAGGAATGTTAATTCAGTACAATACAATGAATTGTCTGATACTAATAAGTAATGAAGTCACGCTCATGTAGAGGGAGAGGGAGTAGTAATACCCTGGTTAGAGTGTGTATCATAAGAGGTACACTCGGAAACCACAATTTCCCATAAAATGCCGAACTAGTGAATTGCAGTTAGGGGTGTGGTAGGGGGGGTGTGAAGGATTGAGTCTGTGTGTGTGTGTGTGTGTAAGTGTGTGTCCATAACTATCTAAGTATTTAAACGTCATTTTTGACGGCTCGGGTACACTAGTATTAGATATACATTGCAAAACAGAAAAGAAAATTTAAGAACAACAGCATTATGAAAAAGTTATAATATGGAAAAGAAAATTTCATTAAAAAAAAAGGTTCGGTGTATAACGTTTGTCTATTGTTTATAGTTGCGCCCTGTTGGGTCATAACAATAAATGACAGTCGCCCACTCATGAGTTTCTCACTAATCATACATGTCTTGCAGAAGGAGAGAGAGAGAGAGAGAGAGAGAGAGAGAGAGAGAGAGAGAGAGAGAGAGAGAGAGAGAGAGAGAGAGAGGGAGGACATTAGTGAAATAAAGTTATAAAGGCCAGTAAAAGTTGATGCTAATATATATATATATATATATAAATATATATATATATATATATATATATACATATATATTTTATATACATACACACTATATATATATATATACATATATATTTTATATACATACATATATATATATATATATATATATATATAAATATATATATATATATATGTATATATATATATATATATATATGTGTGTGTGTGTGTGTGTATGTGTGTGTTAATGAGTATGTATTGAGCTAGTTTTTTTATTTTTCAGTTTTATAATTGCTTTATATATATATATATATATATATATATATATATATATGTATATATATATATTTATATATATATGTGTATGTTATATATATAGTATATATATTATATATATATATATATATATATATATATATATATATAAAATATATAAGTGGTTCACGTTACTAAGCCTTTATAACATTTCTATTGAAATAATTGGTTTGTTTTTATTTTGTATAGCTTATGCCCAAGTGTTTATGGTAAAATACATACACTTATATATGTATATATATATATATATATATATATATATATATATATATATATATATATATATATCACGAGATAGTATGCTATTGATGCTAGAAATTTTATAGGCCTACTTGAATGTTAGAAAATCATGATTGTATTAATTTTCAATCAAGTGTAAAAAAATGAAATCAAATAGGTATCAACAATTCCCGACAAAAAGGAAAACAAAATGCAACCATTACTTACAAATTAAAGAAGAGAATGAACTCAAAACATTGATAAAGAACTTAGGAAGCACATTAAACCACAACGTTCATTAGCAACTATAAATGAAATAATGAAATCAAGGCAGTTCAGACGGTGAATGGGAGGAGAGCGTTCCATTGAGCATTCTCGTCACGGTGGTCTTCCTTTGGGAAAAAATTAACGTAACACATCTTCAGACGGTTGCCTCGACTTACGACTGGCCAAAAGAACCCGCTCTCGCGATTGCTCTACTCACAAAGGACGGTGTTTCGTTATCTGGGCTCACCGCTGCAGGAGGATCTTGATTCTTACGTGGGATATTTATTGCACTAAAAAGTATCTTGATGAATTAACAAACGGCTCCTGCAGTTTATTTATTTACTTGTTTCCTTAATGCACAGGCGATTTTTTCCTGTCGGAGTCCTTGGGCTTATAGCATCCAGCTTTTCAGACTAGGGATGTAGCTTAGCTTATAATAATAATAATAATAATAATAATAATAATAATAATAATAATAATAATAGAGGAATAGAACTCGTCTCTCCTCTCTCTCTCTCTCTCTCTCTCTCTCTCTCTCTCTCTCTCTCTCTCTCTCTCTCTCTCCAGACTTTTCCCCGCCCTTGTGTACCCCTGCCCCTAGGGAAAGAAAATCTCTAACGACATCTTGATTTCAGAGACACGTCCCTCCTGCTGAAGGAAGTGCATACCCTTCCTGATGGCGTTGATGGCAATGGCTGATTACGGTTTTAGTAATGTTCGGGATTATAGCCGCGAAGATCTATTGCCCGAGATAGCGAAATATTCCAACAGATAAACCTCGTTACCTGTGACGACGAGTATTGACTGCAAGGATCAGATTTTTTATTCACGTTCGTTATCTAGCTAGAGTGAACTGCGATTTATAATAAATTAAAAAAAAGTGAAATAAACTAAGTTGATTTATAAAGAATTTGAAAATGGGCTAAGTTGATTTATAAAGAATTTGAAATCGGCCAAGTTGATTTATGGAGATTGTGAAATGGGCTAAGTTGATTACAAAGAATTTGAAATGAGCTAAGTTGATTACAAGGAATTTGAAATGGGCTAAGTTGATTACAAGGAATTTGAAATGGGCTAAGTTGATTACAAGGAATTTGAAATGGGCTAAGTTGATTACAAGGAATTTGAAATGGGCTAAGTTGATTACAAGGAATTTGAAATGGGCTAAGTTGATTACAAAGAATTTGAAATGAGCTAAGTTGATTACAAGGAATTTGAAATGGGCTAAGTTGATTACAAAGAATTTGAAATGAGCTAAGTTGATTACAAGGAATTTGAAATGTGCTAAGTTTATTACAAGGAATTTGAAATGGGCTAAGTTGATTACAAAGAATTTGAAATGAGCTAAGTTGATTACAAGGAATTTGAAATGGGCTAAGTTGATTACAAAGAATTTGAAATGAGCTAAGTTGAGATTACAAGGAATTTGAAATGGGCTAAGTTGATTACAAGGAATTTGAAATGGGCTAAGTTGATTACAAAGAATTTGAAATGAGCCAAGTTGATTACAAGGAATTTGAAATGGGCTAAGTTGATTACAAAGAATTTGAAATGGGCTAAGTTGATTACAAAGAATTTGAAATGAGCCAAGTTGATTACAAGGAATTTGAAATGGGCTAAGTTGATTACAAGGAATTTGAAATGGGCTAAGTTGATTACAAAGAATTTGAAATGAGCCAAGTTGATTACAAGGAATTTGAAATGGGCCTAAGTTGATTACAAAGAATTTGAAATGGGCGAAGTTAATTTATAAAGAGTTTGAAATAGGCTAAGTTTTTGGGGGGTGCTTAATCAAGCAAAGTTGATTACATCTGTATTCTGTTTGTCTTTTTTAAAGTTGCTTCGTATTACTAAACCGCTCCGATATATGGACAGAAATATGATAAAATTTTATAGGTATTTTTCCATCGGGAATGGTAACACTAGTACTGTCTTGTATTCTTAGAATTGTTTAAGTTTCCTATAGAAAGGTGGGGGTTACTAGTGGTATTTTGCGGATATTACAAGATAACATTAAAACTTGTCTCCTGGTTGAAGTAATTCATGTTTTCACCTCCCTTGTGATTTTTTTTTATGTGTAGATATTGATAGAGCAGATACGACTAGGCATTGTGGAGGGAATGCAAGATAAAACTTAAAAGAAAAAAAACAAATGTTATTGAATTCTTGGAAGAAGATGAGAGAAGGCCCCCGGAAAAAGTTGGATTGATGGATTGAAAAGAAAATGAAGTTGTGGAAACGTACAAGCATTATTATCTATGGAATAAGAGAACACCGGAAAAAGAAAGTTGGATTACGGATTGTTAATGAGCCTTGTGTTTAGATACCTTTATTATCTCGTGTAGCATCAGTTCACCCAAGCAGTTAATTACATGCTCAACAGCTAGACTTGGATTTCAGTCAGTGTAGTTAGTGCTTCTATCCAGCAACCTCATTTCAGAAGCAAGCCTACTACCTAATAGTCTAGAGGAATTTACCTAATCAAACCATTACCTCTTAGGGGAAAAAGATTCGGTGAATATATATATATATATATATATATATATATATATATATATATATATATATATATATATATATATATACATATATATATATATATAACAACAATTGCAAATGCAGCTGCTTCTAGTCCACGGCAGGACAAAGGCCTCAGACAATGTCTTGGTCATGTCTGGGGTTTGCCCATTTTCATGACCACGCTGGCCACTGCGGATTGGTGATGTTGGGAAAGTTTTGTCTGATCGTTCACAGCCAACCAGCCTAGTATGGGTGGCCTTGACTAGTACAGCTTTGCTGTATATGCCGATACACAAACCTTTTCACCACGTTAGGATATCCTCACTTAGGATTATACACACACACGTGTATATATATATATATATATATATATATATATATATATATATATATATATATATATATATATATATATATATATTATATATATATATATATATATATATATATATATATATATATATATATGGGGGGCGTGCGTGAGTGCGTGCTTTCCTGTGTCAAAATGTGGACCAGGTATATAAAGTTACTTTGGTTTACAGAGTTTAAAACGAAGCACAAGCAGTAATTGCTTTGAAAATAACTACCGTCTGCGAGAGATAGTAATGCATGATGCATAGATTAATCGACATATCATTGTGCTTGCTATTCAAATATCTGACTAGAAATAAAAAGTTTTTTTTTTTTTTCTCATAAATCTTTGAAGTATTGTGGGTTGGTATTTAATCATTTATTTTGAGCTGGCTGACGAAATGGTAGAACTTCCCACTTTTATTTCGTACGTGTACTCTTATAAAGAAAGATGTTTTTAACGCGAGAAAATTTTCAAACGTGTTCTTGTAAGTTTGTACTGTTGGACACAGAAATTCCTGGTACACCCTTCTCTGAGGAAGTGCACCTAATTACACCCTAACCTCATGGCGAGTCCTGAGTGTTCTGTCCCTCCCCCCGCCCACCTCCTCTGCTATCTCTCCCTACATGATCTGTTTGGTTAGGCACCCCGCAGTAAGGGTGCGGCAGGGTGCATTTAAAGGTTTAATAGCTGCTCGTGAATGGCAGAGGCAAGGAACAGTGACATTGCCCTAGCAAGCCGGACAATGCCCTAAAGACTGACAATATATTCATATGATCAGCGCCCAAACCCCCTCTCCACCTACGCTAGGACCAGGGGGGCTTAGGCAATGGCTGCTGATGATAA
>NC_090750.1:75978155-75980655 GCF_036898095.1 Palaemon carinicauda
GTAATTTTTCTCTGATCACGGAATCAAGGTTGTGTGGAGTGTTATCTTTTAGCATTTCCCTCTAACCTAATCGGTTCAATTTTACAGTGAACGCCAAGTGGTTAAGACTATAGTCATGATATTATGAAAAAGTAAGTAAGATATTACAGGTGTGTGCGGGTGTGTATGTTTGTGTGCGTGAGAGGAGAGAATTAATTTTTTTAAGCACCTCCAAGAAACTAATGAAACTGGAATTTGAAGATTATCGAACGAGGTGTTCCAAATCATATTTAACACAATTATTTCTATTAGTAACTAGAGGAGCACTTAGAAGAATGCAGACCCTCCTCGCGGCAGCTTATTTCTCGACATTTTGCTTGACCGTGACCTTAACCTCTGACCTTGACTTTCCAAAATTTAATTATATCTAGCATTTTACATAACAGTTAATCCTTGCGAGTTTCATTACTCTACGATTAAAGTTGTGGCCAGGAAGCTGTTCTCAAACATACATACAAACGGAGGTAAAACATAACCTCTTTCCAACTTCGTTGGCGGAGGTAATAAGAGTATTAATATACTTTTTTTGTTCCATAGCTGATAAATTCAAAAGTCTAGTTAGATATAGAATTAATTGTAATGTATCCATCATTGCAAAGACATGAAGCAACGAATATTACAAGGGCAAAGAATTTCCCTTCGTCCAGTTTCATTGTCGGCTGAGCTCTTCTCGTAAAAGAAAGACAATATCATTAACAGTGTCACTACAGCTCTGATAGGTAAACAACCATGCATTAAAAAAAAAAAAAAAAAAAAAAAAAACTCCATTTCAACCAGTGACAAGCTTTAAAGCAATTTTGATGCACTCCTTGTATAGTATACCCAAGCTGGATTGGGGTGGGTTGGCATGGGGCATTGATGTAGGGAGGGGGCCGCATGGGGTTGGTGGCGGTTTCTAATTTAGAGCAGCAGTAGCCCCTTCCGTTAATTGCTCTTCGAATTGTGAAGAAACCACAAGGCCTGAGGTTGCGACCGCAACTGTGCCTGCAGGTGAAAAGTGCTTGTTTCGTTTGAGTATCTCAACGAGAACTAATCTCGTGTCAAAAAGAGAGTTTTCGTACGCCTCGGTATGTTACTGGGGGGCTTAAATGAGCTCTCGTTTAAGGACTTTGTTAGCGTAATGAAAAGCTCAGAATGAGGATGTCATTTCGGTAATATCTGTGTTTTCCCTAATGGTAATGAATAGCTCAAGAATGAGAACGTAATTGGTTTGAGATCAACTAGTTTTCCTTATCAGAAGTTATGGAATGTCTGAAAGACAACTTGATTCACAGAACCTTCATTGTAAAGTGATGAAATGTTTGGATGTTGGAGTTGAGGAAAAAACGAATGTTTGAAAGACAACTTGATTCACATAACCTTTATTGTAAAGTAATGAAATGTTTGGATATTGGAGTAGAGGAAAGGAAAAAAGGGAAGTGAAAACAGAAGCTGAATGAGCCGTTAGTCTAAACGACAATGATTTTGTCAAATTACGAGAATTGCTGTCTCTAAAACTTATTAAATTTAGATGAAGTCATCCGATTTCGTTTAAGATCATGGATAGAACAACTTATTTTCTCTTTGCTCATCGTTTTATATCCTATATTCGGTTGATCGTACAGCCGCCAATTTGCCAAAGAAAAACCTATTTGGTAATATTTAGACTAAAAATGACCAAGCACGTCAACTTAAAGAACCGGTTTATTGTGAAATGATAAATGATTTACTAGATTTTCACAACAAATACTTAAGAGTTTGGATAAAATATACTAATGATTCCATTGTTAACATTTGTTTTCCTAGTTTATGGTAATCTTGTACACAGATTATAATAGTAGAAAATCTTAATTTATATTTTAGCACCTCATTCTTCAAATCGTCTATTTTCTTTTCATGTGAAATTGTTATATTTACTTCGGCGAACAATGTTTACCAAGTTTAAGCTTTTATTGAGGTAGGGAATTTATGAGGTCAGTGGGCAGTGTATCTGAAAAAAAACATTAATACTGAACAAGTGCACGTTGACTACACCCAATTACTGTATGTTCGCGTGCGAACAAACACCTAAACATTCTCTCTCTCTCTCTCTCTCTCTCTCTCTCTCTCTCTCTCCTCTCTCTCTCTCTCTCTCTCTCTCTCTCTCTCTCTCTCTCCTCTCTCTGTATATATATATGTATATATATGTATATATACATATATATATATATATATATATATATATATATATATATATATATATATATATATATATATATATATATCACCAATTACTGTATGTTCGCGTGTGAACAAACACAAACATTCTCTCTCTCTCTCTCTCTCTCTCTCTCTCTCTCTCTCTCTCTCTCTCTCTCTCTCTCTCTCTCTCTCTCTCTCTCTATATATATATATATATATATATATATATATATATATATATATATATAAGTGAGTGTGTATGCTTATGTATATACGTATACTGTATATACGGATATATATA
>NC_090750.1:75990655-75993155 GCF_036898095.1 Palaemon carinicauda
CTTTTGGTGGCATAATATATTGTGCTGTCCTTTACATTGGTTTTGGAGCGGATTTTCACTTTTAAAGAGCTATACTGTTAGGTCATAATAACGTCGAAGTTTCTTTATATTTGATTTTATGAGTCGTGTATAGTGACTGAATAAATCCAATGCTTTAAAATAAAGATATCTAACATACAAAACCCCTTTAAACGTTTATATTCCGTTCAAATCATCAAATATAAACAAGAAACCCGTGTAGCATTCTTCTGAATTGCCACTCTACGCTAACTAGCGTTATTTGTGTACCCAGTTTCCACCCCTGAACTGTCATATTCTAGAGTCCTTGATCACGGAAGCGCCCCCATGCGGCATTTTTGTAAGTTCTCGCCGAGCGGAAAGACCTGTGAGGGAATGTGTTTATTTTGAATTGTGAAATATAAGTGTTTCTCAAAAGTTAAATTTCAAATACAACTTCTCGTGTTTTGTTGTAATTATCGTCAGCAAGAGAAGAGGAATTTTATTTCAAGTTGTCGACTGCATTTCGTGTTGGCTTGGTAGATCTTAAGGTAAGACAACTATATCGTAAGAGGAAACTTTTTATTCCATTAGGTGACAGGTTTTTGCAATGTTTTCTTATCATTTGCGATGTTATGTAAGATGGTGTAAGATATGAATCTTGGGATTTTATGCCTTTTAGGAAAGGATACTCATTAGTTTTAATAGGATTATCTTAAGAGTTATTAATACTGATATTCAAAGTTGGTGATATCCAAAGATTGTGGGTCATGAAGATAAATGTTTGTCGCTTTTTTTTATTTGTTCTCTTTGCGACCTGTACGAATGTATTGTGTTAATGCCGATAATTTAACATAACATATCTCTAGGAACTTCATAAACAAACTGAAAAATTAGCAGGGATAAAGGTTTGGTCTTTATATATAAAGTCATTAAGTCGTAAACACCATGTCACTGATGTTAAGTGAGAGATAACCTTTGGTCTTTCTAGGAAAATATCTAAATGGTCAGCTTGTGCGAAATATTCACTTTGAATACCTGATATTGTAGATAAATAAGACAGGTAATTTATCTCAGTGTATAAGACTCATAAATTTACTGAAGGTCATAGAAATTGAAAGTTACATCTATTTTTAACTTATAGGTCGTCTTAGATTTAACTTATAAAAGATTGCTATGAGAATGGAATTTCGGGATCCATTTGATAGGGGTTTACTGTTTAGTAATTGTCACTGTCAAAGCAAATATAAAATTAGGTATTTATGGCGTTTATTTTTTTTAATCTTAACGAGTTTCGAAATAATTTTGACGTGCTTAGTTAAACCATTGCACAGCACTATACCTAAGAATAATAAGGGGCATATTGAGAAGTTTAATTTGGTTGCAATGCATAGTTTCTAGTCAGTCGCTTGATATTCTGTTATTGATGCAGACAAATTACATATCTTTAAATATGCCACTTCCCAGGCCATAACCCTACCCTAACACAACTCGGTAACAGTTGAGAAACATAGTTTTTTAGATAAGAATCATAAGCAGCCATTGTCGGGCCCTCCATGGTCCCAACTTGGTGGAGAGGGTCTTTGGCACATATGGGAATAGAAAAAAAAATGCTTGTAAAATAGATAATATAACCTTGGCGTTGTTAAACATATGACTAATCGGTCTCCCCATCCCTCGGGTAGGGACAAGTGGGTGTAGCCATACTCTGGTGAGATGGGGTACCCCTGAGAGGTACACTCGGAAACCATAATCTCCCACGAATTGTCGAAACTGCCTTTTATAGTTAGGAATGGGGGAGGGGGTGTGCATAGCTATCTAAATATTTAGCAGTCAATTTTGACTGGTCGCGTACACAAGTTTTTAGTTGAATGACATATATAACTTCATGTTGGTAAAACCTGTCTTTCATGATATCGAAGTTCAAATTAATTTTTGACATATTTTCCCATGAATTTTGTCTTTAATAATCTCTGCATCTAACAAAAAGGTTAAATGCATTTTTATAACTCTTACATTGCATCTGTTGAAGCTTTACCCCAGAATTTCATAAAGGAAATTTGTTTGTTATATATGTATTCGTAATTTCCATTCCTCCTTCAGACATTGAACGTAAGGTAAAACAGGCTTTCACTGTGTTGTGGTTCCTCACATTAAATGATTGACCAAAATTAATACCTACGAACAGCGCTTATAACATGAATGAACTAAACCCCCAAAAAAGATCATAAGAAACCATCATTTTTTGCCATCAGTTACACCATTTTATATGCCGTTTATATTTATTTCCTGTAGTTTCGATAGTTTTATTGCAGTGCTGAGCATGCAAATGGCATTGTTGAGGGCGTTAACCTTCTAAATGACTTAGTTGGGCAATTCATCACGACGAGCAATAGGTGTCTTTCTATCTAAGAAGTAGGATAAACCAGTGATTTTCCGCGATGAATTACTCCCAGAAAAGTATATTCTGGTTATGGTAATATGGTTTTGTATTCGGAGATTG
>NC_090750.1:75998155-76018155 GCF_036898095.1 Palaemon carinicauda
CAATTGATTGAGCTTTACCCTTTTTGTAAAAGCACTCTCCAGTTTGCGCACCATATTTCACATAGGAACCTCCTTAGAAATTATTTTTTCCT
The DNA here is from genome assembly GCF_036898095.1 of Palaemon carinicauda. NCBI lineage: Eukaryota > Metazoa > Arthropoda > Malacostraca > Decapoda > Palaemonidae > Palaemon > Palaemon carinicauda. Next base: position 75,998,248 of record NC_090750.1, read on the forward strand.
CATAATGATGATTCTATGGGTCCGACGCTCACTGTCTGTACTGTCAAGGTACAAATACCTCTTAAGCACCCTTACCTATGCATGAGCAATTAACTGGTTGCACACACCCTGGGTGTAATGGGCACTCACCCTCCAAGGATTTGTCTAGTATAGGAGTGCTTTCCTATGTGATCCCACACTGCAGGGAACATCTACCCATCAGGCAGAATACAATCTTGTGATTTCAGAGTGCACTCACCTCCATGAGCAAGCTCTCCTTATAGCACTCAATCCTCAGTGGAGGATCTCTCGACTTCAAGACAAAGAAATAGATTAGCTATGGAATTTTCACATTATCAATATCTGTCGAGTCTGCATACACATCCTCTCCATCTCCTAAGATCTCTCCAGCTCTAGATCATAGGGAACTCAGATATTGTTATATGAGGGAGCGATCACTAAGGGCAAGGTTTAGGAGATCTTCAGATTTCAAGATGGAAATAACAAGCTTAGATTCTCCATGATCTCGTCATAGAGAATCTCCACCGGCAGATAATACTGTCCAAGGATGACTCAGTCCAAAGGCGTTCCCGATGTGACTGTGTAAACCTTTCAGAAATACACTGTCATCCAAGGGGAGTACTGAAGTAGAGGGCTTGCCTTAAACCTTAACGTACAGTTCAATCTCTAATATTTCAATGGACTACCATCCATGCTCAGTCCTTGGCCCAGAAAGAAACCCGAATTTATCAATTGAAATATGGTTCCCCATCCCCTGTAAGTGAGGAACTGTTGGATGCAGCTGACCCATCAACGACAGATCTAATCCTGCTTTTACAGAAACTGGAGATCCGTAGTCTGATTCTACTTTCCTTAAAGGTTTGCTTTTAATGAGGCAGATTAACAACTTCAGAAAGAATATAAAGGGGTGTGCTAAGGGAGGTATAGGCTGTCTATTCATAATCCAATGAGGGTCTAGACCTTCCTTGGAAGTCCCGTGGTCAGATCTAGCAAAAGAGGCTTTAGACATCACTAACGACTAGGTCTCTGGAAAAAGCAATTCGCTAAATGCTAGGATATCGAATAAGATTCTGCCACCTGCGCTTTGAATACGAAGGAACTTCTACATCCTAGAAGAGGTTATTCCTTCTCTTGCCAATTGAGCAAGCAGTCACAATGGTGACTCCGTGTACTTCAATAGAATGGTATGGACGACAGTCGGCGATCTTTTCTGTCTAGGAGTTGCCGAACATGGAAGCCACAGCAATAGCTAGCCCTCAAGCACAGTGGCTTACATCACTTCCTCTCAGGATATCTGTAATCCTGAGACTAAGAAGAAATTTACTGACCTGTTATTGTTGGGAGTAAAAGCAGTCACCTTCTTAGCTCGCCAGTCTGCAAACCACTTCACTAACTGGGTGTTGAAATGGAGGGATGCTGTAGGTACCAAACTTGCCACACAGATAGGGCAAATGGGAGCCTTGGTATTTAGAAATTCATCAACCACCCAGAGTTAAGCACTCTTGCCTCTGGAGGAGGTTATAGCCATAGTGGAAAAGTGGAGGGAGAATAGCCAAGACACCCAATTCCTCCAGGCCATTTCCTTTTAAAATGTCTGGAACTTCCAGGCCAATACTGAAAATCAGAATGGCAACCTCACTTAAATCAGCCACGAAAAAGGCTACAATGACCCAATTGGTTAGGTCATCTACTCTACAGCTGTATTCTACTCTAGTACCATTCTACTCCAGGAGACCCGAGGATTTTACCCCCTTTCATCCCTGTTTTAGTCAACTTAGAAGGAAAGAGACGGGAGAAGAACTAGAGGATGTTAAGAAATATAGTTCCCTCCTATTGCCATGAGTAAGGTGGATGCCTATTGAACCAATTGGCAAGTGGCAGTAACACAGAGTAGAGGACTGGACGATGAGTGTCCTCCGGTTAGAGGACTTACCAATAAGTGTCCTCTGGGATGGCTATTTCTTCCCGTTGAATGGTTTCTCATCCTCCTATCACATTGACACAGTGTTGTCTTCATGCAGGCCATTCTTAGAGAACCACCTCATCTTATTATCAGATGTGGAAAAGATGCAGAACAAGGTCGCTCAACAACTCGTATGGGATGGATCTCCAAGGTTCTACAACCTCCTCTTCCTTTAGGAGAAGTTGACTGGTGGTGGGAGACCACCTCTCAACTTTGAACGAGTTTATGGTACAAACTCCATTCAAGATGCTGACAGTAAATAACATACAAGCAGCCATTCAGGAAAAATTACCACTGTATGTGTATAATTTCAAATACCAATACATTGGTCTTCAAGGATGTCTCCACTTCATCCTTGAAAGGGGGGGGGCGGTCTGTTAATTCAAAGTCGTCTTCTTCGGACTGTCGACCACCCCTTCAGAGTTCACTCTAGTTCAAGCTTAGGCCCACATCAAAGGTATTACTCTACTTTGATACCTGGCTGATCCTGTTTTCCTCATGGAAACAACTCCTTCATCAGCAAATTTTGAGTCCAGCCTAGAACCTTCGCAGATTATTACCTCGCACAGCTGATAGACATTGCAGTAGGGAAGTGTTCTCTTCTGAAGACCATGTCACTATCTACATCTCCAAGATTGGCAGTGACAACAGCTACTAGGTCACCTGTCATCCATGGAAAAGCTCGTGCTACAAGGTCTGTTACAACAGTGATCTCTTCATTGATGCCTAAAGAGGCATTATAGCACAGGAATTAAGAGAGGACCTACACTGGTGGATGAGACTACAATCCATTAAAGGGAATAACCTCTGTAAAGCTAACCACTGGCGATCCTCCTATTCTCCATCACATCAAAGGATGTTTGGGGTGCACACCTGGGTAGACATATCGTAGCAGGACTTTGCTCCAAAGTGGAAAAGGTTCTGCATATCAATCTACTAGAACTGAAGGCAGCACTTCTGGCTCTGCATCATTTCAACAAAATTTTTTCAGGACACTAGGTAGCGTTGATGACTAACAAAACTACCTTGTATGGTGGATCATGTACAAACAAGAAAGGATTGTTTTTCAAAACCTCGGTGAGTTAGCAAAACAAGCCCACTTATGACCAACAGACAATGCATAGACCTTTTGGCAAGGTTCATTCTGGGTAGAAAGAACATCATAGCCAACAAACTCAATTGCCAGAGAAAAGTGGACGGCGCAGAGTGGTCTCTTTATCCTCAAGTGGCAAAAAGATCTTCAGACTGTGGAGTTTCCTAGTAATAGCTTTGTTTGCAACAAGACTCTACAAGAAACTTTCAATCTACTGCTGACCAGTACCAGATTAGGTAGTGTCACTCAAGGGTGCCTATCGACATTGGTGGGACAACTTCAACTCTTATGTTTTTCCACCTTTTGCCTTATCAGAAAGGTAATCGAGGTATTGATACAGTAGATCTCAAATGGCCACAAGCAGTGGTACTCTGACCTCCTGACCTTAGACATCACAAATCGGTAACATCCCTGTCACCTGACAGATGGATGTTATCCAGCATCTCCAAATGAGGATTTTTTTCAGGGAACATGGTACAAAAGAGACATTTGGATGCCTCCACAAATCCAAGGCATCAGTTAACCAGGCCAAGTGGGCCATTTTCTGTAGTTTGTCCTGTAGCAGGGGTACCTATCCTGTAGGAGCCTCATTACAAAGTATAGAAGACTGTCCTTATCTTATGAAAAGAGATATGTCTTTCAGTCTCAACAGTGAAAGGCTATAGGCCTGGATTTCTCTCCTTCGTGGGAGCTCTCAATGCTAATGCGCTTTGAACAGTTATGCTCTGTGTGAGAGCTCAGACTTTGGACATATCCAAAGTCCTCAAATTATTAAAGAATGATCTATAGAAACCCATGAAGCTTGCATCCAACAGGGATCTTACCCTAAAGACAGTTTTTTGCCAGCCCTAGGCTTTACACACTATTTCATGCCGAGGGTCGGAGGAAAATCTCTTTTTCCTTCATTCCTGATTTATAGTCAAAACACTGAACCCTGCTCTGCACACTCTTATGTTCGAGATATTTTTAATTTTTTTTCACTCTGAGAAGCAACTGTACATTCAGATGAGACACTTCTTTGCCCATGTGAGGGCACTAAGATGCTTCATGAAGTGTGTACAACCCTTTTGAGCACAGTTGACTAGTGACCCAGTTGAGTCGACTAAGGCCTGTGCTCATTTAGTTAGGGGATTAGGAGCTACATTAGCCTTCAAGAGGAATTTGTCAGTAAGGCAATGTCGTAGGCAGGAGTAAGGACTGGTGGACAATCCTTACCGTCTATTGCCTATGGGAATATACCCACATGTTTTTAAAAGTTTTCCATAGGACTTTGGGTAACTGATCAACAGGCGGTGTAGCATAGTTAGCTACTTACCAGGACAAGAAGCATTGTCTTTTAAGATTTTAAACTGTTGCACCGTCAGAATTGGATGAGTGAGAATGTGGTTTCCTCTTTTCTCCCCCTCCTATGGGCTGCTGTCGTCGGCCCCTTATGTGCTTGGAGTGGTCTGTGATGCAGGTCGGCTACCATACCAAGCACTGTTCTGTTCTAGTTGAAGTAAAGCTGCTTCCCATATCCTCCTAACAATGGGGAAGATGGATTTAAATGCAAACCCATCACTCTGTATCACCTTTATATCCTAACGAAATATCCCATTAAAGACATAGGTTCCCCCATTGATCATCTCCCTAACAGCAGAAGCCTAATTCATAGCCTTGGCACTTATAGATCAATAGAAGTGGATAGGAGTCAGCAATCTTGCACCTCTCAAGGTCCCAGTATCTGAACATCCCAGGTTTTACACCAGCCAGTCTGGCCATAGGAACGTCCTCATAAAAATATCCCTTACTAAAAGATGAAGGTTTATATCCGTAAAGGAACAAATCATAAATTTCGAAAATAATTCTTATTTTTTCATACCGTACAGACCTGAGCCCTATAACTTGACTTCCTACTGCATCCACACTGCAATTCCAAGGTGAAAGGTCAAAATGAATACTTGAGAGAGCTGGCAGGGGGGCGAGGTTTCCCCGCTACCCTCCTGTAACTAGGGACACCTCGTTATAAATTTTAACAGCCGAGTTTCCACCTTCACTGAGATCATACTCCCATTAAAAGACTTGGGTTTGGATAGTTAGGAAAAATAGACATAATTTAAATGATATATATATATATATATATATATATATATATATGTATATGTATATGCGTGTATATATATATATATATATATATATATATATATATATATATATATATATATATATGCGTGTGTATATATATATAATATTTGTGTGTATATATATATATATATATATATATATATATATATATATATATATATATATATATATATATATATAAATGTAGATAGATAGATAGATAGATAGATAGATAGATAGATATATACTGTAGATATATGTAGATAGATATGTAGTAGGGATACCTTAACGTGGCGAAAAGGTTTGTGTGTATCGCCATGTACTAGTCAGGAACACCCATATACGGTTTGTTTGCTGTTAGTGATCAGACAAAGTCTCCGCCATCACCAATCCGCAGTGGCTAGTTGCGGTGATGAAAACTGACCAAACCCCAAACACGAATTAAGACATATCTAAAAGCTTTCGTCCTGCAGTGGACGAGAAACGGCTGCATTTGTTTTATATATATATATATATATATATATATATATATATATATATATATATATATATATATATATATATATATATATATGCATATATATATATATATATATATATATATATATACATATACAGTATATATATATATATATATATATATATATATATATATATATATATATATATATATATATACATACAGTATATACATATATATATATCACACATCTTGACGAGCTATCACACATCTTGAAAAAACAAAAAGTGGGTTTTAAACTATATGCAGATGATACTCAGTTTTACCTCTCAATTTCAACAACACAAGATACAGGGAAGAAAATTGATGAGATAATGACTGAAATAAAAACATGGATGCAGAGGAAAAAGCTCAAATTAAATGATGATAAAACAGAATGTATGTTTTTTGGCACAAGGGTGGCTTTGAAGAATTACCAGTTAATTCAAAGTATAAAAATTGGTGATGCTGATGTTGGGATTGTGCCTGTTGTGAAAAATTTGGGTGTACTGATAGACTGTAATTTGTCAATGAAGGACCAAATTGTGAACACAGTGAAAGTGTGTAACTATCACCTGAGAAACATAGCATTTATTAGAAAATATTTAACAGAGGGCAGTACAAAAATTTTAGTGGTGAGTCATGTAATATCAAGGCTTGATTATTGCAATTCTCTGTACTACAAATTGCCAAATACACTACTAAGGAAGCTTCAAAATGTGCAAAACCGGGCGGCTAGACTGATAAAAGGCATTAAATTTCGGGAGAGAATAACTCCTGCACTGATCGATCTACATTGGTTACCTGTTAAGGCTAGGATTGAGTTTAAAATTTGCTTGTTGACTCACAAAGCACTTACAGGTGATAAGCCTAAATATCTTCGTGATTGCTTGATCCCCTACCCTGAAGCTACCAGCGCCACTGTAAGAGTTAGACACGCAGATGACCCACATAGACTATTCGAAATTAGTGTGAATCATGCAATAGGAGGAAGAACGTTCAGTTATGCTGCACCGAGACTCTTTAACGACCTTCCACTCGATGTCAAGAATAACACAAATGTGGCTGCCTTCAAGAAAAACCTGAAGACTTATCTTTTTAGAAAGTGTTATAATAGTGACCTGAAAACTATTAAGCCTGAATACAAATGCTAGTGAAATAACTGATAACGATACAGAGCAAAATATTAACTGGAAAGGAATCATTTTTTCATACACCAAGGCCCGCCTGAACAGACCTTTAGTGTTTGATGGTGAGCGAGAAATAAACCTCTAAAGTAAAGTATATATATATATATATATATATATATATATATATATATATATATATATATATATATATATATATATATATATATATATATATATATATATATATATATTATATTATATAGACTTGTGAAAGAAAGCTAATTGTAACTCTTGAATGAAACTATTGATGCACCGTACTATCTGTCAGTTATCGTGTTTGCTAATAAGCTTTTTTTAAAGAATCGTCTACATCAGGGTAATAAAAAAAATTTCCGTAGGGTGTAATAAAGAAGACATTACAGTAGTTATTCATTGTAAAAATAAACTTTTTTTTTTTTACTTTCTAATATGTTGAATGATCGGGGTTATGGCAGTGCTTATATACAACTACGAAGATATTAACCAATACTGTATATCTAATTTAACTTTTATGATAACTGGTTCATTTGTCAAAGTATTAAATATTCTGCGAGACGGGTACCTCTTAGTTATAACTATGATCAACGAAGTACACTCATATAAGTTGGTGGATGTCTGGGTGTTTAAGAGAGATTTCCATTTCACCCCTTTCTGGACGGCAGGTGTCTGGGAGTGCGAAAACGGTCAACTGTGCAGTAGTTGAACATTTGACCGGTCTCGTGCTCCCAGACACCTGTCGTCCAGAAAGGTGTGGAGTATAAATCTCTCTCAAACACCCGGACATCCATAAACTTATATGGGTGACTCTACCTGTGTTGAACGGGAAATATTTTGTAATAAGAATACATAATTATGTAAGCTAACTGATTAGGCTGTTGTGGTGGGCTATTGAAAACGTTCTGCTTGGCGATCCCCTGGACCGTTGTTCGAGATCCGCTCAACCTCGATACTACCTGCTGAGTCATCAGCAGCCATTGTTCGGCCCTCCCTGGTCCTAGCTTGGTTGGAGAGGAGACTTAGTCGCGGATCATGTATATGGTCAGTCTCTGGAGCATTATTCTGTTAGGGTATTGTCAGTGCTCCTGGTGTCTGCCATTCATGAATGGATTTTAAACCTTTGGTCAAGAAAAATGTTTCACACTCGAGCTAAAATGTTTTACACTCGAGCTAAAATGTTTTACACTCGAGCTAAAATGTTTTATTCTCTTGCTGATTGTTTACTGCCAATAAATCAATCAATTTGCAATAATCTGAACAAATCCAGATTCATTTAAAAGTATACATAGTATATTAATAATATTCGTGCTGTATCCTCACCCTGACATTTAACCCTTTTTAATTTCCCTCATCCATCATTTCAGTTTCTGTATCTTTGAATTCCAAAACATTATTCATCGTTCCTGACTCGATTAGCTAAGGTACATACCTGGAGGTTCTCAGCTCTTCTATCTGATCGAATCAATTACCTCTAGTTATTTCATTGTCAGATACTTGAGCTTTCCTTCTCGACCATCCTTCCCTCCTTTTTTTATTCCCTTGTAAGTGTTTGTTCTCGGTGACAAATAGTCCCCTTATGACTAAAAATACAATATTTTATTTTCCATCGTTAATATTAGTTGTGAACTTTCATGTGGTAGTTAAGGCAATAGGATTTTTTTTGGCATTGTTACTTGGGTATTTTAATACGAGATTTATCATTGTTGGTTATTTAGAAGAGTAATTTTAGACGTGTCATTTTATTAGGGTATATTTACATGCATTTCATACATGAACTTGTCTGGCAATGTTGAGGGTGGAGTAAAGAAACGCTAGATATATAGATATATATATGTATATATATATATATATATATATATATATATATATACAATATATATATATATATATATATATATATATATATATACAATATATATATACAATATATATATATATATATATATATATATATATATATATATATATATATACAATATATATATATACAATATATATATATATATATATATATATATATATATATATATATATATACAATATATATATATATATATATACAATATATATATATATATATATACAATATATATATATACAATATATATATATACAATATATATATATATACAATATATATATATAATATATATATATATATATATATATATATATATATATATATATATATATATATCTGTGTGTGAGTATGTATGTATACATGCTGGAAAGGTCCCACAATGATATAAGACGAGTATATAAATGTATTCATATATAAATTACAGTGAACTTTATTGTGAGTTTTCATTCATCTAATGTGGAATTTGTTACTAAAATATTTATAAAAATAAAACTCACATACTTATGTAAGGGAGAAAGTGTATACATTTAAAATACAATGAGGTACAATTAAAACAGATTAGAAAATAATTATAACACAGTTTTAGGTTGGTGGGCCCTTGTCCTTTCCAAAATTCTTAGAGATGTAATGGGTGGTGTGTTGCGATGGTTGTTATCCAACTCGATGTTTGGGTAGTTTCGATCGTTGGTCACTTGGATAAGTGGAGGATTCGTATATTATTATTATTATTATTATTATTATTATTATTATTATTATTATTATTATTATTATGATTATTATTCTTATTTATTATTATTATTATTCTTATTTATTATTATTATTATTATTATTATTATTATTAATAATAATAACTAAGTTACAACCCTAGTTGGAAAATCAGAATTCCCAGCGAGGAAAAGAAACGATGAAATAAATAAACTACATGTGAAGTAATGAACAGTTGGGATATAATATTTTAAGAACAGTAACAACATTAAAGCTATAAAAACCTAAAAAAAAAACGAAAGGAAGAGAAATAAGATAGGATAATGTGCCCGTATGTATCCTCAAAGCAAGGCGGCACCACATATAGCATATATATTCCTATGATTATGGTTTTCGCTCACATACTTCCCTCACTGATGACATCTTTTGTTATTCCTGTATTACCATCAAAAACTTATTTAAAAAGATCACAATACCTCCATCAGTTCTCCTTGTTGACCTACAATAGAACTGTAGAAAACTTCAGCCTTTTTAAAATCTATTTCATGGGTTTTCTCCCAATTGTTTCGACCTATGGCTCTGTATTAATTTCCTCTTCTACAAGTTGGTACAGTTGGCTTCAATAATTCCGGTACACTACAGGAAGCAAAGGAGATGTCGGTGTACCGGAATTACTTACCGTTATTAATTTCGGTACACTGACGTCTCCTTAGCTACCTTTAAAGTGTACCGAAATAAATGAAGCCAACTTTCATCAATTCCTGTACACTGACGTCTCCTTAGCTACCTGTAAAGTGTACCGAAATAAGTGAAGCCAACTGTCATCAATTCCGGTACACTGACGTCTCCTTAGCTACCTTTAAAGTGTACCGAAATAAATGAAGCCAACTGTCATCAATTCCGGTACACTGACGTCTCCTTAGCTTCCTGTAAAGTGTACCGGAATAAATGAAGCCAACTTTCATCAATTCCTGTACACTGACGTCTCCTTGGCTACCTGTAAAGTGTACCTGAATAAATGGAGCCAACTGTCATCAATTCCGGTACACTGACGTCTCCTTAGCTACCTGTAAAGTGTACCGGAATAAATGAAGCCAACTTTCATCAGTTCCGGTACACTGATATCTCCTTAGCTTCCTGTAAAGTGTACCGGAATAAATGGAACCAACTGTCATCAGTTCCGGTACACTGACGTCTCCTTAGCTACCTTTAAAGTGTACCGTAATAAATGAAGCCAACTTTCATCAGTTCCGGTACACTGATATCTCCTTAGCTTCCTATAAAGTGTAACGGAATTAATGAAGCCAACTGTACATACTCTTTCTCATATCCAACGAGCGGCCACTCTCCCCGATATAGCATTCATCACAATCCTTACAATGGAATTACATATACCTTTATCTCACCCTCATCTTTACCGGGATTGTTACTTACGAGACTTCCTTAAGGTATTCTTCTATTAGAGTGCGATGTTATATCCATGTTTCTCTTTACATATACCCTTAGAGGGATTCCGAGTTTATTGTTGAACGGATGCGAAAGAGAACTCGGTTTTGTCTGGGGATTATATTATAGCTTAGTTTATTGTTGGATGGAATCGAAAGAGAAGTTTTATAATGATCGTTTTTTGTCAGGGGATTATATTATAGCTTTCAGTTGTTGACCAGGCGGACATGAGTCTTTTTATAGTTTTCTTTTTATAGTTTATTTATGACATATTTGTTTTTGATGTTGTTAATAGTTTATATATGACATGTCTGTTTTGACGTTGTTACTTATTTTAGAATGATTTATTGTTAATTTGTTCTCTTCATTTATTTATTTCCTTATTTCCTTTCCTCACTGGGCTATTTTTCCCTGTTGGAGCCCTTGGACTTATAGCATCTTGCTTTTCCAACTAGGGTTGTAGCTTAGCTAATAATAATAATAATAATAATAGATAATTCTCTATAACGTATTTAAGGTAACATAGGTCTATAAAACGTATCAAAAACTCAATTTCCTTATTAATATAAATATGGTCGCATAAAGGTTATACGCAGAGAAATCTACTTGTCAAAACATTTACTTAATTAACATCATGTGAAAAAAAGGATTATATGAAACGGGATGCGTGCTTTTTCTAAAAACAGAAAGTATAAATGACCTGCTTTTTCTAAAAACAGAAAGTATAAATGACCTGCTTTTTCTAAAAACAGAAAGTATAAATGACCTGCTTTTTCTAAAAACAGAAAGTATAAATGACCTGCTTTTTCTAAAAACAGAAAGTATAAATGACCTATTCATGTTGTCTCGATGACCAATTAAATCAAATGGCAATTGATCGTCAGTTTCCTTTTCAAAAGTAAACTTAATAGTTGATACATAACCATCCACTCCATTCAATTTATAAATCTTTTAAAAGCCTCTTCAATATGTTGGTAGACAATAAAAAATATCATATGCATATCTTACCCAAATTTTTGGTTTTATTTCGCTGTATAATTTATCAACTTGAATCTTCTCAAAAAGAATTACGACATATTTGTTTTCACTATATACATATGTATTAGGTTGTTTGCTGTGAGTGATCAGACTAAAGTCTCCCACCATCACCAATCCTCAGTGGCCAGCGTGGTGATGAGAACTGACCAAACCACAGACATGAAATAAGGACAATGTTTGAGGCCTTTGTCCTGCGGTGGACTAAAACAGATGCATTTTTGTTGTGTATGTGTATATATATATATATATATATATATATATATATATATATATATATATATATATATATATATATATATATACATATATATATATATATATATATATATATATATATATATATATATATATATATATATATTACATGTGTATATATATATATATATATATATATATATATATATATATATATATATATATATATATATATATATATATACATACATATATATATATTACATGTGTATACATGTATATATAAAGATATCTATGTATATCTATATATATGTTTATATACATATATATATATATGTATATATGTATATATAATATATATGCATATATGATATATATATACATATATGGATATATATATAATATATATATACTGTATATACATATAATATATATACTGTATATATATATATATATATATATATATATATATATATATATACTGTATATACATATAATATAATATATATATATATATATATATATATATATATATATATATATATATATATTGCATATAATATATATATATAATTCTCATTCTCTCTCTCTCTCTCTCTCTCTCTCTCTCTCTCTCTCTCTCTCTCTCTCTCTCTCTCTCTCTCTCTCTCTTCTTATACATACATATTCTATATCAACAACATCAGGTCTGGGTTGATCAATCATTCGAGGGGTATATCTGTAGGCAGCATCAACATATTATGGATCCAATCGGGGTGAGAGGAGAGGGTTGGGGGTTAGGGGTGGGGGGGGGGGGTTAATGGGCCCACCATAATAAACAAGGTATGACGCTCTTTTCCAGAGATTTATGGAACGCATGCAAGGATACGCGCTTGAACGAATAAGCGGTTTGTGATTTGTTGGCGCCTCGAATGCTAATTAGGTCTCCTCTCTCGCTTGTCCTACTCGATCAGTTTTATCGGTGTCACAATTTTTTTTTTTTTTTTTTTTTTTTTTTTTTTTTTTTTGCGTGTTGGTTTTACTGGAATTTATGGAGTCCAAAGGGCCGCACTTTTCCCATTTGGCTACTGGAAGTTCATGTTTGAATTTATTTGGTTAAAGTAAGGGCGGGCTGCCTTTCAGTGTCATGGAAGCCTGTTCGGGAGATTTTTGTTTTTGTTTTTGGCTTTTACTTGTTTTTACTAAAAGGTTATTTTATTTCATTTCTATTTAATTTAGTTTTGCTTTTTTTTAAAAAAAGGATTTTCCAATTGATTTCTTCATGCATCGTGTTTTTTTTTTAATACCAAAACATCAACTCTTGTTATTGATTGTATACCAGAATTGTGACCATTTGATATTTTGGATGTGCTATCTACGATCGCTGGCCTGTGACCTGCAACCGCCCCCCTTGCCTGCCATGGGCCATTCCTATCCCAATATGTTGCTAGAAAACTAACATATTGTAAAAACGGTGCCCTATTAAAACTATGATCAGCGAGTACTGTGTGTTCGAAAAATATATATTTTTTAAGAATACTTTCTTATCTAAGCTAACTGATTAGGCTTTTGTGATAGCCTATTGGGAACGTATCTGCTTGGCGATCAGCTGGACATGGGTTCGAGATCCGCTCAACCTTGAGACTGCCTGCTGAGTCATCAGCAGCCAAAGAAAGTTCCGTATTACTTCTTACACTATTCTAATTATTACTTTGACCCAGATACCTTTTTTTTGTATAAGTCAGGATCTCATTATGTACACACAACTAAATGGATTCAATTAATTAACTTTAAAGGGCTGTTTCCTTGACCCTGTCACAATGGAAACCCCGTGCCTTACAAGACCTACAAGATTTTTTAGTCGTATACATTATTAGTTATTTAGAGTATCACAGCGTATTATTATTATTATTATTATTATTATTATTATTACTACTACTAGCTAAGCTACAACCCTGGTTAGAAAAGCAAGATGTTATAAGCCCAAGGGCTCCAACAGGGAAAAAATAGCCCAGTGAGGAAAGGAAATAAGGAAATAGATAAATGATGAGAATAAATTAACAATATATCATTCTAAAAACAGTAATAGCATCAAAACAGATATGTCCTATATAAACTATTAACAATGTCAAAAACAGATATGTCATATATAAACAATGAAAAGACTCATATCAGCTTGGTCAACATAAAAACATTTGCTCCTACTTTGAACTTTTGAAGTTCTACTGATTCAACTACCCGATTAGGAAGTTCATTCCGTGTTAATAGTCAAATCCACATTATCAAAGCTCTTAGAAGACCAGAAAGTTTTTTAACTTCTTTTTGAAGGCCTTAATATGTTCAGTCCTTCGGTTGTATGGTGGTTGTTATAAACTCTTGGGGCCACACATTTGAAAGGTATTTCCAAGGGACTACATTATATGTAGATTTTAGCTTCAATAACTTTAAATCCCTTTTTAATTATTCTCCTGTCGACACGATTTGTTGGTTGTGCGATGTGTAGCAATACTTAGGTATTTTAGACGTCATGTTCTAGTAACTTGATGGGTTATTGTACATATCTTGAACTCGATTTTAACTTTAATAGGCAGTCAGTGTAATTTAATTAGTATAGGGGTAATTCTTTCTCGGAGTGGGTCACCTTTTACCAATCGTGTTCCTCAGTTTATTATATTTTGTAATTTCTTGAGTTGCACTTTGGTTAGATGTAATATAGTTACATTAGTCAATCTTTGTAATAGCACAGTTAATTACAATTTTCTTTACCGAATTCCCATCCAGCTACTTCTTTACCGAAGCAATGTTTCTAATGTGATATCCAGCTATTCTTACATTTATTTACTTGAGCACAGAGACAAATTACAGTCAGGTCATACATTTACGTCACAAACATTACTAGATATCGGGATCGAGTTTTTATATTTATTTGGATGTCACCCAAGTTTCTTAAGATTTTTTTTCTTTCGTACCACCATAAACTCAGTTTTATTTTTATTTTTTTTTTTATTTTTTTTTTGCTATCCAATCCCTAACACTGGGAAGAACGTGGTTCAAATTCTCAGCAGTATCATCAATGTCATCTATGGAGAAGTAAAATTATATAACATCTGCAAAATAAGATTGGGCCCGGTACTCCTCCCTGGGGTACCCCTCTGGTTAATAGATTATATGATTAGTAAATTTCCTATTTGTATACAGTAGTTTCTGTCAACCAAGTAATCTTTTAAATACACGAAAGCTTGATCTTCAATACCAATGGAGCGTAAACCTCTTAGTAGTAGTTCATGCACAACTGTATCAAAAAAGAAGCACTAGAAGCGAGTAATATCAAGATAACATTTTTTTTCTCATCCAGCAGATCATTTACGACAGAGCAAAATAGCAGTCTCCGTAGAATATAATTGCCTGTGTGCTAACTGGTTGTCTGGCAATGCTAAGATTCTTTCTAATTGATTAACTAGATGTTCAAGAATTACATATTCTAGCACGTTTGAAATAAAGGATAGATTCGAAAAAAAGTCTGTATAAACTTACTGATAATCTAGAGAATTTTTCGGACCGGTATAACTAAAGCTACTTTTTCAGATTTAGGAAACATATAGTAAACTCATCTATAATTTACTATTCTTATAATTATGTCGGCTAGACTAGAAAATATTTCTACTGTAATTAGTTCGGATATTGATATCGGATAAATAGCATAATTGGTTTTCTTGGCCCCCGTGTTAATCCTGGTGACCAACTTTTGTAATACTAAGTCTCGTTAGTTTTAACTGTATCCGGCACAGCTCCAATCTGATATGAAGTGTCTGTAAGTGACCTGATTATATTTTATATTTTCAAAGAATTCTGGAAATTTATTAGACAGTTCCTGGTTGCTTTACCCAGCTGGCAGCTTGTTTTTTTTTTTTCTCTTTTTTTCTTTTTTTCTTTTTATTTACATTTCCCATGACACCATTAAGGAGACAATGTAAGTTATACCATGCTACTTCGTGGATGTTTTTCTTATTGTATTGTTTTTTTTCCTCATTAATAGGTAATTATATTGGCAATCGACGGTTTTGTATTCCACTCATGCACTTTCAGTTCTTAACCAACTCTACTTTCTTTACGGCTTTCTCTTTCTTCTCTAAAGTCTCCACAATGACAATAAAAGTTGATGATTGAAAATAGCACAGTTTATTGAAGTCGATAGTTAAAAATAGTACAATTGACCTAGAAATGACAGCCAGAATATGTGGAAATGTCAAGCCGTTTCTGTTCAGTGTTTAGGAGAAGTTCTTGTGACAGACAGGCAGACAGACAGATTGAATATTTTTATGTTTGATAGTATATATTTTGATAGACGTTTCAAAAAAAAAAAAAAAATTTGAAACTACGCAACATAAAAATCTATGACGAGGAGACAAGAGATATTAGAATAAATCTATCTAATTCGGTTACGTAATGTCTAAGTCACGTTTATGTCCGGTTGTTAACTCATGACCACCGAGAGTGAAATCATCACCTAATGGTTTTTGGTCACTTTTAGAATTGTCGCGTCGAGTCTAAGCACAGAATGGCTTCGTTAGTATTTGAAACATGGATTCTCTGGAACGAGGGTCTTCTCCGGAGCAAGAACTCTTTTAAATTCTCTAGTGTTTGCATATGGTGTTGAGCAATTTATCTGATCACGAAGCGGATCTGCTTCTTGAGGTAAAGAAAAAAAAAAAACTAGCTTTTGTTGAAGAAATGGAAAAACGTAAGAGAAGGAATTGCTGCAACATACTTCCTGTAGAGGATAGGGTTGTTTTTATTATTATTATTATTATTATTATTATCGAAAGCAACTTTTGTCGAAGAGATAGAAAAACTTTCGAAAGGGAATTGCTACAACACATTTCCTGTAGAATAACTGTAGAGAACAAGAATATTATTATTATTATTATTATTATTATTATTATTATTATTATTATTATTATTATTATTACAGAGTGTGTTTTTATTATTGTTATAGACCAATCTAATACGGTACCACTATATTTTCATTAATCAGACCACAAGAAAAGTATACACTTTCCTCAATTTTAAAGAATCTTGTACAAATTAAGTAGTTTTTTTTTAACTGAATGGGTAGGATAAAGTGTCAACAATTACTTAATTGTGATTATGAATGGACACTGCGAAGCCTCGAAATATACTCAAAACACATCTGCAGCAAAAGCAGTCGCTCTTTATACGTGACGTAAGTCGTAAGGTCGTAAATCCGTCTGTTGTATCTTACACGGAGAACCTAATTTACATCAAGCGGTTTGAGACTTGCAAACAAAAACATACTAAGCCTCATAAACAAAAGGTTGTGCGAGTCGAGGCCCATGTTAGGGGTGGATCCGCGAGAGCCATAACATCAGTAATAAAATAGTTTCTTGGCTATTAGTTAAAGAGGTTTGGGAGGGGGGAAAGAGGGGGGGAGGGAGGTTAGCTGGAGGGGTGTATCAGGGTTGTATGCCAGGTTAAGGGGGGACAGTGAGAAGTGGTGAGTGAGGTTAGGGGTTGTTATAGGAGGGAGGTAGGGAGTGAAGGGGACACTTTCGGAAGGGGGTTGTGGGGACACGTTTGGCTAGGGGGACATCCCGGGTAGGGGGAGGGGTTGAAGGGGTAACCAAATCTTAGGTGTGCGAGTAGCTCAAGTGATGAACCGCCCACGTTGATTCCCTTCTCTGATAAACAAGACTGGTATTAGTCCGGCGTTGTTTTTGCGAAACAGTTGATGTTATGATCAATATTAAATCCTCGAGAGATGACGGCTCTTTAAAGTTTTTGATAACTCCGATGCATTTTGTTTTTGCCTACTTGTGGAAGGTTGCATTTACAATATTCTGCCTTTCTTGTTTATGTACAATTGGACACAGAGTCCTTGGTACACCATGCTCTGAAGTACACCATGATACACCATCACTTCGCGGAAAGTAGCCAAAATGCTAATGTATATGGAGAGCAAGTAGAGGTGGTGGGCTGGGCTAAACACAAGAACTGGCCGCGCAGTATGGGTGTGGCTGGGTGCACTTCATCAGAGTGAGGTGTACCGGGAATTCCTGCGTCCAACTGTACATATGTATTTGCATGCTTTTTAGTAACTCAACAATTATTTGTTATAAAAGTACTTGCAAAATCGTCCTACACCATACATGGACACAACAGTCTCAACAGTATGATGACCCCGTGCCCACAGTGGCTGAATATCAAAGCTAGTCACTCCGTCAGCACTACTGTACTTCTCCTTCTCATCTTTCTTTAAAAAAACGAATATATATATATATATATATATATATATATATATATATATATATATATATATATATATATATATATATATATATATATGTGTGTGTGTGTGTGTGTGTGTGTGTGTGTGTGTGTGTGTGTGTGTGTATAAAGTTTGTCAACTGGTTAACCCGAGTGTTTAATTTCCTTTATAAAAGAGATAACCGGTTTAAAGGCCGCTCATGAATGGCAGAGACAAGGGCCAGTGTTATTTCCCTAGCAGAACAATGCCCTAAAGACTGACCATGTATACATATGATCAGCGCCCAAGTCCTCTCTCAACCCAAGGTCATCCCCCCTCCCTCCAAGCGAGGACCAGGGAAGGCCATACCGGGGCTACTGGTGGCTAAGCAGGTAGACTATAGATTCTGCTTTCAAACCCCCTATCCTTAACTCAAAAGAATGGTGAGGTTGCAGAAGCTACATAAAACTATCGAACTTGAGCGGGTCTCGAACCCGGGTCCATCAGATTGCCTCTCAGGGACGTTTCCAATAGGCTACCAGAACCCTTTGCAATAGATCCGATAGATTACCGTCATTTACCTTCCCTCCACATCAGGAATGAGGACATCGTTGATAAGGTCAGAAAACCAAATGTATAATCATGAAAATTAAAGTGAAACAAAAAAATGTAAGGAGAAAAATTCAACTTAAAAAGAAATTATCATAATTATCTTGTTTCCTCTTAGCAGTCGTAATTTTCTCTCATCCTGTCATATGCTATAAGTTTTATATTTTCTGATTTCAGAAAATTTACCATAATGTAAGATCAAGACTGTTAACCTGTTAGCTTGAATAATAAGAGCCCCGTCAGTTCTATATCTTAGGTACGGTATCTGTTTGAGCTAAAATTCTGGCCATATTCTGAGGGAAATTCATTGATACAATAACGATTATTTCAATTTATATCAAATATTTGAAGGTTGATGAGAAAAATATGCACTATCAATTACTTTGTCATATCAAAAGAAAGCAAGTTAGGGGTTGTTATATAGGAGAAATACCGGTATGGGGTTTGAAGCATTTATTGGCCAAGGACCCTTAACATATGATAAATTGATTTTTTTTTTTTTTTTTTTTTTTTTTTTTGGTTCCTGCTCCTATAGAAGCATGTGTGTGATTTTGATCATCTCTAAAGAATCCTTACTGGAAAGAATGTTCTTTGTTTGTTTATTGACTTCCCTCAACGTCAATTCTCTTGTACATAATTATATATACCTGCTTTGCTTTCCCGCGAGGTACGAAGATAGAAGCTTATTCGTCTAAATATTCCTGGCCGTAGAATAACTTATGTATTGCTCTTAAAAGTGTGAGCTAATAAATTGACAAGTCAGGAGAGAATGCCTTAACTTAGTGAAATGAATTTTGGATCGCCTTGATCAGAAAAGCTGTACTATAGTCCATTTCTTTTAGCGATGCATCGTTGCACCGACTCGCGGCGGTGCCCTTTTAGCTCGGAAAAGTTTCCTGTTCACTGATTGGTTAGAATTATCTTGTCCAACCAATCAGCGATCCGGAAACTTTTCCGAGCTAAAAGGGCACCGCTGCGAGTCGGTG
>NC_090750.1:76023155-76026516 GCF_036898095.1 Palaemon carinicauda
AATAGTTTTTAATTGTTAATTACTTCTCTTATTTCCTTTCCTCACTGGGCTATTTTCCCTGTCGGAGCCCCGGGGCTTATAGCATCCTGCTTTTCCAACAAGGGTTGTAGCTTAGCAAGTAATAGTAATAGTATTTCCTAGATACCTGTCACAACCAAGTATTCCGAGGCAAACTACCACTTAGGGCTAACTCCTTCCACCTTCCAAAGCATCAGTTATATCATTATGCCGTTGCTAGTCGTCTTAGAAAATGTTCTTTGATTTCGAAGGAAAGTTTTAATTTAGAATAATCAAAATTCTAGAGCTGTAAAATTCCTGGGAATTTTTTCACTACAATAATCATTTAATTAAACGTTTGTGAAATGTTCTGTGATCCGTTAAATAACCAATATTGTATACGATAAACTGATTTTGTGGGTTCTGTAGGTCAGGCACAGGGTTGCCCTGTGTGAAAGGACCAGGAAAACAACCCTAGACACAAAGCAAAAACTAATTAGCTGTTTTGGTTTATTTGTGGATTATGATTGAATATCTCTTTAAGTATTTAGGGATTTTCCAAATCAATTTCAGTTTGGCCTTGTTGAATGATTTGCCATTTACTTTTTTTTTTTATTTTTTAATCTTTAGTATTTAGTGATTTTCGATTCTCTAAATCAATATCAGTTTAGCCGTGTTGAATAATTTGGCATTAAATTTTTTTTTTTTTTTTTGCTTAGATCTCTTTTGAGATATTTTACTCGCAAGTTGTTTATAATGTGACTTATGGACATAAATTAACCTTCAACTCTTACGAGTAGAGTAGAAATATTTGTGCAGTATACCAATATAAATCCTAATAATCAACGTTCTCTTATCGCTAATAGACCTGATATTCAAATTACTGACCGAGCAGTATTTTTTTCTTCAAAGCTACAAATAATCCATTATTTTCCTAATTGCTAACCCCCATTCCTATGTGTTTAACAAAAATGACTGAGAGCAAGTGCTAATGTTAATAACTTTTTAAGTCTTATCAAGCAGGCAGTTATTTGAATCAAGTTACGAGACCTGGGTCCGTGCTTGAAGTCAATAATACAGCCAACAGGCAAATACAAGCAATAGCGCTTTAATCACGCAGATCTAAACAGTAAGCACGTCCACTATATCTATTTGAGGCCGCCGTAAAATGTCCACGGTGAAGTTTATGTAATTCGATAAAGGCAATGGGATTTTGAAAGGACGATTGTTTATGTAAATGTTTTTCGCTCTACTAATTACTCCGAATTTTTTTTTTTTTTTTTTTTTTCTTTTTTTTTTTTTCCTCGTACACATACTGCGCTCTTTAAGCTCTAATGTTCTCTAAATTACCCTTCAGGAATTAGATTTTAAATCGTCATTTAAAAGCCAGAGCTGGGCTCTGGTTGAGATGGAGTACAAAGGTTGTCGGAGTCACTGAAGAAACTGCAAAGGGTAAATGGTGTCGGTTTTCTCTTGATTATTTTTTCTTTCCCAGTTTCCCAAATGACGGTCTCGTTTTGATAATTGCTTTCTCTCTCTCTCTCTCTCTCTCTCCTCTCTCTCTCTCTCTCTCTCTCTCTCTCTCCTCTCTCTCTCTCTCTATTATCCTATATTCCTTGTAAACCTCTTAGCATAAGAGTTTTAAATTAAGCACTCTATTTACTTCTCTTTGTTTTAAGTACCCTGTAATTGTAAGATTTATATCCGCTTTAGTATGAAATCTCTCTTGTACTAAAGCGCCCCACTATGTATTGTCCTTGACCACTGTTATTTTCCTGTCTGCTTATAACATGATTGCTGAAGTTAAACTAAGATATTTTGTAACTGATTAATTGTATTGTGTTGTTCACTCTAATGAAATAACCACTCTAGACCACTCGGAGTTAATACAGCGAACCTCGTGACCTACACTGCAGGCATTACGTGAAGGTCGTTTCAGAATAAGACATCTAATTCACTCAATCTTTATCTTTCCACTTTACCTCCGTTCCTTTTTAACTTGAATTACATCTTGCTGATTAATGGCCGCTCATGAATGGCAGAGGTAAGGGACAATGGCATTGCTCTAGCTAGCAGGACAATCCCCCTTGAGACTGACCATATATACATATGATCAGTGTCCAGGCCCCCCTCTACTCAAGCTAGGACCAGGAAGGGCCAGACAATGGCTTCTGATGACTTAGCAGGTAGACCTGTAGACTACCCCCCCCCCCCCCCTTCCAGTCTCATCCTTAGCTCACAAGTGTGACGAGGTTGCATACATTAAAGAAACTGTCTAATTTGAGCGGGATCGAACCCCAGTTCGGCGAGCACCACGTAGGGACGCTTGCAATTAGCCATCACAACCCAAACTCTGAAATTTAACTTCCAAATGGACTTGCTAGGTTTTTCCTTGGTTCCACATTGCTGCTGAATGGCTTTCCTAGACACAATGCCAAATTTATAAAACCAATTCAATCTAAAGATTTTTTTTTTTATTGGTACATTTTGTACCCAAAACGGGTATGGGGTAGAACAGAACTAAACTCTTTTTGTGTTTATCCCA
Organism: Palaemon carinicauda; assembly: GCF_036898095.1. Classification (NCBI taxonomy): domain Eukaryota; kingdom Metazoa; phylum Arthropoda; class Malacostraca; order Decapoda; family Palaemonidae; genus Palaemon; species Palaemon carinicauda. The sequence goes on from NC_090750.1 coordinate 76,025,698, forward strand.
CGATTTTGTTCCGTATTCCCACTCCTCGATTTATTTGAACTTCGGCATCTTTGAAAGTGCTTTGAAGTTACATTTGATGGCAAACATGTTCGTAACATTTAAAATGTCACCGGTAAGCTTAAAACTTCCTTTAACTGGAGAATTTTTTAAATCTTGAAATCATTGTCACGTGTTTCAAGTTTTCGGGTCTATCATTACTGAGATAAAGACGCCAGGTAACTTATACATTACTGGAATACGGCTCACCTGTGTAGATGCTGGTACCTGAGATGAAATGTTCAAATTGTTGGTTCCAGATTGGCAAAAAAAAATGAATATTGATTTAAAATTAGAACCATTACCATAAGATTGTTCATTTGCATAATTACCTCCGCCAACGAAGTTTGTAGGTTATGTTTTATGTTTGTTTGTGAACAGCTTACTGGCCACAGTTTTAATCGTAGAGTAATAAAACTTGCAGGATTTAACGGTTATGTAAAAAAAAAAAAAAGAAAAAAAAAGTTGGAAATTATTAAATTTTGGAAAGTCAAGGTTATGGTGAAGCAAAATGTCTTAATTCACGTAATCAGCCATAAGTTTGGACATCGTAGTCCCAGAGACTTCAAACTTGGTTCATATTTGAGTGTGTGAAAATCCACGCCAATCAATACATGGTAAGGTCAAAGGTCAAGGTCGAGCAAAAGATCGAGAAATAAGCTGCCGCGGTGGAGGTCTGCGCTCTACTGAGTGCCCCTCTAGTTTTCATATGCTTTATTGTAATGGGAAACCTTTGACTTACTACGTGGTACCATCTTTTTAATTTTCCAAATTGCAGAAGAT
>NC_090750.1:76027016-76032016 GCF_036898095.1 Palaemon carinicauda
GTACCATCTTTTCCATTTTCCCAATTTCAGAAGAATGTTGTTAGTATTGAAATTTTTAGTTTGTGAAGTTTCTATGAAAATATTTTTGTTCTTTTTATTCATTCATTGTCACATTGCTTTCCACGTTCGATTGACGCTAAAGCCTCGCTCAGTTCCATCTGTTAATTGATTTATTTAAATTCCGTTTGCAGTACTGCTTTTTTAAAACATTGTTTGCGGCCTAGGTAAATTGAATGGACTCTCTCTCTCTCTCTCTCTCTCTCTCTCTCTCTCTCTCTCTCTCTCTCTCTCTCTCTCTCTCTCTCCCCAAGAGCAAATGGAGTCTGCGGATGGACTAAAACGTCTGACATCCAAAATCCTTATAACACTCTCTCTCTCTCTCTCTCTCTCTCTCTCTCTCTCTCTCTCTCTCTCTCTCTCTCTCTCTCTCTCTCTCTCCAAAGAAATTATTACTTTACTATGTTGAAATCTTGTTATTCAAGTTTAGGTTTTTTTTGTAGTATATTAGACGTGATAAATTCTCATCTAAAATTTAAAATATTCTGAAATTTTATGTAAAATAAATCTGCTTATTTACGTAGAGTTTTAGAAGCACTGTTGTAACTTCAATGACTAGATAAACCAGCGTTGTGAAGATGGTTAGTTGTTTTGCTTCACACTTAAAACTTCCAGAAACAATTAATAATTCGCTTGATAACTCCATTAACTCTTGATTTTACGACCGGCGAAGTCGTGCATTAAAAACTCATTGATAAGCAACGAAGCTTTTAAATCCTGCAACTCGAACTACCCATAACGTCACTACAGTTTTTTTCTTGCAGAAAAAAAAAAAAAAAAAAAAAAAAAAAAAAAAAAAAAACATCGAGTTTTAACTCATAGTCGAACAGTTTGCATTATTAAAGATCGCATTTAGTTCCGTATTTATTACTCGTCTAGTCTATGTTTATCTTCTATTGCTCCCGTTCTGTTTGTTTATTTATGTATTTGTTAGAATAGCATCATTCATTCCATGGATAGGTACACATGAAAAAAAAATAAAGCTATAAATTCTTTCAAATCAAATTCATGTTTTGGAAACTTTTGCCAGAACTGTAATCATAACGTAAGTCATAATAACATAAGTCATAACGAGAGAGAGAGAGAGAGAGAGAGAGAGAGAGAGAGAGAGAGAGAGAGAGAGAGAGAGAGAGAGAGAGAGATGGGTTTTGCTATTATTTATCTATATGAACTCGAAGAATTTTTTATATTGTTGTTAGTCTGTATGATATATTAATTACATTTTATAATTCTAGAATCTAAAATCTAAAATATTTTAGTTATTATTATTATTATTATTATTATTATTATTATTATTATTATTATTGATGTTGTTGTTGTTGTTGTTGTTATTATTGTTATTATTACAAATGTCGATACATTTTATAGTAATAATAATGATTATGATTATTATTGTTGTTGTGGGCAAATTATTATTATTATTATTATTATTATTATTATTATTATTATTATTATTATTATTATATTATATTATTATTATTATAGTCATTGTCGAAAATTGGTATGCTCCCTTGTGAATATCATTATTAACCCTTCATTAATAGGCACCCCACATCTCTCAGGCATTCACTTGCAACTGCACATGCCATTTTATTTAGCACCGAATGTTAACCCATTACTCACCATCTCTTCCAAACTTGGCTCTTCCTAATGCCTCCTCCTCCTCATCATCCTCCTACTCCTCTTTCTTCTTCTCCCTGTCTGCTCCCTCTTCTCATTTGTTTCATGCACCTTCTGTTTCGCCTCCTAAATCTTCCATAGTTCTCGACTAATTACAGGATGGGGAGCCCTACGTCAAGATTCGGCGCAGATTTCCTCCCAAGACGTTGGATTTCTCCGCCAGCTTCTCAATTTACCTACACTGTAATTATCAGTACTTCTCCTGATGGAGCGGGACCCCGGCGGTCGGGCCAGGACAAGGTCTCTCAGGGTCGGTTCAGATGGATGGAATGCCCCTGACTTCCAAAGGGTCGGAAGGGCCTTATCCGTCAGGTGTTTGGGTCTTGTCCTGGCCCAGTTAGGAATAGTGTCGAGGAAATGGTTTCTCGAACGGTTTTGAGAGAGTGAGAATAGATATTGTTTATGCGGTGAGGGTTTCTCTCTCTCTCTCTCTCTCTCTCTCTCTCTCTCTCTCTCTCTCTCTCTCTCTCTCTCTGTCTCTCTCTCTCTCTCTCTCTCTCTCGTTCTTTTTATTGGCGCTTATGATTCAGACTTACCCTTTCGTCTCGTGCGTGTTCAAAGCTTTTGTTTTCTGTTGAACCTTCTGCGAGATTAACATTTTTCCCTTTTCATATTTTCTATGTTCATCTTTTATTTTTCTTGTCCAAAAGTCCAAAGCCATCTATCTGACTACCAGGGAAAAAAGTTCTAGAACTTTACATCATTCTTTTATTATTTTGTACGTTTTTCTCTCGCCTTTAACTTCCAAAAGTCCCAAGTCACTTATCTAACTACTAAGGAAAAATAAAGTTCTCTTTTCCCTTTTATTATTTTGTATGCCTATCTCTTACTTTTCACGCCAAAAAGTCCAGTCATCCATCTGATTACCAAGGAAAAATATAGTTCTCGAACTATACATGTTCTCTTTATTGCGTTTTATTATTTTCTACGTTTATCTTATTTTAACGGCCAGAAGTCCAAGGAAAAATAAATTTCTCGAAATTTACATTCTCTTTTTTTCGTTTTATTCTCTTCGTTTATCTTATCTTAACGTCCAAAAGTCCAAGGAAAAATAGAGTTCTCAAACTTTACATGTTCTCTTTTCCCTTTTATTATTTTCTACGTTTATCTTATTTTAACGTCCAAAAGTCCAAGGAAAAATAAAGTTCTCGAACTATACATTTTCTCTTTTTTTCGTTTTATTATTCTCTACGTTAATCTTATCTTAACGTCCAAAAGTCCAAGGAAAAATAAAGTTCTCGAACTTTACATGTTCTCTTTTCCCTTTTGTTATTTTCTACGTTTATCTTATTTTAACGTCCAAAAGTACAAGGAAAAATGAAGTTCTCGAACTCTACATGTTCTCTTTTCCTTTTTATTATTTTCTACGTTTATCTTATTTTAACGTCCAAAAGTCCAAGGAAAAATAAAGTTCTCAAACTTTACATGTTCTCTTTTCCCTTTTATTATTTTCTACATTTATCTTATTTTAACGTCCAAAAGTCCAAGGAAAAATAAAGTTCTCGAACTATACATGTTCTCTTTTTTTAGTTTTATTATTCTCTACGTTTATCTTATTTTAACGTCCTAAAGTCCAAGGAAAAATAAAGTTCTCAAACTTTACATGTTCTCTTTTCCCTTTTATTGTTTTCTACGTTTATCTTATTTTAACGTCCAAAAGTCCAAGGAAAAATAAAGTTCTCGAACTTTACATGTTCTCTTTTCCCATTTGTTATTTTCTACGTTTATCTTATTTTAACGTCCAAAAGTCCAAGGAAAAATGAAGTTCTCGAACTATGCATGTTTTCTTTTTTTTTCTTTTTATTATTTTCTACGTTTATCTTATTTTAACGGCCAAAAGTCCAAGGAAAAATAAAGTTCTCGAACTTTACATATTCTCTTTTTTTTCGCTTTATTATTCTCTACGTTTATCTTATCTTAACGTCCAAAAATCCAAGGAAAAATAAAAGTTCTCAAACTATACATGTTCTCTTTTTTTCCGTTTCATTATTTCCTACGTTTATCTTATTTTAATGTCCAAAAGTCCAAGGAAAAATAAAGTTCTCGAACTTTACATGTTCTCTTTTCCCTTTTGTTATTTTCTACGTTTATCTTATTTTAACGTCCAAAAGTCCAAGGAAAAATAAAGTTCTCGAGCTATGCATGTTCTTTCTATTGCTATATTATCATTTTCTACGTTTATATCTTACTTTTAACCTCCAAAAGTCAAAGGAAGAGTAAAGTTCTCGAACCTTCATCCCATAATGCGAGGAGACATGACCAGATATATTTCACGTTTTGGTCTTCATATAATTATCTCTCTGCCATTACGTCCCCACCCCCTTTTACTCATCGCCTGCTCTTCCCATCTCCTCCCATCTCTTCCCATCTCCTCCCAATCTCTTCGGAAGAGTTTGGCATTGCTTGATTTGTGACGTAGTCCCGGCCCATCGAAAATACCTATGGCGAGTAAATGTGCTGATTAAAGGCCCGATCTAATTAAGAGAAACCTGTAATATTACGGTCGTTAATATATTAACCACATGACATTTATCTGTTTACGGTCGAAATTTATGCCGTCACTTTTGGATTTATCACTTCTTCGAACCCCCCTTTTCCTTCCCGCCCCACCTTAACCCCCCACCCCCCTCCCCCTTTTTATGCCCTCAGCCATATTTTCTTTACCCAAACTCCGGAAACACTGTAGGGCCTGAGAATCCATTAGCTGTCAGTCTTATGAATTCTTATCCAAAAAAGCTTACGTGATCCATATCGCTAATTTTAGATTAGGAAAACTAAGTGTCGTCCAGTAATTAATCTTTTAATTATATTTCAGCCTCATGTTATTGGATGCCGAAATGATGTTCAAACATTATTAATGTTGAGTGTCAAGCAAGTTTGCCAGTGATGTTAACATCTGCGAGATATCTTGGGAGATTTTTCCCATGAGCGCAGATTGCAATATATATGCTTGTTGAAATCCCCAGAAGACGAATGCGCCAAGCATATCTTTTAGTGTTTGATTTTTGCATTTATGGATAGCTATTTTCTTCTATATTCCTAAGTATTTTCTTCTATATTCCTAAGTATTTTCATCTGTCTATTGACTTGATAGATATAAATCTTAAAATGGCTACCTTTTTCTAGTAAATCGGTCAGATACACAATTTTTACTTAGATTTGCAAAGACTATGGATTTCTTATCAAACCGTAGCTGTATTTTGCGTATATTTTCCTGCTTGGAATATTAGTGAATGTTTTAGTTTCAAACTAAAAGACAAAAC
>NC_090750.1:76037016-76039516 GCF_036898095.1 Palaemon carinicauda
TCGGTAATGCTAAGTTTCAAAGTCTGCCGAGGTAGTCTGCAATCAAAAGTAAATTAAGATGCAGGAAGATTTAGAATGACGGTTCAAAATATATGCTACATTTACCAGATTATAACAGTATTCCATAAACATCAACAATTTCTCTCTTCTATAATAAAGAACAAGTGCCTGACCATTTATATAAATATAGTCCCTGTAACGCTGAGTGACATTCCCAAACGTATGGCTACTCGGTTTCTCCCCTTCCTTCAGGTAGGGGGGAGAGGGAGTAGTTATACCCTGGTGAGAGGGATTACCCCGAGAAGTACACTCGGAAACCAAAATCTCCCTCAAATTGCCGAATTGGGTTAGAGTTCTCTTGCTTGAGGTTACACTCGGGCACTCTATTCTATCTTATTTCTCTTCCTCTTGCTTGTGTTAAAGTTTTTATAGTTTATATAGAAATATTTATTTTGGTGTCTTGCTCTTCTTAAAATATTTTATTTTACCTTATTCCCTTTCCTCGCTAGGCTAATTTTCCTGTTGGAGCCCCTGGGCTTACAGCATCCTGCTTTTCCAACTAGGGTTATAGCTTATCAAGTAATAATAATAATAATAATAGTAATCTGTTTATGAATATCTATCTAAATATTTAGTCGTCATTTTTGACGGGTCACGTACACAAGTTATGAAGAGAAAACATTACAAAATAAGTCATAAGCTATCGTAGCTAGACTGGTTCGAAGCCGTATTGTTCTCCTTCTGACAAGTATTATTTGTATAATCTCGAAGTGTTATTTTCCGCGTCTGGGTTTTTAATGCCTTCGTTTCTGCACACCATACTTAAGGCATCAGTTTCTAAAGGCAGATATGTCTGTTTTAACGAGGTCTTTCTTGGTCCATTACTCTTTTTTGATGATCTGAATCTGGAGCTTGATTTCCAGTGAAATATTGCCTGCATTAAATTATTCGGAACACTTTAGGATTTATTTATTTTTTTCAGATAGATTTTATTTCTTATATTTTTAATTTCCAAATTCCTAGAGTTTTTAATTTCAAAAGTCAAAGTTTTTTTTTATTTCTAAATTTATCAAGGTTTTTTTTTTTAATTTCTAAATTCCTCAAATATACCAAATTAATTCTTGAGTATATTAAAGCTTCATTGTATAAATTCATTTAGTATACTAAAACTTCATTGTTTAATTTTAAATTCATCAAGGCTTTTTTAATTAACAAATTCCTCAAATATACCAAATTAATTCTTGAATATACTAAAATTTCATCGTATGAATATTAAAAGCGTTTTATGAAACTACTCTTTAAAGCAAAATAAGAGCAGAAAAAAAAAGTTCAATTCGAGAACTTGAAAACAGCACTATAGATTAAGTTTTCGAGATTAGATGAAAGCTGGAAATATGAGGGTAACTTTTCATAGCGATTTCTTTCCCACCGTTACCCCTACATTAAGGAGTCGGTTGCCTGATGAGGCTTCAATGCCTTCTATTAAAGGCATCCTCTTCCTTTTCACATAAATACATTAGTGTACACATGATTGTATTTACCAAATTATAATGCTTGACTCTTGCCGGTTACTCTGCTACTTCTGGTTTTTAGAACAACAGATAAATTAGCGATTCCTCCAGTAAACAAATGTGATAATTAAATGTATGATAGTGGTAGGTTTCAGTAGGGTTGCCTTTTTCGTTAATATGGAATTTTCCTCATATTAAGGAAAAACTTAAGTTCTTGATCACTGCATTTTTGCTTTACTGACTATTGTCAGAATTTGAAGATCCAAAGTCTATATTTGTTACATTTTTAATTTTCTCGAGGATTGCAACATCATCAATTTTTAGCAGAAATTGATAATTTACCAATCTAATATCATCTCATGCTGCTCGGTTATTTCTCATTATTATTATTATTACTTGCTAAGTTACAACCCTAGTTGGAAAAGCAGGATGCTATAAGCCCAGGGCCTCCAACAGGGAAAATAGCCCAGTGAGGAAAGGAAACAAGGAAAAATTAAATATTTTAAGAACAGTAACAATACTAAAACAAATCTTGCATACATATATACATACATACATAAACTATAAATAAGATAGAGTTGTGTCCCCGAGTGTACCCTCAAGCAAGAGAACTCTAACACAAGACACAGTGGAAAACCATGGTACAGAGGCTATGGCACTACCCAAGACTAGAGAACAATGGTTTGAATATGGAGTGTCCTTCTCCTAGAAGAGCTGCTTACCATAGCTAAAGAGTCTCTTCTACCCTTACCCAGGGGAAAGTGGCCACTGAACAATGATAGTGCAGTGACCCCTTGGGTGAAGAAGAATTGTTTGGTAATCTCAGTGTTGTCAGGTATATGGAGACAGAAGAGAATATGTAATAAATGGGCCAGACTATTCGGTGTATGTGTAGGCAAAGGGAAAATGAACCGTAACCAGAGAGAAGAATCCAATGTAGTACAGTTTGGCCAGGCAAAGGACCCTTTAACACTAGCGGTAGTATGTCA
>NC_090750.1:76049516-76052016 GCF_036898095.1 Palaemon carinicauda
GAGAGAGAGAGAGAGAGAATGAATTACTTTTAAAAGGCTCTCACATATGTTGTCAGAGTCGTTGAAGAAATAGAGGTAGAGAATTAGTTGACCATCGGTCGGGTTAAAAGCTGTTAATGTAGATAATCACTCAGCCACATGGCATTGTAAACTGTCGCGTGACTGATGACGATGATAAAGTGTCTCTCTCTCTCGGCTCAGCTGTACGGTTTTACACATAGGTTATAGAAAATTCATACTTCTCTCTCTCTCTCTCTCTCTCTCTCTCTCTCTCTCTCTCTCTCTCTCTCTCTCTCTCTCTCTCTCGGCTACTTTTCTGCAACTTTTCCTCTTTTTCTATTCTTCTTCGCCTAGTCTCTCTCTCTCTCTCTCTCTCTCTCTCTCTCTCTCTCTCTCTCTCTCTCTCTCTCTCTCTCTCTTATTTTCCTGTTTCTGCATTTTTGTACTCCTTTTCGCCTCTGCTTCACATAGTATTAGTGTATTAGATTTGGTATGATTGAGTGGCAAATATAAATGTTATAATTTATTTCAGTTTACTCTTTCATTAATTTTTCCCTTTCTATTACTCTCTCTCTCTCTCTCTCTCTCTCTCTCTCTCTCTCTCTCTCTCTCTCTCTCTCTCTTATTTCCCATCCTTATCAAGCTTTTACACTTCGCAGTTTTCTCTTTTACATTCATTTCCATTACTCTTTTTTTTTAATTTCCCATCCTTATCAAGCATTTACACTTTGCAGTTTTCTCTTTAATATTAATTTCCATTACTCTTTTTTTTATTTCCCATCCTTATCAAGCATTTTACACTTTGCAGTTTTCTCTTTAACATTCATTTCCATTACTCTCTTTTATTTCCCATCCTTATCAAGCTTTTACAATTCGCAGTTTTCTCTTTAACATTCATTTCCATTACTCTTTCCTATTTCCCATCCTTATCAAGCTTTTACACTTCGCAGTTTTCTCTTTAACATTCATTTCCATTACTCTCTTTTATTTCCCATCCTTATCAAGCTTTTACAATTCGCAGTTTTCTCTTTAACATTCATTTCCATTACTCTTTCCTATTTCCCATCCTTATCAAGCTTTTACACTTCGCAGTTTTCTCTTTAACATTCATTTCCGTTACTCTTTTTTCTTAATTTCCCATCCTTATCAAACTTTTACACTTCGCAGTTTTCTCTTTAACATTCATTTCCATTACTCTTTTTTATTTCCCATCCTTATCAAGCTTTTACAATTCGCAGATTTCTCTTTAACATTCATAAGTACATATCATTATCCTGGCAATGATTCTTCTTGCCCTCCTAGTTTTTCTCTTGACACGGTATTACTTGTTTTAGCATCTTTATTCATAAAGCTCTAGTTATACTTTTTTTTTTTTTTTTTTTTTGGTCTTCCCTTCCTTCATACCTCCCCTCCCCTCCTAAATTCAGTTTCCTCATGTCTCCCGTCTCCCTTACGTCGTACTTTTCACTTATTCTTTTTCTCTCATTCTTCATTCTTGGCGATCTTTTTATTGCCCCTGGCTTGCTCTTGTATGGCCGTCTCTTTTCCTCCTGTTCTCAACTTTCTAAACTCTACTTTTGTTCTTTGCTTATTTTACATATTTCGTCCTTCACAATCTACCTTCCCATTCGTGAATGTTTGACATGTTCCATGTGTCTTATTCCCTGATATTCTCTTCAGTATACTCTTCCATCTTTACCCACCTCTTATCTAATTGTGTCCTCATATTACCTGATATTCTTTTCAATTAACTTACTCTTCCATGTCACCCCTCCTCTATTTAATTTCTCAGAACTCATAAAATCCATCTCAATAGATTTCCCTTCCATTGCAGTGTTCCATGTTTCTTTGTTAATGTATCACCTGGAAAACTTTCTTCTGGAAAAACCATATGAATATCATTCCTCTGGAAAAGCTTTCTCCATGAAAATTTTATTTGTAAAAACTTTCGCCGGGAAATTTTTTTTTTTTTTTTGGAAAAGCTTTCACATGGAAAATTTTCATTTTGGAAAAAACTATCTCCTGGGAAATTTTCTTCTGGAAAAACGTTTCTGAAACTTTTCAGCTGGGGAAATTTTCTTCTGGAAAAACTTTTCTGAAACTTTTCAGCTGGAAAAACTTTCTGGATAATTTTTCTTCTGGAAAAAAACTTTCTCCTTGAAAATTTTTCTTCAGGAAAGAAACTTTCTCCTGGTAAAACTTTCTTCTGGAAAACGTTTCATCATGCTGCTCCTTTTTCCCTTCTCTTGACGTTCCTGTTTCTCTTGAAAACCGCTATTAATTTAACCGCTTCCATTAACAGTTTACAAACCATGTTAGTATTACACTTGGTGAAGTTTTTCACATTCTCCTCCTCCTCCTCTTCCTCCTCCTCCTCCTCTTCCTCTTCCTCTTCTTCTTCCTCTTCTTCTCTTCTTCCTCCTCTTCCTCCTCCTTATCTTCTTCCTCCTCCTCCTAATTCCTGTCCTCCTCCTCCTAATTCCTGTCCTCCTCCTCCTCC
>NC_090750.1:76057016-76074516 GCF_036898095.1 Palaemon carinicauda
CTCTTTGTAAGGGCAGAAGAGACTCTTTAGCTATGGTAAGCAGCTCTTCTAGGAGAAGGACACTCCAAAATCAAACCATTGTTCTCTTTTCTTGGATAGTGCCATAGCCTCTGTACCCTGGTCTACCACTGTCTTGGGTTTGAATTCTCTTCCATGAGGGTACACTCGGGCACACTATTCTATCTTATTTCTCTTCCTCTCATTTTGTTAAAGTTTTTATAGTTTATTTAGGAGATATATATTTTAATCTCGTTGCTCTTCTTAAAATATTTAATTTTTCTTTGTTTCCTTTCCGCACTAAGTTATTTTCCCTGTTGGAGCCCCTGGGCATATAGCATCCTGCTTTTCCAATTAGGGTTGTAGCTTAGCAAGTAATAATAATAATAATAATGAGTGCTGGCTCAATGGCCACAGTAATTTATTGAGCATAGTACGTTGTTCAAACTGATCCAGACTGTGAGCATCCCTGGTTGCTCACAGAATGCTATAAGCCCAATTGATACAATAGGGAAATCAACCGAGTGAGGAAAGGAAATATGGAAATGGAAATTAAGTATATATTAGTAATTATTAAAAAATGTAAACTATATAAACTATAGAACCAGTCTTATATCATCCTGTTCAGGGAAATAGAATTTACAAAAAGTTTGAGCTTCTGAAGTTTCACTGATTCCACCGCCAGATTTCGTGACGATAATCAATGCATTTTGCTCATTACGTGTTAGCTTTTATGATTTCTACACACATGTATATACATACACACACACATATATATATATAAATATATATATAAATATATATATAAATATATATATATATATATATATATATATATATATATATATATATATATATATAAATACATATATATACATACATACATACAGTATATATTGTTAGTGTGTACTAAATGAACTAGTAAAAAAGTCCTAGGGGATAAAATAAAATAGCCATTAAAATCTCATGAACCAAGTATCCCTATTTATGAATGGGCGACCTATAATCTATTGGCCGTCTTTTGTCAGAGCCCTAAAAGCCTCCTCTCCTATCCCCCTCCTATCCCCCTATCCCCTATCTCCTTTCCCCTACCTACTTCCTCCTATCCCTTACCTCCTTTCCCCACCTCCTTCCCCCTATCCCTCCCCCAATACAACTGCTTGCGGGAAAAACATGTAAATACGTCGGCGTATTGTGACTTCCATAAGTTTGGGCTTAGAATTCAGTCATGGGGCCATAATTTCAAATCCCATTTCCTGCTACAGGATGAAAATCTCTCCCGAAATCATAAAGATAACGACGGCGAAATAAGAGCAGTATGCCCGTGCACAGCCGCATGGCACTTTCGTTGCCCCAACTTATCCGTAATGTTATTTTTCTGTTGGGGGGGATGGGGCGCTGGGGGGAGTAGTTTTTCCCCCTGTTTCTTTTTTCCCCTGGATAATATCGGTAATTTAAGATAATTTCCTTGTTAAGCGAATTGATATCCTATTGTTCGCCTACGAGGTATCATGGTAAAGACATTTTCTTCGGTGCAAACCACTCTTTAAATCTAAGAGATTTTTCTTTTTTTTTCAGCAAGGTCCATTAAAGAAAATGTACTCTAGGAATTATGTTTAAGCGAGCAATCCTGAAACAGAGCTGTTGTAATTTAGCTTTTATATGTTACTGCGGGCGGTGAGCACTGCTCGAATGGCTACTTTGCTCTAACGCGATATCAAAACTTTGAAATAAAGGTTGCGAGTACATCTAAGGGGGTCTGAGAGAGAGAGAGAGAGAGAGAGAGAGAGAGAGAGAGAGAGAGAGAGAGAGAGAGAGAGAGAGAGTTCTATTAGTGAAATGTGTATTTTTGCAGTTGATGTTAATCGACAGTATTGTATTAATGTGTATTTTTGCAGTTGATGTTAATCGACAGTAGTGTATTCTTAAAATTTCTTCTTTATATTGTTCTCAAAAAGAGAGAGAGAGAGAGAGAGAGAGAGAGAGAGAGAGAGAGAGAGAGAGAGAGAGAGAGAGAGAGAGAGAGAGAGAGAGAGAGAGAGAGAAGGTAGTTTTACTCTTGAAATATTTATTTTTATAGTTAATGCTAATCTTATTCCTAAAAAATTCTTCACTTGGATATTGTTTTCTGAAGGAGAGAGAGAGAGAGAGAGAGAGAGAGAGAGAGAGAGAGAGAGAGAGAGAGAGAGAGAGAGAGAGAGAGAGGTGGTCTTAATATTTAAATATTTATTTTTGTAGTTAATGCTAATCGGCTGTATCGTACCCCTAAAAACACTTTACTTCTATTGTTCTCTAAGGTTGTTCAATTTTTCATAAGGTTTTTTATCAAGTTTGCGATACAGTTTTTACGATACGTCGTTTTTTTAATTTGCGTTAAATCATTTATATTCTCTGGAGATAACTGGATCTATTGATGAAATAATTTCCATTGTTTAGATTTTTCTTGAATAATACTGTATCTGTTTATTAGGGTTCTATAGTAGCTAGTGGAATCTAGATTAGTTGATTAGACCAGATGTGAAATAATTAGTTTCTTTGATCCAACTGTTTGAAGTTGTATTATTGAGTAGGCTGATGTGTGATATCGTGACATATTTTATGTTTAATTTACTAAATTACTTTTTCATGTATCTTAAGCATTTTACGCTTTAACTACTTTTTTCTTGTATCTTAAGCATTTTACGCTTTAACTACTTTTTCTTGTATCTTAAGCATTTTACGCTTTAACTACTTTTTCATGTATCTTGAGCTTTTTACGTTCTATCTACTTTTTTTATCTACTTTTTTTATCTACTTTTTTATGTATCTTGAGCATTTTACGCTTTAACTACTTTATGTATCTTGAGCTTTTTACGTTTTAAATACTTTTTCATGTATCTTGAGCTTTTTACGTTTTCACTACCTTTTTTATGTATCTTGGGGTTCTTACGTTTTAAATACTTTTTTATGTATCTTGGGGTTCTTACGTTTTAAATACTTTTTTATGTATCTTGGGGTTCTTACGTTTTAAATACTTTTTTATGTATCTTGAGCTCTTTCATTTTAACTACTTTTTCATGTATTTTGAGCTTTTTACATTCTATCTACTTTTTCATATATCTTGAGCTCTTTACATTTTAACTACCTTTTCGTGTATCTTGAGCTCTTTATATTTTTAACTACTTTTCATGTAACTTGAGCTCTTTACATTTTAACTACTTTATCGTGTATCTTGAGCTCTTTACATTTTAACTACTGTTTCGTCTATCTTAAGCTTGTTACGTTTTAAATACTTTTTCGTGTCTCTGGAGCTTTTTACGTTCTATCTACTTTTTCATGTATCTTAAGCTTTTTACGGTTTATTTGTATAATTGTTCCTATTTTATCGTTAGCTGTTAAAAAAAACTGTTGATATTTTAAAATTATTAATTGAAAGGTTTTAGAGGATTTTTGATAAGTTATTACAATTTTAACTTTATAATTTTAAAAGTTCAGTAGGCTGAACTATGAACTTGAAGTAACACTTATCCCCTGGATACCTATAAGAATCCTCTCCTCATTACCCAAGCACATTTTTGAGAATTAAATTCTGTCGTCTGCTGTGGTTTATCAGAAAACAAAATCAATTTCAATCACTTATCAGATTTGCTTCTTGCATTCAGGGGGAATAGTTAGTTTTATCTAGGAAAAAAAAATCCTTCATATGAAGTTTTGAGATTTAATGGTATTTGTGTTCTCTTGCAAACAGTCAGTCATCTCCTCCTCCTTTCTTCTGTGTTCCCCTATCCCTTTCCTTTTCCCATGGAGGGATGGGTGGTAGTACTGTTGGTGCACCTCATTCTGTGGACTAGACATTTCCTAGGGGTCTTTGCATTGCCCCTTTGCTCTGTAGTTGTTCACGCTGTCGTGGTCTGTAGGGTTTTTATGGACTATAATCAAAATTCTTTTTATACTTTACTCACTATCTAAACACATATATACAATCACATACTTAGTTTTACGTAAAATATTAACCTAAGCCTCCATTTACCATTTTACCTTCTAGCCATAACTATGCCATCAGATACAGTACTTAATAAACAACTTTTACTTACATTTTAATTTATTCATTATCTACACACACACATACTATCATATAATTACTTTTACGTAAAATATTAACCTAACCCCTAAAATTTTGCTATATTAGCAATAATTATTCCATCAAATACATGTAATGAAAACATTATATTTTACAATAAAAAATAAAAGACTTAATATTTACCTAAACCAACTAAACTCAGTATTATGACAGATTGTTAATCCGATAAACTTGATACTATGGGTCTGGAATAATTACATGAACAAACAAACATACGTTATATAAAATGTATCATAATTCGGTACAATCTTTTTGACAATACCACGGGATGGTTTTCAATCCTTGTAAAAAGTCTTATTCAAAAAAAAAAAAAAAAAAAAAAAAACAACAGAACACTTCACAATATTTTTTCAACAAAATATTACAGTAGTAGTGTATTGGATAATATTTGTGGTAGGATAGTACACCTTATTCAGTTTTCACTGTACATGCCATCTTCATCAGAGTATTAATAATTTTACTATAATTCTCATTTAAATTCACCTTTCTATTTTTATTGGCTTATTTACTTTTAGTAATTTCCACAGGTTTTTTAACCTCACTATCACTGTGATTAGCCTTTAAAAGGGACATTAACAGTTTGTACATATTGCACTATTATATCATGACACACACATGAAACCTCCTGTTAGTGTTTCGACACCCAAAGAGGTCCAGATTCCAATCTTGGGCACACACGACCAAGTACAATCCAATCAGCACTGGGGATACAAAAAACAGGCAACTGGAAGGCAAGAAGGCAAGTCATCTACAACACAGTCATTATCATGAAAAAAGAAAGAATTGTCAGAACAGGCAAATAAGAGGCAACTAATTGTGAAATTTAACTTTCACAAAACCTTTTCGAGTTCTCTTGCTTGAGTGTATGGGCTCACAAAAAAACAGGCAACGGGAAGGCAAGTCATCTACAACACAGTCATTATCATGGAAAAAAGAAAGTATTGTCAGAACAAGCAAACGAGAGGCAACTACTTGTAAAATTTAACTTTCACAAAATCTTTTAGAGTTCTCTTGCTTGAGTGTAGGGCACACTATTCTATCTTATTTCTCTTCCTCTTGTTTTGTTAAAGTTTTTATAGTTTTTATAGGAGGTATTTATTTCAATGTTCTTGTTCTTCTTGAAAAATTTTATTTTTCCTTGTTACCTTTCCTCACTGGGCTATTTTCCTTGTCGGAGCCCTTGAGTTTATAGCACCCTGCTTTTCCAACTAGGTTTGTAGCTTGGCAAGTAGTAATAATAATAATAATAATAATAATAATAATAGTAATAATAGTAATAATACACCCCTACCTTTATTCCATTTTGCTGACCAATCCCTCTGAACTTTCAATTCATTACGCAACTTCAGAGTTCCCCCCCCCACCCCCCACCCCCCACCCCCCGCTCCCCGATTTGCACCTGGGCGCTGGATGTCCTCCCTGGTCCCAGCGGCGCTTGGCCGTTTGACCCATATTCATAAATTTAATAATTTTCTTTCCTTCTACAGTTAGAATATTATTTTACCTTTTCTTTCATCTTTCCTTTACCAAGCAGCAGCTCTTTTCCTCCATCTTCAGAAGGCACATATTCCCCCCACCCTAATTTTTCTATCTTGGTGTCAACCCATTTTAATGAGTTTTCGTTTGAATATTGCTTCCGGCCAGATGTATTGTCACCTGTTTCTAGGTGCAAATAACTTCTTGTCGTCTAACTTATAACTCGACGGATGTACTTATTTTAGTAGTCCTTATTTTAAGAATAATAAATTCCTATTGGATTACTGTAATTTCGTAATCATTACATTCTGGTGGGGACATGTAATGATAAAATTGCGCAGAATGACATAGTGGACTAATAATGCGACACAATTTGAAGATTTTTGTGTTAATGCTAGCAAATGACTGTCCTACAATACTTTATATTTCAATTTTCTGGTAAAAGCTAAGAGTAATCTAAAGGAATTTATTAGTTACATATATTGTACATTGCGAATATGAACGTCATGTTCAATGTCAGTTGATGTCACTTTCATATCTGCCAGGAAGTTTCGTACTTAGTTATTTTTAAGTAGTAGGTTGTAGGTTGGCCAAGTCACCAGCCACCCGTTGAAATACTACCGCTTTAAAGTTATTGGGTCATTTGACTGGCCAGACATTACTACATTCGAACCTTCTCTCTGGTTACGGTTCATTTTCCCATTGTCTACACATACACCGAATAGTCTAGCCTATTCTTTACATAGTCTTCTCTGTACTCATACACCTGAGATTACCAAACAATTATTCTTTACTTAAGGGGTTAACCACTGTACTTAAGGGGTTAACCACTGTACTTAAGGGGTTAACCACTGCACTATAATTGTTCAGTGGTCACTTTCCTCTTGGTAAGGGTAGAAAAGAGACTTCAGCTATGGTAAGCAGCTCTTCTAGGAGAAGGACACTCCCAAATTAAACCATTGTTCTCCAGTCTTGGGTAGTGCCATAGCCTCTTTACCATGGTCTTCCATTGCATTGGGTTAGAGTTCTCTTGCTTGAGGGTACACTCAGGCAAGCTGGTTTATCTTATTTATCTTCCTCTTGTTTTGTTAAAGTTTTATTGTTTATATAGGTAGTACTTATTTTATTTATGGTACTGTTCTTGAAATAATTTATTTTTCTTTGTTTCCTTTCCTCACTGGGCTATTTTCCCTGTTGGAGCCCAGGGCTTATAGCGTCGTGCTTTTCCCACTAGGGTTGTAGCTTAGCAATAATAATAATAATAATAATAATAATAATAATAATAATAATAATTCTGTTGCGGAATTATTTAAAGATTCTTTCAATATGCACAGTCTCTCTTTATTATAAGCCTTTGAACTGAAGTATATTAAATAGTAAGTCCACTTAGTTGGGAGAAGGCAATTTTTTTTCTAAATTGTATTTTAGCGTTTTATGTCAAAATATAAATGAGATATATTTTTGGTTAGTTATATATTGGGGTTATAAGAATAACTTAACGATTACTTTTTGTTATTATTATTATTATTATTATTATTATTGTTGTTGTTGTTGTTGTTGTTGTTATTATTTGAAGGTCTTTTCTCTAAATTGTTTTTAAGTGTTATTATATCAAAATATATATGAGTTATATTTTTTATATTAGTTATATTTTGGGATTATAAGAATACCTCAACAATTACTTTTTATTATTATTATTGTTATTGTTGTCATTATTATTATTATTATTATTATTATTATTATTATTATTATTATTATTCCAAAATATAAGCATATTAGTATGAAATAAGCTCTTAAAAGGCTATTATCTATAAAAAATATATTCCACACTATTGAATGCGAAGAGAAATCTTGAAATATCAATTAGATATCCAGTATTCCGATTTCGGGCTAGATATAATTATTATAAGATAAATCTGTGCAATGATTGCCCTATCTGTTTAAACATTTAGGTTTTAAAGAATTTAGTGTTCTTGTCTTTGTTGAATTATGGTTTTTTAACAATCTTATTGAAATAAGAACTCAAGAGGATTTTTTATAACATTATTTCCATCACATCTTTTAATTTAATTTAATTTTAAAAAAAAAATTAATTTATTTCTTCATCAGTTAATCATATCACAATTATACACTATTATGTACTCTTGCTTGAGGGTACACTCGGGCACACTATTCTATCCTGTTTCTCTTCCTTCTGTTTTGTTAGTTTTTATAGTTTATATATGAAATTTTCTTATCAATGTTGTTACTCTTCTGAAGATATTGTATTTTTCCATGTTTCCTTTCCTCACAGGGCAGTTTTCCCTGTTGGAGCCCCTGAGTTTATAACATTCTGCTTTCCCAACTAGGGTTGTAGTTTTGCAAGTAATGATAATAATAATAAAGATAATAATGATAATAAAAATAATATTATTATTATTATTATTATTATTATCATCATTATTATTATTATTATCATCATCATCATCATCATCATCATCATCCATGAAACCCCGGAAACTGCCCGGTATGAAAAACTTCTCGCCAAGAGAATTTTTCATTTTGTGGAAGGTTTTTAACAGGGTTAACATATCGATCCTGATTGTAGAAGTGTATGAGCGAGTACAATAAATAGCATTCTTTATTGCCAGTCCCATTAAATAAATTTCTAGACAAGTGTTTGACAGGTGGTATTTTTTGCTTAGGTCATTCACTCACGCAGCTGTGTTATAGTGCCGCCGATATAAATATAAGATGGCCCCATTACATTATAGTTTATGAAAATGATTAGCATAAGGCCTGGGCTATCATTTATGAAAAGAATTAGAGTAAGGCTTGGTGTATCATGTATGAAGATAATTAGAATGAGACGAGCTATCATTTATGAAAAATTAGATTAAGACCTGGGCTTTCATTTATGAAAAGAATTAGAGTAAGGACTGGTCTATATCATTTATGAAAATAGAGTAAGACTTAATGTATCGTTTATGAAAATAAAATTAGAATAAGACCTGTGCTATCATTTATGAAAATAATTAGAATAAGTCATGAGCTATCATTTATGCAAAATTAGATTAAAACTTGGGCTATCCTTTATGAAAATAATTAGAATGAGACTTGAGCTATCATTTATGAAAAATAGATTAAAACCTAGGCTATCATTTATGAAAATAATTAGAGTAAGACCTGGGCTATCATTTATGAAAATAATTAGAATGAGACTTGAGCTATCATTTATGAAAAAATAGATTAAGACTTGGGCTATCATTTATGAAAAAAATTAGAGTAAGGACTGGGCTATCATTTATGAAAATAATCAGCATAAGATTTGGGCTATCATTTATGAAAAGAATTAGAATTAGACCTGGGCTATCATTTATGAAAATATTGAGCATAAGACTTGGGCTATCATTTATAAAGAGAATTAGAGTAAGGCCTAAGCTATCATTATGAAAAGAAAAAAGCAAGGCCTGGGCTATAATTATGAAAAGAATTAGAGTAAGGACTGGGCTATCATGTATGAAGATAATTAGAATGAACCTTGAGCTTTCATTTATGAAAAATTAGATTAAGACTTGGGCTATCATTTATGAAAAATTAGATTAAGACCCGGGCTATCATTTATGAAAATAATTAGAGTAAGGCCTGGGCTATCATGTATGAAGATAATTAGAATGAGACTTGAGTTATCATTCATGAAAAAATAGATTAAAACCTAGGCTATCATTTATGAAAATAGTTAGAGTAAGGCCTGGGCTATCATTTATGAAAATAGTTAGAGTAAGGCCTGGGCTATCATTTATGAAAATAGTTAGAGTAAGGCCTGGGCTATCATTTATGAAAATAGTTAGAGTAAGGCCTGGGCTATCATTTATGAAAATAGTTAGAGTAAGGCCTGGGCTATCATTTATGAAAATAATTAGAGTAAGGCCTGGTCTATCATGTATGAAGATAATTAGAATGAGACTTGAGCTATCATTTATGAAAAATTAAATTAAGGCCTGGGCTATCATTTATGAAAAATTAGATTAAGGCCTGGGCTATCATTTATGAAAAATTAGATTAAGGCCTGGGCTATCATTTATGAAAAATTAGATTAAGGCCTGGGCTATCATTTATGAAAAATTAGATTAAGGCCTGGGCTATCGTTTATGAAAAATTAGATTAAGGCCTGGGCTATCATTTATGAAAAATTAGATTAAGGCCTGGGCTATCATTTATGAAAAATTAGATTAAGGCCTGGGCTATCGTTTATGAAAAATTAGATTAAGGCCTGGGCTATCATTTATGAAAAATTAGATTAAGACTTGGGCTATCATTTATGAAAAATTAGATTAAGGCCTGGGCTATCGTTTATGAAAAATTAAATTAAGACCTGGGCTATCATTTATGAAAATAATTAGAGTAAGGCCTGGTCTATCATGTATGAAGATAATTAGAATGAGACTTGAGCTATCATTTATGAAAAATTAGATTAAGACTTGGGCTATCATTTATGAAAAATTAGATTAAAACCTAGGCTATCATTTATGAAAATCATTAGAGTAAGGCCTGGGCTATCATTTATGAAAAATTAAATTAAGACCTGGGCTATCATTTATGAAAATAATAAGAGTAAGGCCTGGGCTATCATGTATGAAAATAATTAGAATGAGACTTGAGCTATCATTTATGAAAAATTAGATTAAGACCAGGGCTATCATTTATGAAAAGAATTAGAGTAAGGACTGGGCTATCATTTATGAAAAATTAGATTAAAACCTAGGCTATCATTTATGAAAATCATTAGAGTAAGGCCTGGGCTACCATGTATGAATATAATTAGAAAGACTTGAGCTTTCATTTATGAAAAAATAGATTAAGACTTGGGCTATCATTTATGAAAAATTAGATTAAGACTTGGGCTATCATTTATGAAAAATTAGATTAAAACCTAGGCTATCATTTATGAAAATCATTAGAGTAAGGCCTGGGCTACCATGTATGAAAATAATTAGAATGAGACTTAAGCTCTCATTTATGAAAAATTAGATTAAGACTTGGGCTATCATTTATGAAAAATTAGATTAAGACTTGGGCTATCATTTATGAAAAGAATTAGAGTAAGGACTGGGCTATCATGTATGAAAATAATTAGAATGAGACTTGAGCTTTCATTTATGAAAAATTAGATTAAGACTTGGGCTATCATTTATGAAAAATTAGATTAAGACTTGGGCTATCATTTATGAAAAATTAGATTAAAACCTAGGCTATCATTTATGAAAATAATTAGAATAAGACCTGGGCTATCATTTATGAAAAATTAGATTAAGACTTGGGCTATCATTTATGAAAAATTAGATTAAAACTTGGGCTATCATTTATGAAAAATTAGATTAAGACCTAGGCTATCATTTATGAAAAATTAGAGTAAGGCCTGGGCTATCATGTATGAAAATAATTAGAATGAGACTTGAGCTATCATTTATGAAAAATTAGATTAAAACCTGGGCTATCATTTATGAAAAGAATTAGAGTAAGGACTGGGCTATCATTTATGAAAAGAATTAGAGTAAGGACTGGGCTATCGTTCATGGAAAAGAATTGGAATGAGACTTGAGCTATCATTTATGAAAAATTAGATTAAAACCTAGGCTATCATTTATGAAAAGAATTAGAGTAAGGACTGGGCTATCATGTATGAAAATAATTAGAATGAGACTTGAGCTTTCATTTATGAAAAATTAGATTAAGACTTGGGCTATCATTTATGAAAAATTAGATTAAGACTTGGGCTATCATTTATGAAAAATTAGATTAAAACCTAGGCTATCATTTATGAAAATAATTAGAATAAGACCTGGGCTATCATTTATGAAAAATTAGATTAAGACTTGGGCTATCATTTATGAAAAATTAGATTAAAACTTGGGCTATCATTTATGAAAAATTAGATTAAGACCTAGGCTATCATTTATGAAAAATTAGAGTAAGGCCTGGGCTATCATGTATGAAAATAATTAGAATGAGACTTGAGCTATCATTTATGAAAAATTAGATTAAAACCTGGGCTATCATTTATGAAAAGAATTAAAGTAAGGACTGGGCTATCATTTATGAAAAGAATTAGAGTAAGGACTGGGCTATCGTTCATGGAAAAGAATTGGAATGAGACTTGAGCTATCATTTATGAAAAATTAGATTAAGACTTGGGCTATCATTTATGAAAATAATTAGAGTAAGGCCTGGGCTATCATTTATGAAATAATTAGAGTAAGGCCTGGGCTATCATTTATGAAAAGAATTAGAGTAAGGCCTTGGCTATACCATCTATGAAAATAAGTAGAATGAGACCTGAGCTATCATTTATGAAAAGAATTAGAATAGGATCTTGTCTATCATCTATGAAAATAGAGTAAAACCTGGCCTATATCATTTATGAAAATAATTAGAATAAGACATGGGCTATCGTTTATGAAAAAAGTAAGACCTGGGATGTCATTTATGAAAAGTATTAGAATAAGACTTGGGCTATCATTTGATATTTGCCCCATCTGGTGAATTCTCGCTCTATAAAATAACAAAAGTATTTTGAATTAAAGCAAGTAAAACTTTTATAATAAGCACTTCGGAGATTCTGGGACTGAAGCAAAACGTTTTACTCGTTCTAAAAATCTTGTGAGTTTAATCAAATGTTTTATTATATTTCTGCAAAGTTGAAATTTCATTACGACTGATCATAAACATAAAATAAACTTTAACGGGATGTTGCAAGGGAGCTGGATATTCCTAAAAATACATTGCGACTGTACTGGCGACCGAATCATGTTTTGCAAGTCCAGACTTACTCATTTTCATGATTCACCTTTTAGCTACCCTCGTCGCTAGCGCTAACACCTGATTCCCAGCATTGCAACGTTTCCCGATGCAGAGCAATTTTAGTTTTTTAAGTTTTAGTGGTGGTAAAACCTCCTCTTGGACCACAATTCTCTAGATTTGTTGTAAATGAACGAGGTCTGTAATTTTAGTAATTGCTTCATTTCAATCTCTCCTATCCTTTTATTCGAGGTTCATATTTTCCTCAGATTAGCGCTTGGGGAACCCATTTTCAGAAGTTTTAACAGCAGCAGAACGTATTCAAATGTAAAATATATAATTCCACACACACACACACATACACACACATACACACACACACACACATATATATATATATATATATATACACATATATATATATATATATATATATATATATATATATATATATTTAGTGTGTGTGTGTTTGTGTATTTACATACACAAACACACACACACACACAGACACACACACACACACATATATATATATATATATATATATATATATATATATATATATATATATATATATATATATAGATATATATATATGTGTGTGTATATATATTTTTCAATCTTTGTTTATGATGATTATTTATCATAGTTGTAATACTACGGTACTAATTCGGCGTACTAAAATACATGACAGTACTTAGCAAAGAGGTTATATTAGATCTCATTAAGATTTTTTTTTCTGAACGCCACTAGAATTTCCACGTGATGAACTGAAACGAAACATGAGACTTTTATGAAGTGGTGAAGCTAAGTAAGCTAGATTCCATGAAATAAGTTTGTAAGTTCTGGATTCAGCAACTGTATCTGGACTTTGACCAGATACTCTCTTTCGAGGGTTACCCATCAGATGACATGACAAAATTAACTTCAACAGATGATACATTTCTTAGCTAGAACGGCTCCCTATTGAAAAGTATGGCACAACTGGTTTGTACTTTAAAAGAACCTATTCAAGAATGAAACATTCATACAAAAATGGTATATAGTAAATATCAGATAATTCACTTAAGCAATTACATACTGAACAATAGCAATTGAGAGCATGTACGCGTAGATAAAACTGACCTCCAACATAAATTTTAAAAGATAACTCACTTCAAGTAATTACATACTTGAAAAAAAAAATTATAAGTGACCTCCAACAAAAGTATCCCTACGACAATGCTGTATTATTTGGAAGATTTTCTTTTAAAAAAAGATTTAAAGTTTACATTGCCAGGCTGTTCTAAACTGTGCATAGAAACGGGTAGGGAATATGGTACCTCCTATTGGAATCGTCCCTGCCTAGCGATCAGCTGGACGGGAGTTAGTCCTGTTCAAGCTCGATAGTTTCTTGTAAAGTCTGCAACCTCACCATCCTTGTGAGCTATGGAAGGGGGTTGGGTTGGTGCAGCCTATAGGTCTACCTTCTGAGTCCTCAGCAGCCATTGCCGGCCCTCCTTCTTCCTAGCATGGGGGGAGCTGGGGTTTGGGAGCTGATCATATGTATATACTATAAGGTCAGTCTCTAGGACATTATCCTGATGCCATTGGAAGTTCCAACTGCTCATGATCTCTTACGGAATACCTACTTACAAGGTACAATATATCGTACCCTTATAAGGCTTTGGTTTTAGCTATTGTTATACGCCTATACGACATGCTCGAATCAGAAAAAAAATCGCCAACATTATAATTCTTAATTCGTAAGACTATCAGCAAAGAGAGGGTCAATTATATATTGTAAGGGTAACTGACATGTCAGGAAGTTGACCCAGTGATAATTTTCATTTGAAAATAACTTACTTAAGACTTAATAGGGTTATCTAAATTACCCTAGGGTATATTTGGTTATATTTTTTTGTAAAATGTAGATCATGCTGTAAAATTCTCTTCTTATAGAACTAAGTTAATTTTAAGAGGTATCTTCGTAGGTTTTCTTGGAACAAGATTCACATTTTTCTCACTCTACTATAAGATTTCTTTCTGACCTGATTTAGATAAGAGTATCATGTTACCAATATCTTGGTCCATCCTCCGAAAAAAAAAAGTTATATTGTCTCTCAAAAATATTTAAAAGTTTATTGTTAAACACTACTATTCACTTGCTCAAATTGATGGAACCCACAGTGAAGGGCCTGGCCTCTGATCTGAATCGTAAAAAAAAAAAAATAAACTTGATCAAACAAATTAGGCCTACATCGCTTTGCTCTTGCGCACGCGCAGTCACACGAGTCTAGCGCGTGTTTCGTGGTTGGCTGATAAGGATCCTTTTACTTTGGTATTTACTAAATAGAAACATTATTATACTAGCACGCTCGTTTATGGAGTCAAAATGTAGTATGCTCTTATCATATACTCCTGCTTTTCGAAATTATATTCACCTTGCTATCTTGATAAATTAGTTATCTATTCTTGTTTTATTTTGCTACTCTAATACTCTTTTTCTTAATACTTTTATATTTATTTTGTTTTTATAGTTTTTTTTTTTTTTATATTCCCGCTTGATATATTCGGTTTTTCTATCTTGATATATTTGATTTTAATATTTTACTTTTTTTGCCTTGATAGTTTCCTTTCCATCTAGATATTTTCGCTTTTTCTGTTTTATATTTTTCATCTTGATACATCTACTTTTTTATATTTAAAGCTTCAATCCCGTATTATTATTATTATTATTATTATTATTATTATTATTATTATTAACTAAGCTGCAATCATAGTTGGAAAAGGAGAGGATATTATAAGCCCAAGGGCCCCAACAGGGAAAAATAGCCGAGTGAGGAATGGAAATAAGGGAATAAATAAAGTAAATGACAAGCAACGAATATAAGATATCTTCAGATCAGTAACTAAGTTGTTATTACTAGCCAAGCTACAACCCTAGTTGGAAGAGCAGAAGGCTATAAGTCCAAGGGCTCCAACAGGGAAAATAGCTCGTTGAGGAAAGGAAATAAGGAAATAAATGAACTACATATGAGAGTTATACGGGCGAAGGTACAACTCTAGTTGGAGAAGCAAAATGCCATAAGCTAAAGAGCTCCAACAGAGGAAAAAAGGAAATAAGGAAATAAATGAACTACAGCATATGATGAGAGTTATATTAGCTAAGGTACAACTGAGGTTGGAAAAGCAGGATGCTATAAGCCTAAGGGCTCCAACAGAGGAAATAAGGAAATAAATGAACTACAGTATAATATGAGAGGTATATTGGCTAAGGTACAGCTCTAGTTTGAAAAGCAGAATGCTATAACCCTAAGGGCACCAACAGAGGAAAAAAGGAAATAAGGAAATAAACAAACTACAGTATGATATGAGAGGTATATTGGCGAAGTTACAACTCTAGTTGGAAAAGCAGGATGCTATAAGCCAAAGGGCTCCAACAGAGAAAAAAGCAGTGTCATTGATCAGAAAGCTGAGTCTAGGTTTCTATTAAAAGGAGTAAGTGTGGTGAAACGGCTTCATGGCGTATCCCGCTCAATAACGGACACTTTTATACCTCGTGAAAAAAGGATTTTCAACTGTGACGGACCCATTTCAGCCTCATTAACTGAACGTTTGATTTCATTCCCGCTTGAAATGTTTTATAGGTTAATAGTAATTTCCCCCCTTTCTATTTTCTTTTTTGTAAGTTTCGTTGTATATTTTGTATTTTTTTTATCATCTTTGGTTTCAGTCGTTGCTATTCTTGAGCTTTTTTTTATTTTTATTTTTATTTATTTATTTTTTTTTTTTTATTTTCAATACCTTTGCCCAGTAGGCTTACTGTGCAAGAAACCAACATTTTTCATACATATCAAGTGTACATGTATGCATGCATATATATATATATATATATATATATATATATATATATATATATATATTATATATACACGTATTTGCACATGTGTATATATGTATGTGTGTAGTATATGTATGTATATGAATTTATATTTTAGTTTTACTCATATTCATTATCAGTTCTACATATCTGCTTTCTCTATTCAAATCTTCTATCATCTTTTGTAATGCCTCTCAGGATTCACTAAACACAACTTATGTCATCTGCAAATCTTAAGTTGTTAAGGTATTCCCCATTGATATAAATTCCTACATTTTCCTAATCTAAATTCTTGAAAACTTCTAGACATGCTTTGAATAATTTAGAGTTTGAGTCTCCCTGTCTAACTCCTGTCTAAGACATATATGCATGTGTGTGTCTTATCATTAATTTGATACATGAAAACTAGAGGCCTTTAGCTTTATTAGTGTAATTATTTATTTTTGTTAGTTGTAATTATTTATTTTGTTAGCTCCCTGCTTATTGAAGAAATTTCAGACTCTATTTTTGTAAGCTCTCTGCTTATTGAAGAAATTTCAGACTCTATTTTTGTAAGCTCTCTGCTTATTGAAGAAATTTCAGATTCAAGAGTATCTCTCTCTCTCTCTCTCTCTCTCTCTCTCTCTCTCTCTCTCTATCTCTCTCTCTCTCTCTCTATCTCTATCTCTCTCTCTCTCTCTCTCTCTCTAAATCTCTCTCTCTCTCTCTCTATCTCTATCTCTCTCTCTCTCTCTCTCTCTAACTCTCTCTCTCTCTCTCTCTCTCTCTCTCTCTCTCCTCTCTCTCTCTCTCTCTCCATCAATCGTCGTCTCCTCCTCCCATGTAGCCTGGCAGTTTTGGCCCTCCCTGGAAACTCTTCATCACCTGGCCAGGTAAAGCCCTCATTAGGAAGGGGTCTCTCTCACCTGGAAGATGGACTTGCTCGATACCCGAAGACCCTCGACGTCGATACCCGGCCCTGATAGCGAAGGAGACCTCCTTTTTTGATATACCTTCAGCATACCACGGGCGCGTTTCTTCTGCCTTCCATAACTTGAAGAGGCGACACACAATTACATATAATTATGAGTGTGTCTGAGGCCTTCTCGTAAACTGCAATTAAGACGTATTAAATGGGAAGCGGGATGCCTCGGTCTGATTTTGAAAGGCCCCGATTAGTATACGAGCTCCATAAATACGGCTATTCGTTCCACCGATGCTCAAAGAAACCCTTCTTGCTAATGAATGGAGAAAAAGAATAATTAGTATATATAAAAAAAAAGAAGTTA
>NC_090750.1:76079878-76087378 GCF_036898095.1 Palaemon carinicauda
AATCCAGCTAATCCAACCCCCTACCCTCAACCTATCCTTTTCCCCCACCCCCACCCTCCCCTCCCCTTTCCTTCCTAACAGCAGCAGCATTCAGAACTGAAATACAAGAATGTTTTTAAATCATATGTCTGTTTTATTACAATAAATCCAGCTAATCCAACCCCCTACCCTCAACCTATCCTTTTCCCCCCACCCCCACCCTCCCCTCCCCTTTCCTTCCTAACAGCAGCAGCATTCAGAACTGAAATACAAGAATGTTTTTAAATCATATGTCTGTTTTATTACAATAAATCCAGCTAATCCAACCCCCTACCCTCAACCTATCCTTTTCCCCCCACCCCCACCCTCCCCTCCCCTTTCCTTCCTAACAGCAGCAGCATTCAGAACTGAAATACAAGAATGTTTTTAAATCATATGTCTGTTTTATTACAATAAATCCAGCTAATCCAACCCCCTACCCTCAACCTATCCTTTTCCCCCCCACCCCCACCCTCCCCTCCCCTTTCCTTCCTAACAGCAGCAGCATTCAGAACTGAAATACAAGAATGTTTTTAAATCATATGTCTGTTTTATTACAATAAATCCAGCTAATCCAACCCCCTACCCTCAACCTATCCTTTTCCCCCACCCCCACCCTCCCTCTTCCCCTTCCCATCCCCGTCCCCCCTCCCCCTCCCCCCCTCCCCCTCCCCCTCCCCCTCCTAGCAGCAGCAGCAGCATTCAGAACTGAATACAATAATGTTTAGAATCCATATGTCTGTTTTATTACAATAAATCCAATCTTTCCTTTGGTGTAATGTGGCAGGTGTTTATTCCCAGCTAGCATTTAACGATGAGATACAATAATTTAGCCCATGAAAGATTTTCTTTTAAGACTTTTAGTGTTTTGTTCTTTATACAGTATATCTTTTCAGTAATGGGGGCTCAGGAACCCATGTCCATTTCTCTCTCTCTCTCTCTCTCTCTCTCTCTCTCTCTCTCTCTCTCTCTCTCTTTGGTTAGTTGTCGTTCATAACTCTGGGCAAGATTTTAGTCGATCATAGCGCTCTCTCTCTCTCTCTCTCTCTCTCTTTCTCTCTGTCGTAAGTTGTCATTCATAACGGGCAAGATTTCAGTCGATCTTAGCTCTCTCTCTCTCTCTCTCTCCTCTCTCTCTCTCTCTCTCTCTCTCTCTCTCTCTCTCTCTCTCTCTCTCTCTCTCTCGTAAGTTGTCATTCATAACTGGCAAGATTTCAGTCGATCTTAGCGCTCTCTCTCTCTCTCTCTCTCTCTCTCTCTCTCTCTCTCTCTCTCTCTCTGGTAAGATGTTGTCTATCATAAACGCGTTGTCAATAGCCAGCCTTCTTAGTATGTTTATAACAGTCGATTTGCGTTCGTTTCAGTTGCCATGTTTTTAAAAATGTTCCCTCGGATTAAACATTATAGAAAATGTTTCGTTAGGCGAAAACCCGGCTCTTTGCTGCCAGTTTCAAACATGAATTGAAAAAATATGATAAGAGATAAAGATAAAAATCGAGACCCAGAACTCTCTCTCTCTCTCCCTCTCTCTCTCTCTCTCTCTCTCTCTCTCTCCTCTCTCTCTCTCTCTCTCTGGATGAAATAATTACATTAAAAATAAGTGCGGTATACTTGTAGTCACTTTCAATTGGCTAATGATACAAATCCATATTTATATATCTTTTAGTCTTCATTATTTTATTTATTAGATGCTTTAAATCTTTTATTTCTTATGTGTAATGTTCTTATTTATAATGTTAAATAAACTAATGAAAACATATAGTAATTAACAGGTTATGTTTCCGCATCTATTTTTTATTCAATTATCATGCTAACATGTCTTTTTACACACACACACACACACACACACACACACACACACACATATATATATATATATATGTGTGTGTGTGTGTGTGTGTGTGTGTGTGTGTGTGTCAATGAATCACTTGATTATATCGGTTTTCTCGCGTTACTACAAACTTTAATTTTCATAATCATATTTTAATTACTTATACCATATGTATCCTGTCAATCTCCAGGGCTCTTTGAAAACAGAAGCATTTTATTCGAAGAAAGTTATAGTTCGTGAGAGATGTAAGATTGAAAGAACCCTCTGAAATTGATTACATGAAATATTATCTTTAGTTCTTGCTTCATCTATTTAATTTAGGCCTTACTCATCAATTTCGCTTAAGATTCCGGACATGACTGTTCAATTTATACTTCTGTTATTGTGTTTTGTATTCCAACCTCGGTACCATTCGTAAACAAACCCCGAAGTAAAAGGGCATAAATGAGACCAGACAAGCAATTAGATGGATTGATTAATGGTTAAATAGATAATAGACGAAAAGCGGACGGGCCGTGGGGGTGATGAGGATAGGGGAGGGGGGTTGGATAGAAAGGAAAGAAGGGGAGTGGGGGCTAAGGATAAGAAGTATCCGGGACGTCCCCAACATAAATGTATGATTGATAGCTTGTTTTTGATTTCTGTGTCGTCCGAAGAACCACGAATACCGGTGATGAAGGTGGAACGTTGATGACGGGGATATGATTTACCGATGATACAGTTGTAACGATTTCCCGACTTCTTAAAGTTTTGTAACGATGGCCAAGAAAACTGACATTATGGATAATGGTAGTTCTTTTTTCGGGTGTTCAGGGGGGCTGGTTATACACCCACTCCCACCCCCCGCACCCCGCCATAATGGCAGCTTCATGGTGGATTTATGGTAGTGTTGATGTCAAGAATGGTACTGCCAGAAGGCTTTCGGTGATTGTGGGTAATAAGAGAAATGATGGTTATGGCAGTGGTGACGAATGGTGATGAAGGTAAGACGGGGACGGAGCCGTGATGGAAGATGATGTAGTGATGAGCGTATGTCTTACGAACAAGAGATTGTTAAAGAGTTTCTTTTTTAAAATTAGTGATGGACAGGAAAACATATGGATTTGTTTGTCAGGGAGTTTTGGGGTACTTGAACAAATCATAGTGATTTGGCTAAGAAAAGCTTTGAGTGTTTTTTTCTTAGTTTGCTATAGTTTACCCAATTTTACGAGTTATCATAGGGTTTTGTATTAAAACTCTCTCTCTCTCTCTCTCTCTCTCCTCTCCTCTCTCTCTCCTCTCTCTCCTCTCTCTCTCTCTCTCTCTCTCTCTCGTTAGTTTTAGAAGACTGTTCTAACTGGAGACTGATGATGTTTCATGAAACATTTCTCTCTCTCCTCTCTCTCTCTCCTCTCTCCTCTCCTCTCTCTCTCTCTCTCTCTCTCTCTCTCTCTCTCTCTCTCTGCAAGAGACAATACCTTACAAATCTGCTCTGGAATACGATGCCGTTGGTTGTACTGCCTGGGTTATGAATTGGAATCTGTTATGAGCCATGCTAATTTCAGTTTTTATTCGCTGTCTGTCTTATAAAGGGGTATTTAAAAACAAATTTCTCATTTAGATGCATTTCTAAGCGTGTTCTTTTTATTCATGTATTAAATACACACACACACACACACTCACACATATATATATATATATATATATATATATAGAGAGAGAGAGAGAGAGAGAGAGAGGAGAGAGAGAGAGAGAGAGAGAGAGAGAGAGAGGAGAGAGATGAGAGGAGAGAGAGAAACCGCCAAGGAATATGTTAAATTTTGGTGACCAATAGCTGGGAACTATAATCAAAATTGGTAGGTAGTAACAATCATAAGAATATTTCATATTTTGATTATATCCTTAAATCAGTAGTAATGATGGTGCTGGATAATTAAATAATAGCATCCGATATGAAGAGGTTTTTACTGACCGCGATATTTTGAAATTTCTATCTTATTCAGTTCCTACTTGATAAGAAGGATGATGGTCATCACCCTTAGTAAAATGGGTTGTTTAAAATTAGAATTGTAAAGAACAAACCTTGGTGCAATTTCTTATGGGATACTTTGATAAAGCTCTGATTTTACGTTTAAAACCAATGACATTTATGTAGGGAAGTAAAATCTGTAAAATAAACTGCAGAAAAAGCAACTGTGTGAAACTGAGCTTTCCAAGAGATGATTCCATTGTATGAGGTAGACTCTAAAGGTAATC
Organism: Palaemon carinicauda; assembly: GCF_036898095.1. Lineage (NCBI taxonomy): Eukaryota > Metazoa > Arthropoda > Malacostraca > Decapoda > Palaemonidae > Palaemon > Palaemon carinicauda. Next base: position 76,083,963 of record NC_090750.1, read on the forward strand.
AGTAAATATTAGTATTATTATTATTATTATTATTATTATTATTATTATTATTATTATTATTATTATTATTATTATTGTTGTTGTTGGTATTCCACCACCCAACTCCTCTTGCTAACGAAAGCACTGAAGAGTGAATAGTGCTTAACATCTTTACGCACTGCCGCAGCTCCATGGCAAATTTATTATTATTATTATTATTATTATTATTATAAGTGAATTTACATTTTAGCCTTTATCTCATAGTGCGTGCATGTTACCGAGATATTCTGACAGTTCTCTTTAACCACTTTAAAATTGTGTTAACGCACTATATGACTAAAGTGCTCTTGTCATCTTTTTCAATTGGCTGCGTTATTTCCTTTGTAAGATGATCCGTATCTAAAATTGATGTCATTGTAAATACGATTTACTGATTTCATCATTATCACCATAAACACCATCAAAAGGTTCTTTCATGTTAAGAGAATACATGAAAAGTTTTATTCCAGCTGTGACCAAGTTGTGGAATGATCTTTCTTAATCGGGTAGTTGAATCGGTAGAATTATAAATGTTTTTATGTTGAACAGGTTAACATAAGTCTTTTTATAGTTTTATATATGGAATATGCATTAATGTTTTTAAAATGTTTTATTTGATTGTTCCTTGCTACTTATATCGTTTATTTATTTCCTTTCCTCGCTGGGCTATTTTTTTCCTGTTGGAGCCCTTGGGCTTGTAGTTTCTTGCATTTCCAATTAGGGTTGTAGCTTAACTGGTTATAATAATAATAATAATAATAATAATAATAATAATAATAATGATAATGATAATAATAATAATATTAAAACTATTGAATGGATTTTCAAGATGTTTGTTACATGATCCAACAGATTACATCAAACAGTTGATTGAATTTGTATAAATTTGATGTGGGTTAATCAATATAATTTACAAATATCAGAATGAACCTTATTCATCCATCTTTCACCTTCCTTTTGTTGATTTTGTATTAGTGCGTATTTAGAAAAACGGCAACTTCCTGTTATATGTAAAAAGAAACGTAAAGGAAAATATTTTGCTTACTGAGAGAATCTCCCGTCACGCTGTGACATTACCAGACGTATAACTACTCGGTCTCTCCCCATCCCTGGGGTAAGGGGCGTGGGAGTAGTCATTCCTTGGTGAGAGGGGGTTGTAGTTAAGAAAGGGTGGGAAGGGTTGAATCTGTATATGTGCTTATCTATCTAAATATTTAGCCGCCATTTTTGATCTGCCGTTTATATATGAATGTTTTGGTCACGCCGTGGCATTGCCAGACGTATAAGTACTCGGTCTCTTCCCATCCCTGGGGTAAGGGGCGAGGGAGTAGTCATTCCCTGGTGAAAGAGGGGTTATAGTTAAAGTGTGAAGGGGGTGGAAAGGGCTGAATCTACTGTATGTGTGTGTTTATCTATCTAAATATTTATCCGTTATTTTTGACGGGTCGCGTAAAATGTTAATATTTTGGTTAATATGATTCGGGAAAGAATGCTTAAATAGCTTTAGATATAAGTAACTAAGACTAATCGCATTGGTGGATATACAAGAAGTCCAATTATTCGTTTGAGTAATTATCATCATCCCCAATAATGCCAACTATTTCATCAATGTTAACTAGACTTCCATGAGCTCCACCAGTAGTAGTCCACTCTGGAAATATTTTCACTTGCCACTGGACGGTATAATCTATTGTCTAGGTTTTATGCATACTGTGTAATTGGTATTATTCTTATATAATAAGAATAATATTCTTATTGAATAAAAAAAGATTAATTAGACGGAGTACTGGATAAGAACTTCCATACTTGACTTAAAGGGGCCCAGACGTAATTATACTTCTTAAACAGAATTATAATTAGAGCAATATTCGTCACTTAGTACAAAGTCATATTATTATTATTATTATTATTATTATTATTATTATTATTATTATTATTATTGTTATTATTATTATTATTATTATTATTATTCTTAGCTAAGCTACAACCCTAGTTGGAAAAACAGGATGCTATAAGCCCAGGGGCTTACCATGATCTAGGTATTCTATAGCTTACATATAAATATCAATGCCACCAAGTACATTTCACCTTTTGCAACGTGCCTCCAGCTGCATTAACTTTTAATCTTTTTGCTCGAACCCTGTCCCCTCTTCTTTTCCTCCCTTTGGCTGTCTAACCTCTCTAACATATACTATTTATTACACCTGGTCGTACATGGACAGTGATTGGCCTCCCCTGTTCTAACACGGGCCCGTATGAACCAAGTTCATGATTCCAATTAAACACCTTTATTCCTTTTTCTTGGATGATACATACATACATATACCAAGGCACTTCCTCCAATTTTTGGGGTTAACCGACATCAAACAAATGAAACAGAAAGGGGACCTCTTATTCCTACGTTCCTCCCAGCCTGACAAGGGGACTCAGCCGAGTTCGGCTGGTACTGCTAGGGTGCCACAGCCCACCCTCCCCCGTTATCCACCACAGATGGAGCTTCGTACGCTGAATCCCCCTACTGCTGCTACCTCCGCGGTCATCTAAGGTACCGGAGGAAGCAGCAGGGCCTACCGGAAACTGCGTCATTTTTCTTCAACACCCCCCCCCCCCATCAACCCATATGATAATCCCCATCTCCCCATATGACAGTCCACATTCCCATATGACAATTCCCCATCTCGTCCCCTTGGTTCTTATCCACCTTCATTAGAAAGTGGCGAAGTCGGGTTCCCGTTACATAACCAAGAATGCAGATCCAAGCAAATATATTATTATTCCCTTGGCTGCCTTTTACACCACATGGAGCGGGTTAAATGGATGCAAAAATCTCCGTTGGGGGAGTCGCAGAAGAAAAAAAAAAACGCCTAATAACTCTCCTTCCAGGACTAGTTTTTACCAGGGGCGGTGTGAAGAGCAGATAGTTCATAATTCCCCTGCGCATGTCAAGTTATATTTTCTGTACATAAAAGTCTGGTGCGCCTCGAGACCCTCCCATCAATCATTTACGTTTTTGGGGGGGTTGCGATAGGGCCACGAGGTAGTGGGGGTAGCGTAGGGGGGGAATGAGCGAAAATTGCTTAAATTGGAATCCCTAATGTTGCAAATTGCTTGGCCATGTTTTTCCCTGGCAAGTATGCCCAGGTAATCATCCACAGGTAATTAAAATCTAGAAGAAATCAAGGTATTTTCTATATCTGTGGATACCCTTATGGAATTCATCTCGCACTTTTTTCCCCCCATCTTTCTACATGTCACAAACCGGTTTTCTTCCAGCGTCAACGTTTCTTCTTCTTTAATTACTCCGTTTTTGTTCTGTTTGGTTTTTTTGATATTCCTAGATGTGGTAGGCAGTTCCTGGGGCGACTTGAGCAGTGCCCAAGGGCATGGTTCTTCGGTTT
>NC_090750.1:76089878-76092378 GCF_036898095.1 Palaemon carinicauda
ACTCTTAATCACACACTCCCCTCTACCCCTTTCCACTACTGGTCCCATTTCCCCCCCCTTTTTTTCCACCCCCCTTTCCCCCTTCCGCCTTTCCCCCACCCCCTTCTTCGCTTGCCCCCTTCCCCCTTTCCCCCCTTCCCCCCCTTCCCCCTTTCCCCCATCCCCTTCTTCGCTTCCCCCCCTTCCCCCACCCCCTTCTTCGCTTCCCCCCCTTCCCCCTTTCCCCCACCCCCTTCCCCCTTTCCCCCCACCCCCTTCCCCCCTTTCCCCTACCCCCTTCTTCGCTTCCCCCCTTCCCCCTTTCCCCCACCCCCTTCTTCGCTTCCCCCCCTTCCCCCACCCCCTTCTTCCCTTCCCCCCTTTCCCCCACCCCCTTCTTCCCTTCCCCCCTTCCCTCACTTCCCCCCTTCCCTCACTTCCCCCCTTCCCTCCTTCCCCTCACTTCCCCCTTCCCTTATCTCCACCTAACCCCCTCCCATTCCACCAAGGGTTATTCCTCGTTCGGTGTATGTGTTTTTGTTGTTCCTGTTTAAGACATGAAAATTATGCTTATTATCTTGTAACAAATTGGTAATATTTCTCGATTTAGGCATTTTGTCTAATAATGACTGGAAGATTTATTTACTTAATTGTTTAAGAAATTAAAATGGTGCTTTTCATCCTCTTAACAAATTGGTAATTTCTCAATTTAGGCAGTTTGTTCATTAATGACATATTGGCTTATTTTTTATGAAAATTATATATTACATCTTTTAACACCTGCAAGGTTCAGATTAACGGGAAAGAAGATTATTTCCGTTCTTGTTAAATCTTTTTTGCTTTGAAATGATATTATCCTTATCATTTATTTCGTTCACGTCTGTATTTTTCACTGAAGTTTAATCTAAAGTTATTTTTTATATTATTATATAACCACCTGCTCAGTGACTAGATTTTTTTTCTCCCCAGTGTTCTTTCATTATTCAAGCAATTTCTGTTCCAACATATTTATCATTGTCATCTCCATATTTTTTTTTCTATCTCCCCCTCTTTTTGTTTGCTGATATGTATGTTATCATCATTGTTAAGCGTTAATTCTATTGTGACTTTGTTATCCAGACCTTAGAACTCTGTGGTCAACCTGCTAATTGATGTTTATAATATATCACTGATATTATTGCATATCTCATCTTGTTTTTTTTTTTTTTTTACCGATGTCAAAAGTGTAAGATCACTGTACCCTTATTGTAACTCTGTATATGGCTTTTGCTGAAATAAAGTATTATTATTATTATTATTATTATTATTATTATTATTATTATTATTATAACATAAAGTAGGCCAGTTTTGTACGAGTGAAGTTTGATTCATTGGGCTCGTAAATCTCAGTACTGTTAAGTGATTATTATTGGATTAAGTAACATTTTTATCCCATTATACAACAACAAATGTAGTGGTTTTTAGTCTTCTGAAGGACAAAGACCTCAGACATAACTTCATGTCTGGGGTCTGGTCAGTGTTCATCACCACGCTGCCCAGTGAAGATTGGTGATGATGGGAGATTTGTCTGCTCGCTGAGCAAACCAACCTAGTATGAGTGTTCCTGACTAGTACAGCTTTTAGAAATAAAGTCAACACCAATGGACGTGCATTCTTGTTTACCTGATATGTAGCTTTTGTTAATCATATGCCAGTGAATTATATAAGTGAAAATCACCTCAATTTCACCTTCAAATCGAAGTGAATAGAGAAGACCCTCTGAAACTTTCATTGTATTTTATTTAATATTTACTTTTAAAACTTAAGATAATGATCCTGTTCTGATCATCTGCTTGTAAAACTTATTGTTGATGTTAAATATATTGAATATATTTGTTAGTGGTTATATTGATTAGATAATTGTATAAATGTCATGGTATGGATTAATAAATCATCGTATATCTGTCATGGTATGGATAGATAAATCATCGTATATCTGTCATGGTATGGATAGATAAATCATCGTGTATCTGTCATGGTATGGATAGATAAATCATCGTGTATCTGTCATGGTATGGATTAATAAATCATCGTATACCTAAAACTAGTTGCCTGAATAACGATCATTCAGACTAAAAAAAAAATAATCAGATCTGACCTTGCGTATCGTTTGCAGTGTTAAGAATTTTATATTTAATGCGGATATCGTCATTCTCGTTTTCAGCTTTCAGAACAATTGTGACTTCTAACTCTACGAGAGAACACACTTTTATTTTCAATTTCTTTACCATTTAAAGGCTTAATGTTTTTAAAGACCGCTCATGAATGGCAAAGGCAAGGGACAGTGACATTGCCCTATCGAGTAGGACAATGCCCTATATAGGACCATATTTACATATTATCAGCATCCAAGCCCCCCTCTCCACCCAAGATAGGACCAAGGAGGGCCAGAAAATGGCTTCTGATGACTCAGCAGATGGACATTTAGGCTCCCCCAAACCCCCCATCCTTAGCACACAAAGATGGTGAGGTTGCAGTGACC
>NC_090750.1:76112378-76114194 GCF_036898095.1 Palaemon carinicauda
TTACAATAGTGTCTGTATCTTTCCAGTTAAAAAAAAAAAAAAAAAGGAAAGGCAATATTTTTTTGCTACGTTATAAAATCATCCCTTCTCTTATTAGAAATCAGTATTCTTGACTGAGAACCCTATTTGTTTTATATTATAATTAGCTTGGAAAGCTTAGCTCATAATCTTGAAAGTTTTTACTACCTAGCGTTTGTACCGCACGTTTAACGAATGGAAATAGGCGATAGTCCAGTATATATATGGAATAAACCAATTATTCACTATATTTTTTATGGCATTAACTTGTAGCATAGAGTCTAGCATATTTCATTGCAAGGAAAATGATTTAAAGTATATTTCTTTTTAACCTTTAGAGAGAAATAAGTAATTTCTTTTTAACCTTTAGAGAGAAATAAGTAATTTCTTTTATACATTTAGACTTTCTCGGTTGTTTTATTTAGCATTTTTACCACTATGAATTATGGATGATCCATTCAGTGCTTTCCAGGCACTTGAGTGCCTGGAAATTTATGGAAGTTTTAATTATTATGAATATATTGAGTGACTTAGATTTAATATGAGTAGTTACATTTTTTACGCTGTTATTACTGTACAGATATCCGTTGTTTCATGTTTTGATATTTCACACATCATTATTCCATACGTTTTTTAAATATCAACACGCAATCTGCCTTATTCCATGTGATCCATTCAGTGCTTTCCAGGCACTTGAGTGCCTGGAAATTTATGGAAGTTTTAATTATTATGAATATATTGAGTGACTTAGATTTAATATGAGTAGTTACATTTTTTACGCTGTTATTACTGTACAGATATCCGTTGTTTCATGTTTTGATATTTTCACACATCATTATTCCATACGTTTTTTAAATATCAACACGCATCTGCCTTATTCCATGTGTGTTTTTTTTCTTTTATATATCTACACACATCTATTTCATGCGATTTTAAATATCTACACAAATATTATTTCACGTTTTTTTTAAATAATTACATACATCTCCCATTTTGCATGCGTTTTTTAAATATCTACATTCATGTTCCTTATTTCATGCGTTTTTTTAAATATCTACATACATCCTTATTGCATGCGTCATTTAAATATCCACGCACATCTTATTTCATGTGTTTTTAAATATCTACTTACTTTCCTAATTTCCTGTTTTTCTTTAAATATCCTTTCTATAACCATCTATTAATGAAATACTTCACAGATCTTCCTTATCCAATTGCCACAAGTAGTTACTTACTCCTCCTGCAGCTGAACTCGCGGTCTTCATCTCCTACGGTTTCTCAAAGATCTCTGGTTAATGATACCCTGTGATTTCGGCGAAACTTTTTGATGAAGAAATTCGATAGAAGTTTGGGTTAAAGAAGTCGAGAATCCATTGGATATCAGGAGTAGGTTAGTAACGAGGCTGGGATAGTATTGGGAGTGTTGGGAGATTGCTAAGGAGGGTTTGCAGGGGGGTTGGGAGAGTATTGGGAGAGTGTTGGGAGATTGGTAAGGAGGGTTTGCAGGGGGGTTGGGAGAGTGTTGGGAGATTGGTAATGAGGGTTTGCAGGGGGGTTGGGAGAGTGTTGGGAGATTGGTAAGAGGGTTTGCAGGGGGGTTGGGAGAGTATTGGGAGAATGTTGGGAGATTGGTAAGGAGGGTTTGCAGGGGGGTTGGGAGAGTATTGGGAGAGTGTTGGGAGATTGGTAAGGAGGGTTTGCAGGGGGGTTGGGAGAGTATTGGGAGAGTGTTGGGAGATTGGTAAGGAGGGTTTGCAGGGGGGTTGGGAGAGTATTGGGAGAGTGTTGGGAGATTGGT
>NC_090750.1:76114694-76117194 GCF_036898095.1 Palaemon carinicauda
ATACCATATGGGTGAGGAGTCTTTACTGACGACTGGTGGTCAAGGGAGTCCTAAGGGATGGGACTAGAGGTCAGCAGAAACGGCTTTGGAAAGAGTTCTATGAAAGTCTTGTGGAAGAATGAGTGAGCGAGTCCTTTGGGTTGGCAAGTGGGCGAGCGAGTCCTTTGGGTTGGCAAGTGGGCGAGCGAGTCCTTTGGGTTGGCTAGTGGGCGAGCGATTCTTTGGGGTTGGCTAGTGGGCAAGCGAGTCTTTGGGGTTGGCTAGTGGGCGACAAGTCCTTTGGGATGGCTAGTACTCGAGTGAGTCCTTTGAATTGGCTAGTAGTCGAGCAAGTCCTTTGGGACGCCTAGTAGGCGATTGAGTCTTTTGCGTTGGCTAGAGGGCGACCAAGTCTTTTGGGATGGCTAGTGGGCGAGTGAGTTCTGTGCGTTGGCTAGTGGGCTAGCGAGTTCTTTGGGATGGCTAATTATATAATTGAGAATTTGAGAGAGTAATTCGGGTGTCCTGTTAATTTAAGGTGAGGTAGTTATGAGAGTACTTTGTGAGAGAGGAAAGTCATTTCAAATTTGATGAGAGATGTATTTGATCTGTTAGCTGGTGGGAGGAGTCGGTTTTGTACTAGGCAAGTCAAGGAGTTTACTTAGTACCTCACAAGCGAATTAACATGGTGACCCAATGTGACTTCACAAGCGAAATAACATGGTGACCCCAATGTCATCGGGAATTGCTTGGAAGTCATTTGTGATCCTTGATAGAGGAATACACGTTTGGTTTGGTTTTTTTCATAAGGATATGGTCACTTCTGTTCCGGAATTTTTTTTTTTTTTGGAGGGAAGAGTCTTTAACCAAAAATTTAAAAAAAAATACTATTTGGTGTCTTAAATCATTTTTAGAGACCACTTTCAATTTTGTCGGACAAACGGGATTTCGACTGTTCTGTAGAAGACATTGTTTTTGGTTTTCGTGTAAAAGATCAAATCACATTTTAAAACTTTTTTTTCACAGGACATACCTAAATATTTTCTTTATAACAATAAAAGCAACTTTGATCTGGTCTACGGTATTTCAAAAATGTAATTTAATCATCCTTACATCATTTGTGGGAAGTCGACTGAAAATTTCAACCCTTCATATTTTATGGTAGTACATTGTAATATAAGACAGTAAAATGAAGTTCAAGTCTTATAAAGTTTACGGCGAGTGTAGCAGTCAGTTGCAAATGTCTGTGTGGTCGCACTTGGGTGATTTTGACAGACATCAAATGTAAGAGAGACACATCCCACATTGCTTTCTGTAACGCACCTATTAGATGATTGCAGGCGCCAGAAGACTTGAGTTGCAGGGTCCTAATTAGAAGCGGCTCTCTCTCTCTCTCTCTCTCTCTCTCTCTCTCTCTCTCTCTCTCTCTCTCTCTCTCTCTCTCTCTCTCTCTCTCTCTCTATGTTAATAAGACATGGATGTGATATAAAACGTTGCGAATGTTTTGCTTTATATAGTTTTTTCTTTTCCACAATCTTGAACCTATCCTTTGTTCTTCCCGCCTTAACTACAGAAATGAATCGGTGCTTACGTGATTCGTGTCAAAATGTTAAGAGAAATTATGGAATATTAATAGTGATCAGCCAAGAGTATTTCTCAGAAACAAAAGGAATCCGATTAATTTTAATTTTGAATCAATTGGTAGTTATATATATATATATATATATATATATATATATATATATATATATATTAATATATATATATATATATATATATATATATATATACAACATCATGAGGAAAGACTTTAGTATCTTAAAGGTGAAAGAAAACTCGGATCATCCTTTTGAATTAAGAACTTGTACAGATAAAAGGCGAAGAATATCTTATCCCCCCGAGCCTGAGAATGCATTTGTTAAAAGGTTGTATTGTGACCGGGAGCAATCAAGAGCAGGTTCGTTCAAAACCTTTTCCATCAACGCCCCGGTCTCTTGTTGTTGATTCATCTCTCGCTGTGACCGACCTACATTAAGATCATGAGCCCTCTGAGGCCTCTCTCTCTCTCTCTCTCTTTTTTTCGGCGAGTCACCCTGCGTCCTTTTGATGTAGGCCGATGGCGCATTACGACCTAATTAAGGATCCTTTGTGTTAACACCATCTCGGCGTTTACCTCAACGACATAACTAAGGCATCGTCGGCCATCTTTAATCGAGGCAAAGATGTGTAACCTAATACTTCTCTAACGGCTGCGACGCCAACTAATCAATCCCCAGAGGGGGTTGGGGGGTGGGTTAGGAGGGAGGGAAGATTAGAAGGGAGTGGGGAGGGTCCTGCAGGAGGAACCAAGGCTAGGACGGCGATGGACATCAACTTTTTCTGCAACGGAGGACGCTAATGAGTGGTTCTGTCCGTCAAAGTCATCACACCCCCCGACAGAGCCTTCCTCTGGAGGGAGGGAAGGTAATATGAAGGGAGCCGAGAAGGGGGTTTTAGTAGGGAGGGAAAGGGAACGAGAAAG